>NC_044303.2:187616419-187926293 GCF_007474595.2 Lynx canadensis | reverse complement strand
TCTACGTCCCAAACCAAGAGCACACTGTATACACTACATTGTATGTTAGCTAGCTTGATAATAAATTATATATATAAAAAATTAAAGTAAAATTTTGATATTTTGCTAAAAAAAGAGGTGAAAATCAAATAGTGAATATAAAGTCTACCTCGTATTTCCTTTCTTTTTTTAAAAAAGACTTGACAAAAATCTGAGTGCAATGAAGGTTGAAATGAAAATGCTGGCTTCCTATCTTGGCCAATATCTCTCTAACAAGCTTCTTAAGCAATCTTCTTTGCTTCAGAGTCCTTTGAACTGAATTTAAATTAAAGTCAACCTCCTAAACTTTTCTTATGAGTCAGTATGCCTGAAAACCTCTGCAATCAGGCTTTGACCAGGAAATCTGGATCTTGCTTTGTGATGTAAAATACTCTGCAATTGCTAGCCTCTTACTTCAGTAGTTTCAACTCTGGAACTTTCTGGAAGATTCTTGCCTCGATTCTTTTCTGTATTTGCATCTTTTCTTTGGGTATATAGCCTCCTCTTCCTGACGAGCTCAAACTATCCTTTACTCATGCTGAAAACTCTTTTGATGTTTCACCACATTTGTTGTCAGCTTTTTAAAGCAAGATGTTGCCTTGGTCAAAATTGTAGCTTTGATAAAGAAGCATATGATCTGCATGTCTGCTTATAAGGCCTTAATCAAAAATTATTCCACTTCACGACTCAGTCCATTGCCTTTTCTTATTATTATTGGTGCCAATTCACTCAGATGGTAAATGGCAAGAGTGCCTACATTGGCGGTAGTGAGTAGGCCAATTTTAATACAAGTTGTGGCATCCAATGAGTGAGTGTATATGTGTGTGTGCTGTGTTACCTATGATAAAAATAGTATAAATAGGAAAGTTGCCACTTGGACTTTCATAAGTTGGGGACAACGTACACACATTGCTCTCTTTGAATCGCAGGTTGGGATGTATCACCTAGGGATTCATGTGTTCACCTAGGGATTTGTGAACAATGGTGCTCTGTCCTCATGGAATGTGTAAGGGTGGAAATATTTTCCCTTCTTCCATTCTAGGTTTTTTGGCTAATCTAAAAACTAAATTGACATAGGACAGATTAGCAGAAGAAAAACTAAAACATGAGACTCCTTGACAGTCAGGTAACTGGGACTTATATACCACTCTGAGGTAAGGAAAAGGAAGAGGGATCTGAGACTTCAAAGAGAAGGAAGACAATTCATAGGAAGATATAAAGAGCAAATGTTTGGTAAACAAATGTTTGCCATGACACGTAGGTAAGTCTTTCTGATATAAAAAGTTATCTCTGGTAATAGCTCTCTTCCTAGTACAGACCCCCTGTTTAAATTCTTTTGGGCAGTTGAGGGGGGAGGTTAAAAGCTATTTCTGAGTCTGCTAGGCCCTGACTATACTCAGCTTTAAATAATCCACATGCCAAAGTGGCACATTCTGGGGTGGGACATTCTTCTCCCTCTCAAATATTAACACTTCCTGAGCAATGGACATTCATAGGTAATTATGGTGATGTTGACCTGATTTATAATATTGATTTTATCAAAGGGGAAAATAAGGTTTCAAGTTATAAAGTGGGTTCTGCAGGATCTTCAGTGCTATCATCCCTGGGTTCAAGCCCACACTTTTGCCTTTTCCAAGGCCAAGGTTCATTACCATGAATATCATGGCATGAAGGAAGGAACATGGAACACACAGTTCTGAACAGGCTGCTGCAGTGCAATTCAAAATATCCAATGAATCTTCTAGAAATTAAACTTTCAAATTCTATCCATTTAGGCTAATCATTATTTATCTCTAGAACCACAGATGAAGGGTAAATGTGAGAGACAGATAGCAAAGGCTAAGAAGCTGTGATTGTGTGTTGGTCAGCTATGATGGGTCACATTTAAGCTGATGGGAAGTTGGGGCGCCTGGGTGGCGCAGTCGGTTAAGCGTCCGACTTCAGCCAGGTCACGATCTCGCGGTCCGGGAGTTCGAGCCCCGCGTCAGGCTCTCGGCTGATGGCTCAGAGCCTGGAGCCTGTTTCCGATTCTGTGTCTCCCTCTCACTCTGCTCCTCCCCCGTTCATGCTCTGTCTCTGTCCCAAAAATAAATAAACATTGAAAAAAAAATTTAAAAAATTAAAAAAAAATAAGCTGATGGGAAGGTTCATAGGCTACTCTTGCTGAGAAAACACAAAGAAAAGCTAAGAGACCAGATAGATGGTTGCAAAGGCTCCTGATGACTTGATAGCCTCTGGTTCTAATGCATTGTGAGGCTAGTTGCTCTCTTTGCCTTTGGATTCTATGAGATGCTCTGATTCTTTGCACTATACC
The DNA here is from genome assembly GCF_007474595.2 of Lynx canadensis. Lineage (NCBI taxonomy): Eukaryota > Metazoa > Chordata > Mammalia > Carnivora > Felidae > Lynx > Lynx canadensis. The sequence goes on along the minus strand of NC_044303.2, from coordinate 187,923,961 downwards.
CTCTTTTATAAGGCAAAACCAAAAACAACTCTATAACCATGTCCTCTCCTTGATCTATCAAAACATGTATATACAATTAGATCCAAACTACCTAAGTTAAAATCCTACCTCTGCCATTTACTAGTTATTAAGTACTACTTACCTTAGTATCTCAATGACACTATTTGTATGGGGTTAGTAATAATATTTATCTAAGGTGGGTATTACATGAGATAATATATCTAAAACATTACAACAATGACTGTCCCATACTAAGTTTTTCCTTATAAGTGGTTGTTAACTAAATATATTTTTAAAAGCACATTTCAAGCAATTCGTGGATACTTGAGTCCATTGACCTGGATTAAAAATTCCTTTATTTGGATAAAAAGTTTTATTTGTACTCAGAATGCATTTTTATTTACTTGAAGATTATATTCCATGGAAAACCATCTATATAAAGGCTAAATTTACTTAGACCAACAAAATAAGGACTAAATAATAAAATTTAGCATATATCCTCTCCTCTCAGCTAAAAAAGAGGGAATGATTTTTAAGTCTTCACTAATATATTCATCCATCCATCCATCCATCCATCCATCCATCCATCCATCCATCTATCCATCACACCAGTTGTTCTACCTCCTCTCTTTACTCTGGATTGTTTTTAGCATTATGTGAACTGATCACATAGGTTCCTCAGTGAGCCTATCTAACTTTTGGTTGCTACTTCAGCTGCTCCCAAGGATTTGAAATATTCATTCCAGACCAAATGGCCTTTATACTGGCAGTGAGCATGTCAAACACAGAGAAAAAGACTCAGGGACTGAAAAAAGTAAGGCATAGAAAAAAGGACTTGCCATACCAAATGGAGCAAATCTTATTTACAAATGACCTCTAACCCCTGAGATCAACCAAATAAAGAAGCATCTGTCATCTTTGGGAACATCCAATACTCTTCACCCTGACAAGGGGCCTCAAAAGACCAGATTCCATTTCAATCTAATTGGCTCCCTGCCCTTTTCCTGCCTTCCTCCAGCCATGCACAGCAAGCTAAACCATCTTGGGATGGAAAGCCAGCTCAGAGATGTGCGACATCTTGACAGCGGAACCAGGGGGCGGAGGCAGGGCAACAGCTCTGCTAATTAAAGAACAACCAGGTGCATTGATTTCAGTTTCAGAAGGAGCAGGCATGGACTGTGGTGCCCAGAATCTCAGAGCTCCTGCTGATTTCTGTATTTAGATAGAACTTTCCCTTTCATCAAGGCGTAGCACAGGGGGATTTTTCAGAATGAACTGTATAACTTATGTGTGGTCTACCTTTTAAGTCTCTTCTTAATGCCAGTGACTAAATGTTCTAAACAGTAAATGTTTATGAGTGTACGAAACATATAGTACATATGTCAAACAAAGACATCATGGGAAATCCAGGCAGGCTGAGTGTTCCATCTTTTCACACTTATAAATATTTATCAAACATATGTTAAGGTGTTGAAACACTATTGTAGAAGCTGATGACGTAGTATGAACTTGACACATGAGATCTTTGTCCTCATGAGGCTTACATTTTGGTGAAGGAAGTAGATGACAAAAAAATTAAGTAAGATTTTGTGGCAGACTATGCTTAGTTTCCTGAAAGAAGTAAGCAGGAAAAAGAGGAGAATCATGAGAATAGCAGCTAACACTTGTTTGTTGTGAACCAGGAATAATTCTAAGCATTTTGCTTATAACAACTCATTTAATTTTCATTTATTTATTTTTAAATGTTTATTTTTTTTTTTGAGAGAGAGAGAGGGAACAAGCAGGGGATGGGCAGAGAGAGAGAGACGGGGACAGCAGATCCCAAGCAGGCTCTATGCTGACAGCAGAAAGACCTATGTGGGGCTTGAACTCATCAACCGTGAGATCATGACTTGAGACAAAGTTGGATGCTTCACCGACTAAGCCAACCTGGTGTCCCTCACTTAATTTTTATAAACTTATAATTTTAATTAATTTGCCCATTTGGTAGATGAGAAAACTGATGCAGAAAGAGATTAAACATACTTTGTTTCCAAAGTGCAACTCCCATCTTTGTTGGCCAAATACTTTTGTGTCATTCTCATTTCCCTTTGACTTTGTCTGTCTCTATGTTATAACCTGTATCCAATCATATACAAGAAATCAGGAAATACTACCTTCTTTTCTGCCTCATAATGTGTCCAGAGTCTAACTATTTCTCACCACTGATATACCCTGGTCTAAACCACCATCATCTCTGAACTGGCTTGTTGCAATAAACACCAAGCTGATTGCATTTCTACTATGCATTTCTACTATTTCTTCCTTAAAGTCTGTTCTTAAAAGAATAGCCATACTTGTTCTTAAAAATATAAATCAAGTGATTTCATGACTCTAACTCAAAAGTTTCCAATGGCTTCCTATATGCTCAGGGCAAAAGTCAAAGTAACTGAAGTTCCTTTCTGGTTGTATTCCTTACTCTGCAGTTGCAACAGAAGATCCTATACATTCTGGCTGCTCCTCTCTTCTCTGACTCTCTAAGGCCCCTCCCCTCACACTCACTCTGCTCCAGCCACTGTTGCCTCTTAGTTGTTGTTAGGGCACTCCTGGCATGTGCCCCTCAGAGCCCAAGAGACTGCTGTTACCTCTGTCCTGGTACCTGCTGGGCTCCCTTGATCACCTGATTCTTGCTCAAGTTTTATCTTTTCACAGGGGACTTAGCTGGCCACCATAAACTGCAAGCCCCCTATGCCTCAAAACTCTATTATTCTTCCTTAGATTTTTTTTCCTCCAAAACATTTATCACTATTTTATAGATGTTTTTACTATTTTTTGTTTTCTTATTACTTGCTTCCCACTATTAAAATACAAACTGCATGAGGGTAGCGATTTTTGTGTATTTTGTCCTTTCCAGTTTTTAAGATTGCCTAGAATAGTTTGTGTGTAGAAGGCACTTAATAAATATTTGCTGTATTAATGAATTAAAGAAGAGGCCCTATTCCTCTGACCTGATAATTTTAAAAATATCAAGATTGAAAAACATAATGATACCTGATTTAGAGAAGGAAGAGGAGGGAGAATGACTACAAATACGGTAAAGGAAGGAAGGAATGTACATAGGGGAAATATAATTTCAAGCGAAATGAGAGAGGCCAGGTATAAAAATAGCCAGAGACATTGAAAGCAAAATCTTTGCTTAGTTCAACGTCAGTTCAGTCTTTACTCATTACCCAAGATTAGTTAGTCACCCACTCAGCTCACTAAGAATGTCTGTGACCTTGGAGAAATGACTTTCTCTCTCTAGACCTTGTAGGTAAAATAAGGGCAGTGCACTGATGTTTAACTATCTTACCCAGTTTTTATGGCCTGGGACTATTTCACAGGCTTATCATGAGATTCTCAAGCAGAAAATGTAAAGTCTCCTTATCATTGACCATTCCAAGTGCCACGTTTGTGGGAAGAGGTGCAGAGAAGGAAATAGCAAAACCTGTGACTCAGATCTTTAACAGTCTGAAAACAGAGGCCTTGAACCAGGACATTTTTCGGATTTTCTTCTTCATGATTGTAGCACTGCAGGAGAAGGTATTTTGAAGGAAAGTGTACACAGAAGGCTGATCTCAACCACAGAATAGGAATCTGGAGAAGAATTCCCTTTCCTAAACCCTAGAATAATTCCAGGCAGCATCAGGGAGCCTCAGAAAGATGTACAAATGTGGCTCAGGATGGTGTGAGTTCTGTGGTCTCACTAAGACCTGACTTCATAACATGGTCAACGTTACTCCTGGGTGCTTTAGACTCTTGCTCTGTGCAGTGGGCATACTGGTTGCTAATGCTACTGAGAAGTGCAGAGCTTTTCTTAGGAAAATTCGCTGGCATGTGAGCCCAGCCATCCCTGTGAACCCAGAAGAGAAGCCCAAAAAGACTATTGTATAACCAAAGGTGAAACAGGCCCAGACATCTGTAGCAGCTCGATTATTTTTGGAAAACACATTTTCATCTTCAATTTACACCAGATCTGGAGTGAAGCTAAGTTATTACAATGTGTTAGCTCTTATTCATCCCAGCCTGGGACAGCTGGCTTTGTCCCACAGATACCATCACCAAGCTGTCTCTAGGGGGCAGCATATCCCAAGGCTGCTGCTTGCAGGATTTGGTTCCTCTGAGTTTGGCATTTCCTTATTCATAGCACACTGAAGTGGCATCCTCCTATCTTGAGAGAAGATGAAAGGTTGGAAAAGGAAACAGGATAAGGAGAATGAAAGAGATCATATGGGAGGGAGAGAGAGAGGGAAAGAGAGATCATGAGAGAGAAAAGGATGAAGAAAGGACTGAAGAAAAGAAGGCTATTAATTTATTTGGTACCCACTACACATGAGCATTACATGAAGTATGTTAAAAGCATTAATTCTGATCCTTACAAACGCTGCCAGTGATAGGTATTTAATCTTCATTTTCCAAAGGGAAAAACTCAGGCTTAGAGATGTGAGTATCTGGCTGAAATTATGTGGGTAAAGTGACAGCACACACAGGACTGACTCCAAAGCTCATGCATTTCCCACTATGCTTTGCTGAAGTGAGGGTCGGGGCTTCAGCAAGAGTATGTGCTCCAAAGATTTTAACCTTGCCTGAAAAAGGTCTGCCCTTCTCCTTCCACTTCTGGGAAGTAGTGTCTAAGGCCCCAGAAAGTCATGTGTGAGAGTGTTTTGTTTGCCTATGGAAGTTAGGTTATGCTAGATAGTGTAACCATGTGATTTAGGGTGGGAACATTGGGTCACATAGTATCAGCTCAGCATGCAGAGGGCCTGGAGACTGAAATTAGCCATGTGGGCAGCCAACTGTGTCTATATGATGAATCCCCAATGAAAACCCTGAACACCAAGGGCAGGGGGATTATCCCTGGTTGGCAAATACTCTGTGCATATTGTCACACATTGAAGTTGGGGAAGTAACACTATCCCTAGTTCTGTGGGAATAAGACAATGGAAACTCTGCATTTGGAACTTTCTTGGAAGCTGCCTCCTGAATCTTCCTCTGACTGATTTTAATCTGTATCCTTTCCCCGTCATAAACCATAACTATGAGTCTAACAGTTTACAGTGAGTTCTGGGTCCTGCTAGTGAATTAACAACCATAAGGGTAGTCTTGGGAACCTCCAAACTTTAAGTTGGTGTCAAAGGTGAGGGTGGGCTTAGGGATTGTGCTCCTCCCTAACCTTGTGGGCTCACTCAGTCCCTTTGCTGGCTGCTTCATGCTTTTGGGCTGTGTACCTCTCCTTGTATAAATAACAAGCCCCTAGAATGAACCATTGTCACATTGGGTTGGGCCAGCAAGGGACTGGGAGCATTAAGTCAGGGGTCAAACCCAGGAAAATGAAAATCAGGTAAAACCTGAAAACAGCAGGTGGGAGCTAGGGAAGGATGGTCTGCACATGGCAGGCACAGAGGGTCCATGATCCTAGCTTCAGCTCTGCTGCTCACTTGCTTAATGCCTTTGGGGGTTGGAGGTTAAAGCTCTCTGGGCTTGTTTCTTTACATGTAATATACAGATACTGAATTAAATTATCACTAGGTCCCTTAAGGCTTTAGATTTTAGGGAAATTCTGTGATTGCCAGCATGGAAAGAGTGAAAACCCTCTAGAAGCTTATACTCAGAAGAAGCTTATTTTTCCAATTCTGGGTATTCGTGCTGGGCTGAGTAGCTTGATTGATTAGAACACAGTGCTAATGCTTGTTGTGATCATGGATCTGAGCTCCCCAGAGGGCAGTTTACAGCATTCTGTATTTCTGCCTTTTTTCTTTTCCTTTCCTTTCCTTGCAACAATTCTGTATTCTACCATATGTCAGCCACTGTGCTAGCTAGCAGTGATTACAAAATGATTATGTACATTCCTGCCCCCTGCCCCTGATGGGGCTTTTAACAGGGTGAGAGATTGGGTTATGTAAACAACTAAATAGAGTATCTAAATAAAACAGGGCTAATTATAAAGGAAGGTACAAGCAAAGTTTTAAGAAGTAAATGAATAACTCAGAAGGTGGCAATGGTAGTCCTTGAAATAAGGGCCTAGGAGGGTATACGGGATTTAAAATAAGAATTTCAGGGGCACTTGGGCGGTGAAGTCAGTTAAGCATCTGACTCTTGATCTTGACTTAGGTTTCCATCTCATGGTTCATGAGTTCAAGCTCAGCACCAGACTCTGTGCTGATGGCATGGAACCTGCTTGGGATTATCTCTTTCCTTCTCTTTGCCCCTCCCTGACTTGTGGGCACACATTTTTTTTCTCTCTCTCAAATAAACTTAAAGAAAATAAAATAAGAATTTCAACAGTTAGAGATTAATGAAAGTGTTTTTCCAAGAAAAGAAAATGGCAAGAATAAAGCCCCAGAGATTTTTAAGTATAAAGTGTATTTGGGGACTGACCCATAACCAGTGAGCCTGGGTTATGAAATGCAGCAGGGGAAGCGGTAGGAACAGGAAGGAGAGAATGCAAGAAATGAGGCTGGAGATGGCTTTATCCAGCAAGTCAAAGTATTTTTATTTTACTTGGCAGCAAGGAAGAGTCTTTTGAAGAAAGATAAGAACATACTTTGAAGTTGTACTTTCTTCATTCTTGCTCCTACTGTGCTTTCTTGAATCAGTGGTGATGCTGATGATAATAGTAATGGTGACAATGATAATATCAAAAACTAAGTGTGCCCCCACAGGTATTTTACATTTTTCAAAGTACCATGACTTACCTAAAAAAGTCTTTTAACCAAGGTTTTAAGTCCTTGAAATATAAGGCTCTATGCACAGTGCTTTGTATAAATTTTTTAATGCTGACAAAGCCCACACTGGGTACACCTGTCCTTGTTTTAGAGATGCAGAGTGTACAGCTCTGAGAAGGTAAGGCTTGAGCAGTTGCTTAGACTTAAGGCCTCTTTTATTAACTTCTGCCCTGAACCACCAGCTATCTCACTTCATTCTTACCTGTCTGGGAAAATATTACTCTTCCATTTTATAGATGAGGAACCTGAGGCAAATAAAGGTTAAATCATAAGCCCAAGACCACATGATGAAGATGGAAATTAATTCTTTGGCTTCCCAAAGCACTTTCCCCCTGCTTGATGGGAGTTGTAATGATGCATGTAAGATACAGCATGCACAGGTGTTGCATATGCTCAAGGTTGAATGAGCTGCTGGGAAAAATCAATACTTTTTTTGTTTTTAGTTCAGATGACTGAGTTGGCAAAGCATTTTTCTTTTTCATGTGTATGCTGCCTACAAAGCAGCTCCTCTAAATTGTCCTCTACTCTCCCTTATGCGTTTGAGGCATTTTCGAGGATATTTGTCCACTTATTCTTTCTTTTCTGAAAACTACAATGTTCCTACCTCCAGTATCATGTTTGATTCTTATATGATCCTCCCCGCTCTGGTCAAATGGTTGGAACAATTGGTTAGGCCTGAGAGCTTCTCAAAATCAGCTGGCCCAGTCAAATTATTTCTAGGCTTGGAGTTGACATGTGGTAATTCTAATGGCAGAACACTGGTGAAAGCATCCTGGACTTCTGTCCCCGGGGCTGCCTTGACCCCAGCCCTCCCAGAGGCCTGGGTACAACCTTTCCTTGGTTACTGTGTGAGACCCTATTAACCTTCCCATAAATGCCTTCTTAACATTTCCTCTAGTTGGAAGTAAGCAAAGCAAAGAAATGTAACCAATAGTCAATTCTGACTATAGAAACTATAGCAAAGCTGTAGAAGCTTCCATTTAAAAAAAAAAACTCAACAATAGTCTCTGTTATTATTTTCAGTTACTTTTAAATATTAAAAGTCATAAACCCAGGATACCTACTGAGATGAACCCACCTTGTTTGCAGTGTATGGGTCTCAGGAAAACATGGGGAATAAAAATGCTTCTAATGTTTAAGTTCAGAACAGCTGTGTGGTTCTGACCCAGCCTTCTGTCATAATGACCAGCCAGGCCATATCTGGGCTGAACCTCTGTGGGTGAGTTTGGCTTTGCACAGGGGATCTCTCTGGCAAGTGAGCAGATAGCTTCTCCCGACGCCTTTGTAAGTGTTCGAGGGTAAGTTTACACTAAGGGGATCTTTCACAAGAATGATGCAATGGTTTTCTGGACCCTGGGCACTAGCTTCTGGATGGAGAATCTGGTGAAGTCATCAGGAGGTGAGATACAAGACAAGAGGCAGATGATGGTTCTGTCTGAATATAGTTAACATTCTTTTAGCTACTTTTGAACAAATTCATCTATTTATTCAACACATATTTATCAAGTGCCTGATAATAAAACCTAGGACTTATTAAGTGCTAACTATACTCCAGGTATTGAGATAAGACCTCAATTTGTATTACTCATCCATCCATTTAATCACAAATAATTACTGAGTGCTTATTATATGTCGGGCATTGTTGCAGGCCCTGAGGATATGGCAACAAAATCAACCCTCTGTCACCAAGTGTGTGTGTGTGCCTGTGCGAGAGAGAGAGAGAGAGAGAGAGAGAGAGAGAGAGAGAGAGAGAACTATATGATAGTTCAGAGAGTGATAAGTACAATGGAGCAAAATAAAGCCAGGTAAGGGGACTAGTTAATGAAGATACAGTTGCTATTTTATGTGGTGAGTTCAGGGAAAATTTCTAGGGGAAGGCGACATTTGAACAGAAAGTGGAAGTAAGGGAGTAAAGCCATGAAAATATCTTAGGGAGGAGAACTGCTGGAAGAGAAAAGAGCCAGTGTATAGCCCTGAAGCAGAAGCATGCTTATCATTTTTGAGAAGAACAAGGAGACCAGTGTAGCTGGAGAAAAGAATGGAAGAAAAGCAGTTTGGAGGTTACTAAAATAATGTTGCTACTTAAAGGATTATGGTAGTTTAGACCAGTAAGCTAGGGTTAGAGATGATAAGCAGTCAGACTGTGGATATATTTAGAAGAGCCTAAAAAAAAAAATTCCTGATGTATTGCATGCAGGATAAAAGAGAAAAAGTGGTCAAGAACCAGAGTGCAATATTTGATACAAGTAACTGGAAAGATGGAGTTATTATGTACTGAGATGGGAAGACTATGAAAGGAGGTGGCTTGAGAGATAAGGCAAGGAGTTCAGTTTTGCATAAGTAGGTTTGAGATAACTATTAATTATCCAAGTGAAAATAACCAGTATGCAACTAGTTATTTAAACCTGGAATCTGGAGAAGAGATCTAGGCTGGAGATATTTATTTTCAAGTCATCAATGTATAGATAGTATTTAAAGCAATGGGACAATATGAGATCAGTTAGACAGTGAATGAAGTATCCTAAGAACTGAAGCGGAAAGATTAAAAGAGAATGGCTGGTGAAGTAAAAGGAGAACTAAGAAAGAATAGAATCCTGGAAGCCAGTGAAGAAAGTGAAGAATGAGGAGTGATAACTGATTATTGGATTTGCCAATATGAAACTCTTAATGAGAAGTGTTCTCATGAGTTGATAGCTAGAAAAGCCTAATTACATTGATCTAGCAGAAAATGGGGTGGGGGACAAGGAAAGGATCTCTTAAGGACTGTTAATAGGGGATAGGCCAATGGAGAGGATGTGAGGTCAAAAGAAGTTCATTTTGTTTTAAGGAGAGAAGTCATCACAGCATGTTTGCACGTTAGTAGGGGCAACTGAGTAGAGGTGGAAAACTGATGACCTAGGATAGAAAGGGAACAATCACAGGAACAATGTCCTTGAGTAAAAAAAAAAATTACACCAAGTCCACAAGTGAAGGAATCGCTTTATATAGCAGTGTTGACATTTCACAAGAGGAAAGAGGGAAACTGGACATAGATGTAAGTACAAAGGTAGATCAGTTGGTGGGAATGTGTGAAAGTTTCTTTTTCATTGCTACTTATTTCACACTTTTCTCAGTGAAATCAGAAGCAAAAATTCATTCAGTGAAAATGAAGAAGGGGCAGAGGCATTGGAAATTTGAGGAAAAAGAAGGTATAAAACACTCAAAGAATAAAAGAGTATTTGTTCTAGGGAAATAATTTTATTTATCCTAAAATAGCCCCATAAATCAGGTATTGTTAAGTCTATTTTACAGTTTAGGACACTGACGTTACAGAGGTAAGTAACTTGTTAGAAATATACAGTAAATAAGAAGCACAATTTGGATTTAATCTTTATCTCTCTGACTTTAATTATGAGGAGGATAAAAAATAATTGCCTAAGACATATTTCTTGTGACCATGGAGTTTAGGCCAATTATGGGGGGGAAAATCCCACCTTTACCTCAAAAAGACATTATATGTAAAAAATGTTACTTAAAGGAGATGGTGTTAACTGGGAATAGAATGATGGAAGGTTTCAAAGTGGAATCTGAGTTAGGATTTAGATGGTAGGAAATGAATAACCATGAATAACCAAAGAAGCACTACAGAAGGAACTCAAAATGAGAGGAAGATCAAACGTAAAGAGAGATTGGTAGAAATGATAAAGAAGTATTTAAGAAATGGAATGTTGGCAAACCTAACCTGAGTAGAACTCAATACAAATGAAGCTTTATGTGTTAATAAGTTTCCCTATCAATGGAAGTAATTTTTTTTTTAATTTTTTTTTCAACGTTTATTTATTTTTGGGACAGAGAGAGACAGAGCATGAACGGGGGAGGGGCAGAGAGAGAGGGAGACACAGAATTGGAAACAGGCCCCAGGCTCCGAGCCATCAGCCCAGAGCCTGACGCGGGGCTCGAACTCCCGGACCGCGAGATCGTGACCTGGCTGAAGTCGGACGCTTAACCGACTGCGCCACCCAGGCGCCCCTCAATGGAAGTAATTTTAACACCAAAAAGATGCAGAAGTGGAGGAGGAGGTGTGGGGAGGGGGCAATACATTTGGTGAAGAGCAGTTGGTAAGAGTGCTTGTGGAAAAATCTCAGTCTTTGTGACATGGGTAGCCAGAGGACTGGGTCTAGGGAAACCATATTCACTGTAGAAAGAAAGAGGAATGATTTCAAACAGGAATAACCCAGAGAGGGGACCCCCAAGTTCTGTTTGCTCGCATCTCTGGCTGATTCCTGAACTATGCATGATGGAATAGGCTCCAAGAATATCCATTAAAAACAAACAGATTTGACCTGAGATGGGAGTTGCTGTTCAAGAAAAAGAGTTTACAGTTAAATTCCAACAAAGTATGTGCCTGTTAAAAGACAAAAAACTATATCTTGTGGAAAAATAACAGGATCCAGAATCTTCATGCTTAACATTCATAGTGTCCAGGATGCTCAACATATAAAACCAGGAAAATGTGACTAATTCTAAAAGGAAAAACCCATCAGCTAAGACTAATCCCAAGGTGACTCAGACTTTGGAATTAGCACACAGAAAATTTAAAGAAGCTATAACCATGAACATGAGGGAAGGGAAGGAAAATAAGATAAAAACAGAGAGGGGGGCAAACCATAAGAGGCTTTTACATACAGAGAACAAATTGAGGGTTGCTGGAGGGGTGTTGGCTTGGTGTATAAGCTAAATGGGTGATGGGCATTAAGGAGGGCACTTGTTGGGATGAGCACTGGGTGTTATATGTAAGTGATGAATCACTAAATTCTACTCCTGAAACCATTAATTGGATTTAAATAAAATTTAAAAAAAAGCTATAACCACCTTCAATGATATAAAAGAAAACATGCTTGCAATAAATAATTTAAAATCTCAGCAGGGTGGGGCACCTGGGTGGCTCAGTCGGTTAAGTGTCCGACTTTGGCTCAGGTCATGATCTCACAGTTTGTGAGTTTGAGCCCCGCATCGGGCTCTGTGCTAACAACTCGGAGCCTGGAGCCTGCTTCAGATTCTGTGTCTCCCTCTCTCTCTGGCCCTTCCCCTCTTGAGCTCTGTCTCTGTCTCTCAAAAATAAATAAAAACATTAAAAAAAAGTTTTAAAATCTCAGCAGGGATATGAAAACAATAAAAATGCAAAAAATTAGCATTCTATAACCAGAAATAAAATATCTGAAATAAAAAATTCATGGGACAGACAACGGAGAATAGACAAGACAGAAAAAAAGTTTGTGAATCTGCAGATAAATCAGTAAGAATTATCCAGTGTGAGGAACAGAGAGAAAATGAGGAGAGCCTCAGGGCCTTGTTACAAAATATAAAGTAGTCTGACATCAATGTTATTGAAGTCCCAGAAGGACAAGAATCAGAGAATGGGGAATAAAACATATGTAAAGAAATAATGGCCAAAAATTTCCCAAATTTGATAAATGATAAATTTACAAAGATACTCAATAAACCCAAGAAGAATAAACATGAAAAAGGCCATAGGCACATACATGTGTCAATGACTATGAAAAGCCAAAGAAGAGAGCAAATCTGGAGAGGAATCAAAGAAAAATGACACATTACATATAAGGGAACAATGGCTTGATTAAAGGCCAAAGAAGATTGGAACATCCTTAAAGAGTTGAAGGGGGGAAAACTGAATTATGAAAGCAGCAAAAATAATTCTTCAAGAGTAAAGCAAAACAGACATTTTCATCTAAAAGAAAACTATGAGAATTTGTTGCCACCAGATCTGCACTATAAGAAATACTAAAAGAACTTCTTCAGGCTAAAGCAAAGTGACACCAGATGGAAACTCAAATCCCCAGAAAGGAAAAGAAGGCATCACAAATGGTAAATATCTGCGTAAATGTAAAAAAGTGTATTTTTTTTTGCTTTTTCCTTCTTAATTTGTTTATAATACATGTGCCTGCATAAGGAAAAAAATAACATTGCCTTCTGGGATTTTTATGTAAGTAGATGTAATACATATAACAATAGCATAAAGATAGAATTAGAGAATAAATGGACTTTCTTGATTGCAAAGCTTTTACATTTCATGTGAAATGTTACACATTAACTCTAAGTAGACCATTAAAATTTAAGGATTTATACTTTAAGACCTAGTAAAACTACCAAAAAAATAATATAAAGAAGTGTAGCTAAAAAAACAAGAGAAAAATTAAAATGGAATTCTAAAAATTATGAAAAGAATCCCCAAATTTTCAGGAACAGAGGAGCAACAATAACATAAAACAAAACCCAGAGGGAGCAATTTGAAAATAAATACCAAAATAGTAGACTAAAACATAACCATATAAAAGTTACATTAAATATTAAGAAAGTTAACACCCCAATTAAAATGTAGAATTTGTCAGAATGGGTAAAAATCAGTGAATTACAAATAAAATTAACATAAAAATAATATAAATAGACACAGGATGAAAATAAATGTATGGGAATAAAGATAAACTATGAAAACAGCAAGTATACGAAGACTGGAGTGGCTATATTAATATCAGGAAAAAGATGATTTCAAGACAAAGATAAGAAGAGAAATTCCATAATGTTAAAGTATCAATTTATTAGGAAGATATGATGATCGTGCATATATATGAGCCTGAAAACAGACCTTTAAAGTCTGTATTTGAAGCAAACAATTAGTTAAAGGAGAAAATAGACAATTCTACAATTACAGTTAGAAATTTAATACCTTTCTCTTAGCAATTGGCAGAACTAACCAAAAACTTAGTGAAGACGTAGAATATCTGAGCATTATTATCAATCGCCTTTGTGTGTTTCACATTTATAGAACTATTAATGACTGCTAGCACATACATTCTTTTCAAGGGCACATGCTCACCGGGATATGTTAGGTCATAAAACAAATCTCAATAAATCTAAAGAGGCTGAAATCATACAATGTGTGAGTTTTTTAAAGTTTATTTATTTTTAGAGAGATAGAGACAGCATGAGTGTGGGAGGCACAGAGAGGGAGACAGAGAATACCAAGCAGGCTCCGCCCTGCCAGTGCAGAGCCCACTGTGGGGCTTGAACTCATGAAACTGCGAGATCATGGCCTGAGCCAAAAGTAAGAATTGGAGGCTCAACTGACTAAGTCACTCAGGCACATCTACAGTGTATATTCTCTAACCACCGTGGAATTAATTAAAAATCAATAGCAATAAGCTATCTATGAAAGTCACACGTATTTGGAAAGTAAACAATGCTGTTCTAAATAGTTTGTGTACTAAAGAAGAAATAAATAAGGAAAAAAATATTTTGAACTGAATAATTAAAATAAAACATCAAATCTCGCGGTTTGTGAGTTCGAGCCTCCCCTCGGGCTCTGTGCTGACAGCTCAGAGCCTGGAGCCTGCTTCAGATTCTGTGTCTCCTCTCTCTGCCCCTTCCCCACTCATGCTCTGCCTCTCTCTGTCTCAGAAATAAATAAACATTAAAAATATTTAAAAAATTAAAAAATAAAATAAAATAAAACATCAAAATCTGTGGGATACAGCTAAATGAGTACTTTGAAAGATATTTATAGCTTCAATTGCTCACATTAAAAAAGAAGATTTAGGGGCGCCTGGGTGGCGCAGTCGGTTAAGCATCCGACATCAGCCAGGTCATGATCTCGCGGTCCGTGAGTTCGAGCCCCGCGTCAGGCTCTGGGCTGATGGCTCGGAGCCTGGAGCCTGTTTCTGATTCTGTGTCTCCCTCTCTCTCTGCCCCTCCCCCGTTCATGCTCTGTCTCTCTCTGTCCCAAAAATAAATAAAAAACGTTGAAAAAAAATTTAAAAAAAGAAGATTTAAAAATCAAGGATCTAGGTTTCTACCTTAAGAAACTAGAAAAACACCAAGGTAAACCCAGGGTAAAGGAAGGAAAAAGATAATAAAGAAACCTAAGTATTTAAGCATCTGACTTCAGCTCAGGTCATGATCTCATGGTTCATGGATTGGAGCCCGGTGTAGGGCTCTGTGCTGACAGCTCAAAGTCTGGAACCTGCTTCAGATTCTGTGTCTCCCTCTCTCTCTGCCCCACTCCCATTCATCCTCTGTCACTGTCTCTGTCTCTCTCTGTCTCTGTCTCTCAAAAATAAACATTAAAAAAAAACACATAAGTATAGAAATCAATGAAATAAAAATTTGACACAAAACAGAAAACAAACAATAAATGAAACCAAAAGATCAATGATCTTTGAAAAAAGTCAATAAATTGATGTATCACTATCTGATTGCTCAAGAAGATAAAATACCAATATCACTGAGCACTATATCCTATAGACATAAAATGGTAATAAGAGAATATTGTAAACACTATGGTAATAAATTTGACTGTTGAAAACAGACAAATCCTTTAATGGACATAAATGATAAAAATGTACACAAGAGGAAACAAAAAGAAATGAATACTCCTATGTCAATTAGAAATATGAATTAAAATCAAAATCTCTTTACAAAGAAGAACCAGGCACAGTTGGCTTTACTGGTGGATTCTACCTAACGTTTAAGAAAAGAAATCTTAAACTTCTTTAGGATATACAAGGGAAGGGAATACCTCTCAAATTATTTTATAAGTTCAGTATTACAGACAAATACATCACAAGAAAAGGAAACTATGTACCAATATCCTGCATGAACATAGGCTGAAAATCCATGACAAAATATTAGTAAATAAAGTATAGTCATATATAAAAGGAAAGTATATTATGATCAACTTGGATTTATTCCAGGAGGTCAAAGTTGGATTTAACACACAAAATCAATTTTCCTCATCATATTAATTGGATAAAGAAGAAAACCCATATGATCAATTCAGTAGAGGCAGGAAAAAAAAAATCCACCTTTTTTGTGATAAAAACTCTAAGCAAACTAGGAACAGATGGGATTTTCTTCAACCCAATAAGGATATTTATACAAACTTTACAACTAATACCATATTCAATAGTGAAAGATTAAATGTTTTCCCCTAAGGTCAGAATTAAGGCAAGGATATCCACTCTCACAGCATATTCAACTATGTATTAGTGTAGCTAAGCAGTTCAGTAAGGCAAGAAAATTAAAAGTCATACAGATTTAAAAAGCAAGATATAAAAATGTCTTCATCTGCATATAATATGATAGCATATTTAGAAAGTCCTAAAAGGTAGAATAGGTGAATTTAAGAGATTGCAGAATATGTGGTAAGTATACAAAAGCCAATTATATTTCTACATAGTAACAATGAACAATTGAAAAATAAAATTAAAATAATCCACTTAAAATATCTTAAAAATACTAAAGAACAAATCTAATGAAAGATGTGCAAGACTTACGTATGATCACAAAACATTGGAAAGAGAAATTAAAGAATACCTAAATTAATGAAGAGAAATACTATGTTCATAGATTGGGAAACTTAATGTTGTTTCGATGGAATTCTTCCCAAGTTGATCTATAAGACTCAGTGAGATCTCAATCAAAACCTTAACCTTAATTTTGTTAAAGAAACTGTTTAACTAATTTTAAAATTTATATGAAAGTGCAAAAGACCCGGAATAACCAAAACAATCTTGAAAGAGATGAAGTTTGAAGGACTACTCTGCCTGATTTCAAAACTCACTGTGAAGTAATTAGGACAGTGTGGTATTAGCATAAATTAGAGAAGTGGAGCAGAATAGAGAACCTAGAAATAGACCCTTA
Source organism: Lynx canadensis (assembly GCF_007474595.2). Taxonomy (NCBI): domain Eukaryota; kingdom Metazoa; phylum Chordata; class Mammalia; order Carnivora; family Felidae; genus Lynx; species Lynx canadensis. Next base: position 187,907,522 of record NC_044303.2, on the reverse strand, counting down.
CACAGTCAATTGATTTTGACAAAGGTGCCAAGGTAATTCAATGGGGAAAGGATATTCTCTTTAACCACTGGTGCTGGAATAGCTGGATATCTGTGTGGGAAAAAAAAAAAAACGAATCTTGACTCTTATTTACACTATACACAAAAATTAATTTGAAATTAATCATGGACCAAAATATAAGAGAAATAACAACAAAATCCCAGAAGAGAACATAGGAGATAATCTTTATTATCTTGGGTTAGGTAAAGATATCTTAGATAAGACACCAAAAGCACAAACTCTAAAAGAAAATATTCACAAATTAGATCATGACAAAATTAAAATCTTTTGTGTTTTGAAATACAAAGAGAAAACCAGAAAGCAAGACATACTATTATAGGACATATTTGCAAAACATTTATGTGAGAGATTGCTTCCTGAATTTATTAAGAACACTTAATAACTCAGTTATACTATGAAAAGCAACGTAATTTAGAAAGAGGACAAAATATTTGCACAAATATTTCACAAAAGAAGATAAAATGAGCACTTGAAAACAAGCATGTGAATGGCTGTGATTCCTTCAATTCTCAAACACATGAAAAAGTACTAGATACTATTAGTTATCAGAGAAATGCAAATTAAAACCACTTACACACATTAAGTTGGCTAAAATTGAAGAATGATAATATCAAGTGTTGGGAAGAATTTAGAATAACTTGGACTCTCCTATAGTGCTGATGCCAGAGCAAAATAGGATAGCTGGCTTGAAAACCAGTTTGGCTGTTTCTTATAAAGTTAAACAGATACTTACCAAATAACCCAACAATCCCTGGTATTTACCCAAGAGAAAAGAAAACAAAGACTTGCATGTATATATTTCTAGTTACATTATTTATAATAGTCAAAAACTAAAAACAACTTAAATGTCCATCAACAGATAAATAAAGAGTTGTCATATAGTCATACTATGAACTGTTAGTCATAAAAGGGTATGAAATGTTGATAAACTCAACAATGTGATTGTATCTTAATGTTATGCTGAGTGAAAGAAGTCAAACACAAAAGACTTATATACAATATGATTCCATTTATATGCAATTTCAAAAAAGGGAAATCTGTAGTGACAGAAAGAAGATCAGTGGTTTCCAGTGGCCAAGAACAAGGTGAAGGGATTGGCTGCAAAGGAGCCTGGGTGCAAGGGAAGCTTTAATGATGATAAAATGTTCTGTATGTTAATTGTAATGACAGTTACAGAACTATATACAATTATTAAAACCAGACTGTAATCTAAAGTGAGTACGTTATATTCAAATTATACCTCACTGAAGCTGGGGGAAAAGATCCTAGCATGTAAGACCGAGGTAAGAGCCTTTACAATTATAGCAAAGATGCTATAGTTTCACCCAGATTTCACTTCTGCCCTCATTTTGTGAGAGTCATAAACTAGCAGCATATTTAGTTTTTGACTAGCACTCTCAATCTTATGTGCCACACACTCAGACACACCTAAATGTACATCAATTTAAATAACATAGGTAGTTCCTCCTGCTATTCCATCTGCTCACAGAGCTCATGCTCTGGTGAGAGTCACAAATAGATGCTATTCCTTCAAACCTCAAGCATCTGATCCCATTGAAAGTGATTCCGGTCTCTGGAGACACCCATTTTCCATCACAAAGTCCCCAGGGGCAATCCAGCCTTAATTGTCCAGGGTTGTAAAAAATAAAATCACACAGATATATAGGTATTTTATGGGCAATTTAAAGGATTTCCAAAAGTAGTTTCAACCAAATATGATTTTTGTTTCAGGGCTAACTGTCAAAGCTAATTCCTACATATGCTATGACTTTATTGAACTTCAAGAGAACCCTAAGGCTACCCAGAACAGTTTGTAAACCACTCCATGCTTGGATGCTTCAAGTGGGGAACTTGTTAGCTCACAAAGCATTCCATTCCGTTTTGGACCACTGACCTGTCAATTTTCCAAATGCAGGGTCATCTTGTTGTGACCTCTACTTTTGGCCCTCTCTCTGCTCTCTGAAACCACTCTGAAAAAATTGTCTTTTTCCTGAGAGTTCTCTTCAAATATCTGAAGGGCTATCAGGTTCACCTCTAGTGTTCTCTTTCCAATGCTAAACAATCCTAGTACCAGATTGATTTTTCTTCCCTTTTATAATCAGCCCAGCAAAGGCCCATGGTCTCAGCTCAAAACAAGTGCCAAATCAGGCAATGGTATCTTGGCACCACCTGTCTTCAAGTTACTTAACTTCAGCTATGGAAAAGTGCAGGAGGCCCTGGAGTCTGAAGAGTGCTTGCACTAATTACACTTTTCCAGTTGAGTTTTGTGACAAGGAGTAGCAGTGGTGAATGACTTTAGACCTTTACCTGACTTCCATCCCTGACATGCAGCTGATCTGCTTTAGGAGATCACCATCCCTTGACAGCTCAAGAGCCCACTCAGCTCTTATTGCAATGGGACTTTATAAGGTCATGCAATAGAAATGGCCTCCCCAATCCTCCCTTCCTTTGCCTCAGCCTCTACCAGGAAGATATTCAAAATATACTAATGATCTTTAAGAAGTTGCATGTTTATTTTGCAGGCAGTCTCTGCTGCCTCCATTAGTGGACTGAGCCCTCTCCCAGGCTTGTACAAACAGCTCTCCGGGAAGCAGTCACGCTTTATGAACTGTTCACAGGGTAAGCACATCACTAGCTGTCAGCAGCTGAATAGTCTTTTACCCTGAAGAGCTAGAAAAGGAAGGAAAGACATATAGCTCTGAAGAAGTGCTTCTGTAAGTTTAGCAAACAGAATGGCTACACAGAATCACTTGATGCCTCTCATTCTCTTTAATGTTATTAGTCGGTATATCCAGCCTTGCCATGAGATCCAGAGGGGGAGAATGGGAAGAGTTTCTAAGACCCCTTGCATTCTGTGAGTGAGAAAGAAACCAGACTTGAGGTCAGGACTTGGGTCCCAATCTGACTCGGCCTTGAGTTACCTTCAGCAGGGGTTTCTTCTAGCTGGCTCTTCTTGTCTAGGAATGTGCTAGAAGGGCCTACGGGTAACTAGCTTGTTGATAGCCATTGCCAGGATCAAATACAAGAACAACAAAAACAGCATGCAAAGAATGAGAAAATTATTATTAGTTAAACCTGTTTTGCACTTTACAATTTTCAAAGACACTGTCTTATAGTTTAGTTCCTTGAGCCTTTCATTCTCTTTCTAAGCAATTGGAAGCAGATAATGTTAACTCCATTTTGCCTAATCGGAAACTAGTCTGCAGACATCGAGACAGTCACACAAGATAATGAGATGAACCTGTGGTCCTAATTGCTAGTGTAGAGGCCTTTTCATATACTGTTTTTCATAGACCACCATTATTTTCATCTAAATAACCATTCTTTTCAGAACCACTTGTTGAACATTTATTAGATCCAGGCTTTGAGCTGTGTCATAAGCATTGTTTACAAACTGAATCCTTAGAACCCTGGGCTGAAAAATTACACATATGAAAACTGAAGCTCAAATGGGTCAGATAACTTGTTAGAGTTATTTTCTGATCCATGACAAACTGATATGTCATCTTAAGTGACTAACAACCTCTCTCACTCTTGGTATAATGGAGTTGATGCTATGTACCTCTGTCTCTCCAAGGCTAGCTAGCACAGGGACCGTCTGCACTACTGGAAAGGAGAGTGTCTTGAAATGTGTATAGTGACCATCCTTTGCTCACAGCTAGTAAGTGGCAGAGCTGGGATTCAAATTCCAAACAGGGGATGTAGGCATGATACCACACTGCATACAAATTACATACAAAGAAAGCCACCACCCAGGCCACTCTTTGATGATCACATACATAGAAGAAATAGCACTCTATGGTAAACACTTAAATCTTTGCAGATTAAAAAAAAAGATGTCTGCAAGACTTTTGAGCCCCTAAATCCTAAAGGGCTATTTCCCTTATGCTGGACACACAGGCAGCAAGGAGTTAATGCTGGATGGTGAGAATGGGGCAAGAGCTACCGTGGCAGCACCTGAGATTCACCTCTTTGACCTTGTTTTTTTGGTGTTGGTTTGTTTTTTACCTGCTGAGCAAATAAACATCACCAAGGAAACAAGATCTTTTCTCCCCTGTCATTTTGAAGTCAAGTGTAGCAGCTTCAGATGACGGCAGTAGCTACTTGTGGAAAAGGCAAGGTGGAGTTGGGAGGCCCTATGTAGGTGCCTAAGAAAAGAAAGAAGGGAAATTTGTGGGGGCCTGACTTCCTGGTTTCTGGTTCTGGCTGAGTTCATTGTAGATATCATGGACATTTTGGCTGGTGATTAAAAAGGGATGCTGACATAAATTTTCATTTTCTTTTAAAAATGTGTATTTCTGGGGCGCCTGGGTGGCGCAGTCGGTTAAGCGTCCGACTTCAGCCAGGTCACGATCTCGCGGTCCGTGAGTTCGAGCCCCGTGTCAGGCTCTGGGCTGATGGCTCGGAGCCTGGAGCCTGTTTCTGATTCTGTGTCTCCCTCTCTCTCTGCCCCTCCCTCGTTCATGCTCTGTCTCTCTCTGTCCCAAAAATAAATAAACGTTGAAAAAAAAAAAAGAAAAAGAAAAATGTGTATTTCTACAAAAGTTCTTTTTAAAAAAAATTTTTTAATGTCTATTTATTGAGAGAGAGAGCATGGGGGAGGGGCAGAGAGAGAGGAAGACAGAATCTGAAGCAGGCTCCAGGCTCTGAGCTGTCAGCACAGAGCCTGATGCGGGGCTAGAACTCATGAACCATGAGATCATGGCCTGAGCTGAAGTCAGACGCTTAACCGACTGAGCCACCCAGACACCCCTCTACAAAAGTTCTTAAAGCAATCCCCTGGTTGCCTGAAGTCATGATCTCTAGGTACTTCTAGCAGAAATAGAAGCAAATGGAATGGAGTGATAATTACAAATAATTATAATGGTGATGATGCTAGGGATAACAGCATGTATTGAATGCTTCCTATATGCATACCACTTTGCTGAATACATATACCATTTTGTTAAATCCTGCTAGCAACTGGCCCTATTGCTGTCCCTGCTTTGTAGATAATAAAACTTAAGCTAAGAGTTTCTGGAACTTACAAGTTTGAAACTAATGGATGAGTGAGCCAGCATTCAAACCTAGGCTGTGGTCTGATTATGGAACTCAAACTCTTCAATACTATGCTCACAAACAGTGTGTGACTTAAGCCCTCAACTAATGAAGTAGTAATTACTGGAGAAAGTCAATAAGAAAAAGACAATTTACAAATATAAGGTAAAAAATAAATGATGCCCCTTGATAAGAGAAAGCTTGTCTGGGTGACTTAGCCTTAGCCTAGATACTTGACATTTATTTTTATATTTCTTCCAGTTTAACATTCACAGGAAGAGGAGGGCTGATCAGTGCAGTTGGAAGCAACAGGAGGTGGTGAGAGAGGTGAACCTGTGAGGGATTATTAGAGCTAAATTTTTTTTAGTAACTGACTTGAGGTCAAGTACCCAAGAGCAACTGGAGTGATGGCAAACCACTGCGCCCTTGGCCTCAATGTATCCACCAGGGCATCTAGATAAAGGACAAGTTTAACAGTAGGGGAAATCTACTGAGTTTGACTTTTTATAGAAAACATCTGAAATATCATAGGGATCATAGGACTGTAGCCAAATGGCACTTCTGAAATCATGTAATTCAGTGTTGTACTGGGATTTATCTTGATTTGTACTGGATTTTATTTTCTGGGAGTTATTTGGCAATTTCTGGGGATATTTTTGATTGTCACAAATTGGGGGAGGGTCAGGTCATGCTAATGGCCTTTGGTGAGTCGAGGCCAGAAATGTCTCTAATTATTCTACAATGCCCAGGATAGTTCCTATAACAAAGAATCATCCAGCCTAAAATGTCAATAATGCCAAGGTTGAACAATTTGTTCTGGTTCAACCCCCTAGAAGCTTAATGTTTAAGTTCCATGTTTTATTTAGATGTTATATTTTATCAATAAAGTGTAAAGAAAATCAACCTCCAGAGAGGTTTACCTTGTTATTATTTGTATCATCAGCCCCAGCCTATTCATGCAAATTAAATACCATACGTTTGGTCCCTGACAAACCAGGTATCACCAGTTCCTCTGCACATCTCAAGCAAGCCAGGATCAGTGTCTCAGAGGGTGCTTCAAAACTCATTGGCTGTAGGGTCAGAGCATTGGTGTTGGTGTGTTGTCCCACCCCATACTCCCATGAGTTGGCTCTCTTTTCGAATCTGTTCTTTCTCCCCAGCTCAGGATTAGATTCTTTCCCTTTCCCAGAGAAAGCAGACAAGCATGCTATCCTTGGCTAGAACCATGGCTTTCTTGTTCAGTTACCAGAGCCTAAGGTTCCCTGAAGGTGCCTCGTGGGCTACTGCCCTCGTCCCCCTTGGATGAGTGCAGTTCCCCTTGTATTTAACCACCCTAAAGGCTGGAAAGATTTTCACCAAATTTGGATACTAACATTTGGGTTATTCTGCCTTAAAATTTATGCTTTGAGGCCGACATGAATATTTCTTTGAAAGACCCAATGAAGCACCTGAGAGACAGACTAGCTAAGAGTGAGATACAATGACAGGCCTGTGTAACTGTCAGTCAGGTGAGATATTTAACATGTATTAAGTCCCTGTGGATAGTAAAATCGAACAATGGTTTCAATATGACCCCAAGTCATAAGCTGCAAAGGCACAGCTCTGTAGTGCTGGCTCTCATTTGCAAGCAGCTGTAGTGAACCGGAGTTGAACAGCAGAGCAGTGGCATGGGAAAAGTCATGGGCCCTTAAGGCAGCCTGCCTGATGCCCACACTGAGCTCTATGACCTCGAGCAAATTACCTAACGTTTCTGTGCCTCAGTTTCCTCATAGGGTTGTTGTAAGGCCTAGATGAGTTATCATGAGTCAGGTCTCAGAATAAATAGTGCCTGGCATGTGGCAAGTTCTTAGCAAGGACTTGGTGCTATTATTACCATCATCATTATTATTATGCTTTAGCAGCCCATAATGGACACCAGCTGACTCTACTTTATATGCTGGTATTCTATGTAAGGTTTCATTTTTTAAAAAAAGGGTTTTCTGCTAAAAATAAATTTGAAAACCACTGGACAGCTTCATTTTCACATCAAGAGCTTTTAGGACTAAATGACATCAATATGAAAGCCAGATTCCTCTTATTTTGAAGCATGAATTAAAATTGTCACATGACTGAGAAAAAAGCTCAGTGATTCAATCTTAGGCCAAATGATGCAGCACTAAGGAGGGACCTTCTTACCTCTTCTTTGCCCTTCACATTTAAAGAAGTCTATGTAAGCTTTCAGGCATTCACTTTCATTTTTACGGACTTTCACTGGAGTTTGTTAAAGATAGCAGCCAATGCAATTGGGTCAGTATTTTGCATCCTACCTAGATCCGGGTAGATTGGTTGATGGAGGGTCTTAGAAATGTCAGAAACACTTATTGAATACTGCAATATAATGATTAAATATAGTGACTACACTACCTGGGTTTAAACCCTGGGCTTTGCCACTTACAAATTCTGTGACCTCGGCAAGTTATTGAACATTTCAACCATGGCCCAGAGAGGGCACATAACTGACCCAAGGTCACAGAGAAAATGGCAAAACTAGCACTGGAAGTGACTCAAAGCCAGCACTGACCCTTGATCAACCAAACAAAGCAGCTGACCATGGGCTGGGACCAATTTTGCAGATAGGCTTGTTTAAAGTATATAATGTTTTGAAAAATATTTGATTTAGCTGCTACGATTTAAAGGAATTGTGTTTCACCTAAAACTGTGCAGTTTCAGCTTCTGTTTCCTTGTCAATACGAGTCATTGTAATATCTACCACATGGACCTGGCATGAGGACTAACTGCAAATAATCCACGAAAGCTCTTAGTACAGTGCCTTGTATATAGAATAGGCACAATGAGCTGTTGTGACTGACTTTCTTACCCACTCAGATGTCCCTCACATTTCTGCATTTGGAATTCATGCTTTTAACAACTGTGATGAAATAGCTGCTAAGTCTTGCTGAGAGAGGAGGTAAGAAAGGACGTAAGCATGAGAAGGATTATTTAGCATTAGGCTGGGGCAGGCACTTTCTAGTGGCTTTAACTTGATCCACTTATATAATCCTTAGAATAACTGCATAAGGTCTCTCAAGTTTTCACATGTAGAAGTTTTATTTCTCAAATTAATCTGTAAGCACCTCCAGCATGGGCCTGGAATCCTATGCTTCTGAACATTCACTACCATCCCCAGGGGGAAGATCAACACCATCTCATCCTACTGGGAAATTGTGGCCCAGAGATGGAGGGTAACTACCCAAGGTCACACAGCAGTGGCAAGCCTGGGACTTGAACCTGAGGCTCTTTACCTGTGGTGGCAAAGTGGCTGCTCATGACATTCTAGTGTGCAAGTGGGCTTAGTTGGCCTGTACCACATTATGAAAAAAAAAAGTTGCCAAAGTTTAAGAAAAATTGTGACATTTGACAGATAAATCAGGGTTCTCAGCTCCTTGTTAGGTCTGGCCTCCCTGAACCTCAGTCCCACAAGGCAAATATGGCTGGGGCTGAAGAACCTTTGCCATTCCAAGGACTGTGGGCTAAGAGACAACCACCACTTTCCTAGCCTAGTTAGGCTACCTACCTGGCCTTTGCAGGCATGTGAATTTGTGGCCCTGATTTCCCGACTAGTACTCTTCCTGCTCCCTCCCACCTGCCCCCCGCCACACCTTCTACAATGCTGAGCTAAATTAACCAGTCAGCAGCTCTCTGAACAGCCTATAATGGGTTGAAATGTGTCTTCCTGAAAGGTATGTTGAAGTCCTAGCCCCCAGGACCTGTGGATGTTATCTTATTTGGAAATGGGATTTTTGCTGATGTATTCAAGTTGAGTGAGATGAGGTCACACTGAATTGGGGTGGATCTACTTCCATTAGAAGAGGAGAAGAGATGTAGATACAGAACCAGAAGCAAGATAGCCATGTGAAGTTAGAGGCAGAGGTTGGAGTTAGGCTGCCAGAAGCCAAGAGGCAAGGAAAGATCCTGCCCTTAGAGGCTTCAGAGGGAGCATGGCCCTGCAGATGCCTTGATTTCAGACCTCCAGACTTCAAAACTATAGGAGAAGAAATTTCTGTTGTTTTAAGCCTCTCAGATTGTGGTACCTTATTATGGATGCCCTAGGAAATAAACACACAGCCGTATATATCCCTTTCATTTTTTGTCCTCATAGCTTGCTTTTATCTTTGTTGTCCCTTCTTTTCTATTTCCTGTTTCTTCTCATCCCTCCTCTGGTGCATCTCTATCTTTTGCCCTGTCCTCCTCAGGTCCACTATGGACTCTGAGACTGACTCATGTCTCCTAGGATGAAAAGATTGCTGGAACCAATTCAGAGCTTGGCAAATAGGGAGGGGACAAAGGGGAGTGACTATCTGCAGGTGATGATATGGCTTAGAGCTGGGAGACATAGTTGCCAGGGTGCCAGAAACAGCTGCAGAAACCCGAGATGTGCAGTGCAGATCATTGCAGTACCACCTTTGGAAGCTGCTAGAACAACAAGCTTGCCCAGGACTTTGTGTGAATTGGCCCAGACACCTCCTTTCTCTCCCCAGCATCTCGAAATCGACTCTAGTAGCTTCTTAGCATTCAGTGCAGCACACGCTGGTGAAGCTTAGACAGGCTGTTTGCTCCCTACAAAGCAGGGTGCTGACAGCCTTTTTGCTTTTCTCTTCCTTATTGCTTAATCTGTCCACTTCCTGATACTAATGGATTTTTAAATGAGCCTAGGACAATTGATAGCATTTCCCAATTAAAACCAAATACCCTTTGTCTACCCTTTACATAGCCATAGGGCCACAAAGGAGCACTGGGGAGTGTATGCCCACCTAGACCTCTTTCCCTAGCTCTCCTGCCTCCTACCCTCTATGCCTGCATACATATACCCCCTCTCATAGGACCTGGATCTTGAGATGCAGGAGTGACTTCTAGATGCCAGCTAGAGTGATGTTGGCTAAGATGTCTGAACAGTCACAGGGTTACTGGCAGAGACAGGATTTTTCCCCATCTTCTCTAATGTCAACTGGTTTCATAGCCACCAAATTCAGAAGCTTCCCTCAGGATGGGAGAAACATTATACAGCCATCATAACTGATAGAAAGTTTGAGAGAGGGTGGGCTAATGGTCTGGGGAAGCATATCTTCTTATTTATTACTATGATTTATTAAAAATGAAATAATATACCTACTGTTTACTGAGTCTCTGCTCTGTGTTAGGTCTTGGGCTTGGCCTCCTATATAAAGTATCTCTAATTCTTTTAAGAATGCTTGATAAAGATTATCTGTATTTTACAGATGAGGAAATAGACACTCACAGAAGTTAAATAACCCATCCAAGACTACACACTGCAGTAAATGTCAGAGCTGAGTCGAGGTAGTCTGAATCCAAATCCGTGCTCTACTACTCCAGGAGTACCTTCTTGCTACTAACAGAGGAAGCATAAATTTAGTAACCCTATTTGGGGTCTGTGTTCAAGGTGACCTTAGAGTGTTGAAAAATAGTACTGGTACAGAGGACAGTTTATTAATTCACAATCTTATCCATGTGGGAGAAAAAATGCCTGGGAGTGGTAGTGCCACGACTCACAGAATTCTATCTTCTCAGACCTCAGCACCCTCTTATAGGAAGATTCAAAATTACCCTGAAGGAAGTCCTCCCAGATAGGTCTAGATATGTATGCCAGCAAGAAGGAGGAGTCAAAAGATTTGCTCCTTCTCTTTCTACAATTCAGCTGCCCTCTTCATGCTATGGAAGCAAGTTCCAATTTCTGTTTCAGTTTCCACACCTACTTTCCAAGCTTTGTCTTAGTGTTTCATCCACCTGGGGAGGAGGGGTAGGGTTCACTATTATTCCTCTAACACAGGGAAGGAAACTCTCTGAGAATTAAGAAATTTGCTCAAGATTAACTAACACATTAGCTAGTTGTGGTGCTAGGTCTTGAATCATCTCCCTTCATGCACGTTACTGGAAGTTAAAATGGCAGAACCCAAGATCTTGCTTGGTGAAGCAACAAGTGAGGGTCACAGATGGAATCCTCTAGTCAGCCAGCTGGTCATCCACCACCAGATACAACTCATGTAGTCCACATCCCCTTATCACTAGACTCCAGCATGCCCTACCTTGGTATTCTCACTATAAACTTCTCCAAACCTGTCTGAGGTTGCTAAGCTCAACAAAAGCTAAATTTCTGGATGTTGGTGCAAATAGCTACAGGGAAATTAAGTTTCCTTCTTCTTCCAAGATTAAGGATGACCTCCAATCTTTTATGTGCATATAGCAGTAGTGAAAGATGCAGAAAAAATTCAGGTTGTAAGTAAAGACAGAAATACTCCAAATTGTTCTACTGTGGTTGTTCTTATGCATCTGGAGTCTACACAAATCTCATTCTAGAATCCTTCTTGTTGTATCTTATGCTAAACATGTCATCTTCTCATACAGTTTACAGGCCTGTTTTAAACTGAGCATACCCACAATCTCACACACAAGTGTGACAAGTGGCATTCTAAAAGCTTAACAAATGTGACTTCTTTGTAACCAACCAAAATGGCTGCTCATTCCTCCATCACTGACCTCCACCTAGCAAATGATCCCACCATTTACTCCATTGCCCAGCATCCTGGCTTCCTTTTTCACTTCCCTCTTTCATCTCCAATAAGTTCTATTAGTTCTAATTCATAGAATTTCTAGAATCCATGGACATTTCTCCACTGCCACTAGTCTTGTCTGCCACCACCCACACTCTTGACCTTAGAGAATGTCTCCCTCATTCCCTCCACCATTACCACCCTCCACTCTGCTGTCAGCACAATTCTCGTTATGCTACAAACCTGCTTAAAATGCCATAATGTCTCCTCATTGCTTTCCATGTAAATTCTAAACCTTTGCATATGACTTATTGTAAGTTGCATTTTAGCCTGTGCTAACTTCTCCAGCCACGTTCATCCTCCCTCTTTGGCCCTCTGATGCTCCACTTCAGCCATAATGAGCTTCCTGTTGTCTTTCAGGTCCCAGGTTTCTCTCTCAGGGCTTCAGCATATTTTGCTCCTTTAATCAGCAATGGCCCAGGACTTTTTCATCTGGCTTCCCCTATTAGTTCCTTAGATATTTCCTGTGGGAAATCTGCATACCCCCAACTTCCCACTCCAAACACCTGTGTCAGCCCACATGCCACCTACTCCCACTGCCCCCTGTACTTTTGACCTGGAACAAGTTGCCTTTATATCATAATTGCTTGTTTAGTTCTTTCTCTTACAGAGAGGGAACTCTGAGAGGTTGCAGACTATTCATTATTAAGCACAATGCCATGCATGTGGTGAGCACTCAATAAATATTTATCACTTTTTTTTCTTCCTTCTCAGTTTCATCGGTACTGACTACACTGGCCACAGTTAGTTCCTCTCAAACACATCCTTAGCATCCCCAGGCTCTCTGCTCCCCCTTTATTTCCCTCTCATGCTCTCCCTTCCTTTCCACTGAGAAAAAGTTGTTTCAGGCTCATGCCATGAAATGTCACTTCAAAATATTTGACAAAAAACAGAGAGAAGCTTAGTGTTGTTTTCTTTTTTTCCTCCAGTCCGTAGTGACAGGATGAACTGAGCACGTAGTGGATCTGAGTTGCCATGGTAACTGATAATGGTCTAGTCCTTTCACTTTCTTTGTAGGGGAAAATATGTCTTTTTTTTTTTTTTTATAACTAGCAAGGGATGAGGATTTATCTTATTGTTTGCTAGATACCTAATAGCCCAAAGGACTCATTCTCAATTACCTAGTGCTTTCATTCCATTCTGAAAACTCTTTGCTGCTGGTCAAAATGGTTCATCAGAACTGACACTGTCACTGGGGCCATCCTCTTGGTTGTCATTCTGGAGTCTCATAAAGGCTTGGCAGGAAGAATTCTAAATGTTTGGCCCAAGAGGTTTGGAGAAAGGAATGTGTGTGTCTGTATCTGTGTGTGTGTGTGTGTATTTGTGTGTACACATGCATATGTGTCCATCTGCAGTAGGGAACAGGTATAAGGAAAGATGTTTCACATTTTTGTCCTAGATGAACTAGGTCATTAGATGTACCAACTCAGGGACTTTCTGAACATGAAGTCTTTACTATAAAGATCAAAAGATTCTTTGAGGCCCAGGATCAGTGTGCTATATCTAATAGGCCCAGTATCTAATTCCCTATATGTGTAGGAGTTAAAGATGGCTGCTCATAGACATTCTTGACTCTAAGTAGGACAGCCACATTTCCAATCTTTATGTAAAAAAAAAAAGATATTCACAGAGAGACATTTGTACATGCATGCAGGAGAATAAAGATAAATTAGAGCCAATCCAAACTTCAGGGGACAGATCTACTCCCTGCCCTCACTCCCATTTTTTTGCTCCAGGAGAAAGAACAAAAATAGGATTCCTTTCATTTGTAGAGTGTTTAGATTTCTCCGGGTCATTTCTTATTTTGGTCATCAATGCTATCAGGTGGGCATGGTGGATTACCCCGAAGTCCAGAGAGGCTAAATGACCTCCCAAAGGTCAGAGAGCAAGTTCATTACATACTCAATGAGAATCCAGGTGCAAACTTGAAATCCAATGACTATCCCTACTCACCAAGCAAGGACCCCTCTCAAGAGAGAACTGGGACTTCTGACAGTAGCCACCTCCTTTGCATTCTACCTCCACTGGCTATACATAAACATTTATGGAAAAAAAACCTCTGAGGCTAGACATTTATATGCAAGGAAATTGTCCAATCTTCTAGAAGATTCTCTGTATGGGGTCTATACCCATGTTGTGAATTGAGTTTGCTACTGACCTCAGCACAGCAAGTCGGTATAGTCAATAGTAATGTGATCCTCATTTTAAAAGTGAAGACTCAGAGGGGTGCCTGGGTGACTCAGTCGGTTAAGTGTCCAACTTCAGCTCAGGTCATGATCTCACAGTTCGTGGGTTTGGGCCCCATGTTGGGTTCTGTGCTGATAGCTCAGAGTCTGGAGCCTGCTTCAGATTCTGTGTCTCCCTCTCTCTCTGCCCCTCCCATGCTCATGCTCTGTCTCTCAATAATAAATAAAAGTTTAAAAAAAGTTTTTTAAAAGTGAAGACTCAGAAAAGTTAAGTTCCTTGCCCAAGGTCACGGAGTTAATAGCTTGTGGAACCAAAATTTGGGAGAAGAGAAAAGGAAAGAAGTGAAGATGAAAAAAGAAAACTCTTATGGGTAAATATTTTACCTACCAACTTCTGGGCCCTGTGCTGGGCATTTTTATATTTAGTATTGGATTTAATCTCATAACATCCCTGTGAGAGGCTATTTATTCTATGTGTGAGGAAACTGAGGTCCAAGGAGGTTAGATTGTATTCTGGAAATCGTACATCAAGTAAGTAGCAAAGTAGAAATACCAGCTCAGTTCTACCTGGCCACGTGAAGCCTTAACAAGAAAGCACCCCATATGTAGCATTAGTGACATCAATTTTGAAAATCTATAGGGAAATAAACACTATGGAACAACTTTAGGACTAAAGGCGGCTAGGAGAAGCTTTTAGCTCTCTCTGTTTGGATGTGGGGAAGAACAAAGGAATTCTCAAACAGGGTCCAACAAATGTTCTATCATCTTCGGTGTAATGGACCCAGAATTGTATTGTATTTGGGGAAAAAACATGGATATCTACCATTTATTAGCTTTGTGGTGGTGGGCAAATTGTCTACCCTCTGGGCCTCTGCTTTCCCATATGTGAAATCTGCAGTTTGAACTTGATTAGGATTGGCAGAAAGACTTCAAATTATAGGCCAATGCTGATGAATTAATTGGCAGTGGCTGCCTGGAATGTTGTGTTGTTAAGGACTCCAAGGCTGTACCTATGCCAAGATCATTATTGATCTCTTCCTTGGCCATTGGATGTAAGGATGGAAGGACATATCATAGATTTGCCATCCCAAGTCTGATGAGTAATAAACATTTATAGTTTTATCACCTTTATTTGCCCAGTTTTTGGCAAAGCAACTTATATTTTTTATCTATATTTGCTTCAGTAATAAATTCTCATTCTGTGTAGATATTTATTGTCAAGCTACAAGGAAGAATCCCTTTAGTGAAGAATTTGCCAGTCAAATGCATTTTCCTCTTCTCCAGTCCCATGATAATTTCATGGGCTTTAATCATTCCAAACTTTTGCTTCTGTCTTTCCAGATTAAAGAATCTTGAAAATGTGAGCATATCTCCTTTTTAAAAATAATTATGATGATTAGAAGAATGATGATAGGAAGAAGGATTTTTGATTTATTGAAAAATTTAGGATTTTTCGCTTTGGAAAGAAGTCCATTTAAAGTCAACCTGGTTGAAACAGATAAAAGCACAAACAGAGGTCAGAAGGATTGTGTGCTTTTCATGAAATACACAAATCCAATGATGAAGAAGCTTCTTTGGAAAATTGCATGAAGAAAGTTATTTACTTTCTACTTAGGGTAGAAACTTTCAAGGTGTGATCTAAATAACATTTAGGGTTTTGGGGGGCACCTGGGTGGCTCAGCCGGTTAAGCGGCTGACTTGGGCTCAGGTCATGATCTCATCGTTGGTGAGTTCAAGCCCCGCATCAGGCTCTGTGCTGGCAGCTCAGAGCCTAGAGCTTGCTTCAGATTTTGTGTCTCCCTCTCTCTCTTTCTGTCCCTTCCCAGATTGTGCTCTTTTAGTAATAAATAAACAAACAAAAAAAAAAATAAAGAACATTTTGAGTTTCTTGAAAGTACTTCAGGGGAAGCCATAGGGGACAGGAGTATGTATGGGATTTGGTGGGATGGCCACTGGCTTCATTTCTCAACCTACACCCTTCAGCTCCTCTTATTTTCTGCTTTGTGAATTACATTTCCACACAAGGTTTAATGTGAGTAAACATAAGTTTGAAAACCATGCATTTAGACAAATAAAAGAAAGTACTATTTCACATAGCAGCAAGTAAATTACCAAATCCATTATATTAAGGAGTGCTACAGGGGACTGTTAAGACAAAATCATTGATTCAAAAAATTTGGAACATTTTTTTGAAGGATAAGCCTAAAGATAATTGTTGGAGGAAGCTGTGCTCTATCTAACATTACAGTGAGGAAACATCACTCACCACCCCACCCCCCTGCCCCCCGCCTTCTAGGCTACATATTTTGAGTGTAACTTGGTATGGGAAGTTTAAATTCCTTGTCTTAAAAATCTGCATAGTGTAGATGGCACCCTGCTTATTCTGAACACCTTTTCTAGAAGCACTCTTGTTGTTTACATAGAAAATAGCACGCTTGCTCCTGAGCTGGTAGGAGGATTGAAGAAGTAGCAAGTACTCAGAATTAATTAACTTTGATTTACAAAGCAGCATCACTGACATACATGATAATTAAAATCTCGCATTAGTTATTATTCTATTTGCTTTGCTGAGCAACACACACACACAGAAAGAGAGAGAGAGAGAGAGAGAGAGAGAGAGAGAGAGAGAGAGAGTCATTCCTACTGTGATATGAACATTTGGGTTTTCTTGGAATTTCTTCAGAGATAGCTATAGGGAAAAGAATTTGTTTTGAAAACCAGAAGAGACAGTCTTAAATGAACAATGCCTACCATTTTCCCATACCTACTATGCAGCACATAACAAATAAGTACAATAATAATGTTGATGACAGCTAACATTTATTGAGTCCTCATCTTATTCCAGGTACTGTCATAAATGTTTTATATTTACTAATTGATTTAATCCACATGACAACCTTAGGAGGTAGGTGCTCTTATTATGACTATATTGCAGATAAGAAAACCAAGGCACAGAGTAATGCAAGTTAAGTGTCAAGGTCAGAATTAAAATGTAGCATGTGTAGCTTCAGATTCCATGATGTGAATGACTATACTATGGTTTCTTCTTATATAAAGTTCTTTAAAGAAAATCTCTTATTAAACCTTTACAACCATCATCCCACCTTACAGAAGAGAAAACTGAGGTTCACAAACATTAAAAAACTTGCCTAAGGTCATGCAGCTAGGAAATTGTACAGAAATTATTCAGATTTGAGTCCAAAGTTTGTGATAGTTTCTACTACAGTAGGAGGCCTGTCATGTAGAGTATAAATTATGATCACTTTCTGTTTAATATATACAGACATAAAGAAAACTGATGGGAAGGTGACAGAAATTTGTCTAAGAACATCAGCATCTTTCCAAATACCATCTATGTAAATTCCCAAGTCTCAAACACATATTTAACCTATACCTGAGAGGAAGGTTGCTGGGAAATAAATGTCTTGACAAATTGTGGTCTTCACATGGCTCAGGATTTTATGGTTTCTTGACAGGAAAGAGACAATGGAAAGTCAAAACAAATAAGCTTTCAAAGACATGTAATCAGGGGTACAAATACAGATCTGAAATGAAACTCTAGGATGATGTATTGCAAGGTTCTATGGCAGTGAAATATGTGCTCAGACACTGTTTTAGCAGATTGGGACTCATATGACCTCCAAGCTATGGCTTTGACTCTGAAATGATTGGTGTAACTCAATCCATATTTAATGATGAAGATTACCCAAGATAAGGCCATTGATGTCACCAACTTGCAATTTCTAAGCAATTGTTGCTGTTTCAGTTCTTTGTGGGCTGGTTGACCACTGAATGACTACAACAGCAGAACCTTCCTAAAGATGACCCAGGTCAGGAGGCCGCAGGCAGTCACGTGAATGACCACTGTGGTTAACACTACAGGGATGGAAACAGATGCTCCCCACTGGGCAGCATCCACTCATATGCAAAAATAAAGCTAAAGGACATAACCTTTTCTCATTGCCACAGACATACTTTATTTTACTATATTTCATTTTTCTACAGTTTTGAGGTATATTTGATGTATAATAAACCATGTGTATTTAAAGTGTGAAATCTGATCAATTTGACATAAGTATATATTCATGAAATCATCATTGCAATCAAGATAATGAACATATCCATCACCCAAAAAGTTTCTAGTTTCCATTATAAGTTCCTGTCCCTCACCACTCCTGTCCTCCAGGCAATGACTGATTTCCTTTCTGTCCTATAGATTTGTATTTTTTAGAATTTTATATAAATGGAATCATATAGTATTTTGGGGGTGAGATGGGGTAAGGAGTGTGTTTGGCTTCTCTCAGCACAACTGTTTTAGTATTCCTCTTTCTTGTATGTATCAGTAATTTGTTCCTTTTTGTTGTACATATAGTATATACCACACACTTTTTTTTTTTAATTAGTGTTTGGGCTGTTTCCAGTTTTTTGCTAGTATAAATAAAGCTGCCCCTAAACATTTGTCTATATGAGTGGATATAGGTTTCTTTTTTTGGGGGGGGGGTACTTAGGAGGGGAATTGCTAGGTCAAATAGTGGGGATATAATTAATTCAATATAATTGGGTTTCAGTGGGTATATAATAATATAATTAATTTTTAAGAAACTTCTAGAGTGCTATACAAAGTGATTTTTACCATTTTTCATTCCCACCAGCAGTGTATAAAAGTTCTAGTTACTCCACATTTTTTAAAACTTCATTTTAAGAGAGATAGGGAGAGAATCCCAAGCAATTCCCACACTGTCAGTGCAGAGGCTGACATGGGGCTCAAACTCACGAACCCCATGAGATAATGACCTGAGCTGAAATCAAGAGTCAGATGCTTAACTGACTGAGCCACCCAGGCATCCTAGTTGCTCCACATTCTTAACAATTTGTGGTACGGTTTGTCTTCTTAATTTTTAACCATTTTAATAGACTGCAGTGGTATTTCATTGTGATTTTAATTTCCCTTTCCTTAATGACTAAAGATGTTGCATATATTTCATGTGTTTTTTGCCATCTGCAAATTGTTTTTGGTGAAATGTCTTTTCAAATTTTTTCCCTATTTTTTTGTTTATGGATTGCTGGTATTATTACAGAGTTCTTTACATAATTTAGATATAAGTCCTATGTTAGATATATATGTCATGCAAATATTTTCTCCCAGTCTACAGCTTGTTTTATTTTTGTAACAGTGTCTTTTCATGTGCAAACTTTTTGGTTTTATGAAATCTGAATTATTGATTTTTTCTTTTATTTTTCATGCTTTTGTGTCATATTTAAGAAACATTTGCCAAGTCCAAGGTTACTAAGATTTTCTCTCATGTTTTTTTTTTTCCAAGTTTTGTAATTTTAGATCTCACATTTAGATTTATCATTTTTTAGTTTATTTCAATGTTGTGAAGGTTTAACACTCATTTTTTTTTGCATATGACTATCCAATTATTTTAGCCCCATGTGTTGAAAAGATTATTCTTTTCCCATTGTGTTGCCTTGGTACCTTTGTCTAAATCAATTGATTATATGTATGCGGTACATTTCTGGACTCTGTTCTATTGATCTATAAGCATAAGCTTATATTTGACATGAAAATAGTCATGCTTTCCTTGAAGGCCTGTATTGTTAGAATATTTTTATTGGCTTTAAATATAGACATGACCAAATTAGGCAAGAGGGGATAATTCATACCTGGAGAGGGAGTGTATTATTGGGTGAACATTCACTGGAGGATAAACTTTGTAAGAATAGAGATACTGTATTACTCAGCCTTGTTCCCAATGAATGGATGGGAGATTAGACATAGTGTAATTGGAAGATAGTTGAAATAGGAACTAGGTAATCTTAGATCTAGTGCTGGCTTTGTCAATCACTAGTATTTTATCAGTTTAATGGGTTATACAAGCCTCCATTTTTAGATAAGGGGAATATTAAACCAAATAGGTAACAGAAGACTGGAGAGTCAGTGTGGTGAGGATGGGACATACAAAAAGTGGAGAGGCTAGAATGACATTTTGCTCTCTCCCGAAATCTAAAGTCAAATGTAGAAAGTAGTTCAATTAACTGTGTATGGCAACAGAGCAAGATTTCTCCATCTCAGCAGCTTAGGTCAGATATTTCTTTGCTGTGGAGGGCTATCCTATGCACTGTAGGATGTTTACAGTATCCCAGGCACTCTCTGCTCCCAAGCGTGGCAACGAGAAATGTCTCCAGATGTTGTCAAAAGTCTATGGGAGCAAAATCAGCATGGTTGAAAGCCAAGGCTATAGAGGGTACAAATAGTTCTGTGTGGTAGGCTGTAGGGAGACAACATTTTCAATAGCAGGGGAGAATTTCATTGTATTCAGAATTACTGGTGGTGAACCCAAGCTGCCTAAGAGTTGGGTGGTAGTAAAAGTGACTTTTCTGTTATGTCAACAGTGGTTGGCTACCCATTCATGGGTATGTACACACCAAGTAGACAGCTGAAGTAGGTGAAACCTGACCTTCCTAAGCCTGTTTCCTCATTTGTAACATGGGTATTATGATGCCATCAACACAAGAGGTTCAGTGAAAATTAAATGAGATGATATACATAAAGACCCGTGAACAGCGTCTAACACATAGTATATACTTACTATGTAATGGACATTGTTATTACTATAGAGGCAGAAACACCTGCACTCTAGAATCACTTTCCTACAACAGGAAGCTTTTGGCTCTGTCCATTGTCTTCCTTATTCCTCTGCAAGGCAAGAAAGGAGGCTTACCTGACTGATCGAAGCATTGACATAGAGGTCACTAGTGGTCAAGGTCATTATATCCTGAAAACTTTTGGTCTCTTTCTTGCACTTCTGTCTTTCTGTTTCTGTGTGGTAAACATATGTAGGCTGGCCTGGCCACTAGGGAAGAGTCTGCTAGTCTCTCTTCCTTTTCTGATTCAGTGCTCCTAGTTGGGAAAGTGGACATGGCTCTTGTTGGCACCTGATCACCTGTTTTTTCCTAGTGGCATGTTTTGGAATACTGGGTCAAGATTTAGATGAGGGCAAGGGAGATGGAGGACCAGGTCAAGCAGCAAAGTGGATGGAACTGGAGGGTACTATGCTAGGTGAAATAAGTCAGTCAGAGAAAGACAGATACCATATAATTTCACTCATATGTGGATCTTGGGAAACTTAACAGAAGACCATGGGGGAAAGGAAGGGGGGAAAAATAGTTATAAAGAGAGGGAGGGAGGCAAACCACAAGAGACTCTTAAATACAGAAAACAAACTGAGGGTTGATGGGGGATAGGGAACAGGGGAAAGTGGGTGATGGGCATTGAGGAGGGCGCCTGTTGGGATGAGCAATGGATGTTGTATGGAAGCCAATTTGACAATAAATTATATTAAAAAAACAATACAATTTAAAAAAAAATTAGCCCTCAGGAAATCCTGTGATTCAATCTAACCTTTCTATCAGAGTTTTGCAACATTCCCAAACTCTATTAATAATGTTGTGCTTTGGATCCCTTTTACTGTTAACCCTTGTACACGGATTTTCTTGGGAAACCCATAAAGTAGCAGGATGATTAACACAGCTGGCTTTGGGCACTGTAGGGCCCCAGACTCTATGACTACAGAATAACCATCAATTCAGCAATCTATAATAATTTACATTATAATCCTTAGAGTTTCTTTCACAAATAAAAAATTTATGATTCAAAAATCTGTAAAAAAAAAAAAAAAGGTTAAGCTTGCCTTTCTGGGTCCTTTTAAGCTGTAATTATTTTCTCTGAGTTTTCCTTATTATCTACCTCTTTATAGAATTCTAGGCATAGACACCATTAAATATAGTGCACCCTCCACAATAAGAAAAGCCCTTCCTGGTATTGGTGGGTCAATCCATATTATGATTTTTTCCAAGGCCTCTCCTGAAATGACAATTCATATTTTGAATAACACCTCAGTCTTTAAATTGTTTCACAATAGAAGCACAGGTAAGCATGATAGCTTATTCCAAGGCTCTAACCCTGATAATAAGAGAATAACTGGACCATAAATGAGGTCCAGTTATCTTTCACTGAATGTACACAAAGAAAATAAAAGTCATTTTTTAGAAAGATATTTGCATCTCCACATTTTACTGAACTCAGTAAGGCAAGGGTGAACATCTGAGGTCTTTGTAAATCTAGTCTTTCCAAATATCAGAACATGTTTTGTAGACACTTATGGCAATAGACTGCATAAGAACAGTAGGTCTGTACCAAAAGGAATATCTGTCTGCTCTTTCCTGTGCCCTCTCCTATCATCTCTATTCAGCATCTTCATGCAAATATTTCATTCTTCACCTCCCATCCTCACCAAAGGAAAATTATTTTCTTTTCAGAAGCACCTTCTTCCAGAGTGGAAATTCTAATGTTGCCCCTATTTACTTACCTCTGTTCCTATCTGAAAACAGTAACTCAGCCCCCATGTTTGCTGTCCCTGCTCCAGGATTTGCTTGTTAACAGGAATTCTGGAGTCCTTGAGCATCCACTAACATTACTGCCATGACTGCAGAGGCATCGAGGACCCACTCTGGAGGTCAGACCCAGACTTCAGCATTTCACAAATGTTCTCTGAGCTGCATTCTTAGAGAACAGTAGGAAGTGCCAGCGGTTTTAGGATATGACTCCCAAATTCTAAACATGAAGAGAGAGATCAACTTCTATTCTCATTCTGGGAAAATCAGGTAGTCTGAACATCTGATACCTTCAAAATGTAAGTCATCACCTCCTCTTGCTAACTGGAGATGGGCACTTTGCAAACACAACAATAGTGTTGGTATTTCAGTGAAAGCAGGTGCAACTGGGTTTTAAATTGTGTGCATGCGGCTTGAAATAATCAATAACCAGGTAGGCTAGAATCTTTCTTTTCCCACGACCTTGCTTCCTGTATATACTCAAAGACAATAATCCTAGATAAAAGATACTGTGATTGCCACTAATTTCCCACGCAGCAAAAGGAAGATTTTCTGTTTCCTAGGCACATGTTCCCATCCTTTGGGTTATACAGTTGAAAAAAAATGTCCAAAGAAATTTTTCAAGCTGATCTAGGATTGTTAAGGTTTTACTTTTCCAGTTAAGTGAAAAACAAAACCCAAGCCAGAACTACCTTCACACTTACCTTGGGTTTTATTCTGTTAACATTAGGAATGACACTATCTTAGAACAATGATAGTCATTAAGGTTATTAATCTCACTTTATGAAAACCCCATTATATTTTTTTATTTTTCTCACTTTGCTGAAGACTGACTTGAGGGCAACAATGGTGTGATTTCATCCACATACATTCATCCAGAATATGGTAAAGGAAAACTGGAGTTTGACACCTGCTCCCACTCAGTCTCCAGGGGATTTTCAAAGCTTATGGAGAAGTTTGAGGCTCCCAGGATCATTGGGGTTGATATGCTCACCTTTGCATCTTCCCTGGGGTACATGGGCAATCTGAGGAAACACAGCACTGAGCGATTGGAGAAAATCAGTTCTGACTGAACATCTGAATATTCAGACTGACTGAGTATCCCTAACATGTCAGGCACTGTGCTTAGTGCTTACCTATATTTTATCCATAAAAAATAATAGAGGAATTTTATCCCGTTTTTACAAATGATGGGCCTATGCTTCAGAGAAATTAAGTAACTTGTCTGAACTCATATTGCCATTTAATAATTCTGGGATTTGAACAAACATCTGTCTGACTCCCAAATCCTTGATTTGGAATAAAATATCTGTGGCCATGAAATTGATTACAGCTATTATTTCAGTGGAAGCAAAAATTGATACTGGGGGAAGGGAGACTTCATCCTCAGAAAATCTCCAAAAAAACAGGTTATGCTGACTGGTTGTGGTCCCTAAAATTTTAGAACCTCAATTATTACACATAAACCTTGAAACCCTAACAAAGCAATTTAATCCCAGATGTTTGCTATGCTAATGTCTGTGGAAACGTCCTGAACTTTATGAATTTGGTAATAACATGAAAAAGATGCTGTTTTTTCCACAAGGAACAGACACATGTAAACTTAGTATCCTTGGAGATTTTGGGGGTATATTCCTTTAAACATATTTTGCATTTGGTGAGCATGACCTTCACATGTCTGACTTTCTTGCATTCCTTGCAAGTAAACCTTTCTTTTCCTGTCCTGAAAGTTTCTGTTGCTCAGTATTTCTTTGTCACTTCACAGTTTTTGAGGTTTTCTTGAATTGGCTCCCTACTCTGTTAGGGAGTTTCCTCCCCAAGTGCACAAGACTTTCCTTTCTTCCAATCAGAGCACTTTCCATGTGGGGTCTTGGTCATTGCTAGCATTGCATCATTAACTTCTCCTATCATCATCATTGTTATCTATTAAGCATTTGCTATATGTCTGAAGTTTTTAAAAATTCTCTAATCCTAATGTTTTCTTTAATGCTTTTGCCATAATCAAAGTGTTCTCATTTTTTAAAAAAGAAGACTAAGGTTTAGACAGATTATGCTATTCACCCAAATTCATGTGGCTGGAAAATGGTAAAACTGGGAATGTAAGCCAACATTGTCCATAATCCACACTGTTAACTGCTTTCTATGTCTTTCCCTCTTTACCCAGAAGGTCTTGCATAACTTCTCTGACCACCCATACTCCAGACCTATAGCAAGACCCTTCCCATTTTCCTGGGCAGCAGGAATTCCTTTTCCTCTCAACTCCTCCAACATTCAATCAGTACCCTAACGGTAGGCATTTTTTCTGTTTTGTACCCTTTGCCACTACATTACAAGTGCTCTTTCTCCTCAGCAAAAATGTAAGCTAGCTGGGAGTCTACAGGCATGCAAGAGATAATTAGGAAACAATGTAAACCAACTAAGAGCATCCCTATTCTTATAGCCAGTGAACACACCGCCAGGCAGAATTTCCAGTGAGTTACTCTGGTGGGCCCAGAGCTTTGAGAAGGTCCAGAAGGATGCATTCAGGAAGCTAATGGGTCTCAGTGGTCTGGCAATACTGCCTCAGTTGACTAATCACTCATTCTTTCTTTCCATAAATGCTTATTGAGCCCATAAGCTGGCGGGCTCTGCAAGAGGTATTGGGGATACAGTGGGAGATAAAACAGATGTTGCAGGTGAAGTTCCATAAAACAGGGGCCTCAGTCTTCAGTTGGCAGTCTGTCATGGAAAACTGAGAGACTGTTCCCAGTGTCCTGGAAACACAAGCGCTCCTGAGGCCACTCTGACCACCTCCTGTCACATTTGCACCTCCTGCTGCAACTGACAGAGGCTCATTAGAGGAGGCTGGAGTGCTACATAGCACATTTGTTTGAACAGGGGAGGGAAGATGATCATTTAAACCCTTGACAAATTTCACTGTCTTTATAAATTCAATTGCTTCCTAGAGCCCCACCTTTCTTCCCTCTCCCCCTGGAAAGGTTTTCGAAACTGCTCTGTTGCCAAGCTTCTCTTCTAACTGACTGTATTTGTTATGAAGATTGGCATGGGGGTTACATGAAGAACAGCGCAGAGTACCTGGAATTGAGATGGGGCCCGCATTTCACAGTTGTGGCACATTCTACAAGGCCCACACAATTGCTCTATTAAATTAAATGGCTGCAGTCTCCATCTGCACTAGTAATCTCCAGATAGGCTGGGCTCCTTTACAGCCAATAGCCTGCAGGTGTGCAAATAAGCACTCTGTCCACACCAGATGTCAGGGCCTAATTAAAATATAGAATGAAAGTGCTCCTCCCCAGGTGCTGAGCAGTCAGCATTGCGGTGCTTCTTGGGACAGGAAGTGGCAAAGGCAGAGAATTTAATTCTAGTTTTAGAAGCAAATGACTGCAAGAAATCCATCTCTTGAGAACCACTTAGCAAGAAGTAGAAAGGCAAAAAGAAACACTGAAACCATCTCAATCACTTGTTCAGCATCATTTTTGGTGCTAATTCAGTTAGTGTGGCTGATTTTTAAGTTTATTTATCCATTTTGAGAGAGAGAGAGGAGGAGGAAGGGAGGGAGAGAGAAAAGAAGCACTCACAAGTAGGTGAAGGGCAGAGAGAAAGGAAGGGAGAGAAAATCCCAACCAAGCCCCACACTGTTAGCATGGAGCCAACATGGGGCTTAAACTCATGAACTGTGAGACAAGGACCTGAGCTGAAACCAGGAGTCGGACGCTTAACTGACTGAGCCACCCAGGCGTCCCTGTGTGGCTAATTTTTAGACCAAGGACAGGGACTCAGTTAAGGATCTCAGCTTGATTTTCAGATCTTGGAGTCACATTGCCTTGGTTATGTTGGACAGTTCATAATTTTGCCATACTGTGTAGCCTATCACATGGATTCTAAGAAGAGTTTTAAAGGCTTAAGAGAAAAGACACCTGAAGAGCTGCCAGTCACCTAATTAACACACAGTGAAATGTGTTAGGAAGTAATTGCATTTTACAACCTGTAGAAGCCCAAGTTTGGATAACAAGAAAGGTTTACAAGTATGTAATATACCAAATCCTTCCCCCACCTATTTCTTTCCATATATATTTTCTCTTCTCCCTCCCACCCTCCCCATATTCTTCCTCTGTATTTCTGTCTTCTCCACTTTCCCCCACCCACTTCCTCTACCTCCTTCCCATTGCCTCCATTTCTTGTGGTGAGGTGAAAAAACATTGGTTTTGGTATTAGAACTGAGTGTGAGTTCTGGGTTGGACATATTTTCATTTTCTTTTCACTGTGTGTGTATTTTTTTTTCTATACCCTAGGCTTAATTTAAACATTAGATGAATTCATCTTCAAGGCACCTTTTCAAAGTACAAAGGGTGGCTTTGTGTTCATTTCCTCAAGGACCTCCAAGAGTACTCTCTTTTGTTTAGAAGGGTCTTCTCCACACACAGTATTTTTATCTCTAAGTGATACACTTGGTAATTTTGCTCAGTACACTTTTGACAGTTGTGCATCCATTTTAACGTCATCTGTTACCTATTCTCTTCATCACCATTTTCTAAAGAGTCACTGAGACTCTGAGTAGTTCAGAAATTCACACAATGAGATAGAGTTGGGACTGAATTACAGCTCTGCCTGGAGCTGCACACCTTCAATTATACCACAATGCTCCTAGAAGCATGCACAGTGCCTGCACCTGGTAAGCTTGCAAGAAATGACAGCTGTTCATCAGCATTATCATTTATGTAAAATATCCTTAAATTTTAATGTCAGCCCTGTGAGGTAAATGTTCATCTCTTCCTTTTACAGGTAATAAAATAGGTATTAAAAGGTTAAGTGAATTATAGGTAGTGTTGAGGAGTATTTAGGATTATTTCTAGAGGGTCTAATAATACATTACCATTAGCATCTTTAACCCTCATTCCTGTTAAGTGCTAGCCAAGGGTCTTGGGTGTTCCATATATGGGGTAGAATTATAAAACAATGAAAATAATCTTTAAAGAATTATTTCACAAGTTGCATGTAAAAAAGAAGTCACTGTCATTATTTTACTGTCCCATCTTGCTTTGACCCAAGCCAGAGTTGATGAGAAAATGTATCTATGATAGGAAGAACTCTAAGATGATCCCCAATGTTCCTGGCCTCTGATCTATACATGCCTTCTCCCATTAATTCAACTAAATAGTATTCTAAATACTGCTAGGAATGGGTCTGGCAGACATAATTCGGGTCCTAAAGCCACTGACTTTAAGATAGATTATCCTGGGTGAGTACGATTAATCAGGTGAGCCTCTCAAAGAGACTGGGAAGAGAGATTTGACGTGTGGAACGTGTTTGATGGGAGGGAGATTTTCTATTGCTGGTTTAGAAGACAGATATATAGATGGGGCTACGTGGGCAAGAATGTAGATGACCTTTAGGAGCTGAAAATAGTCTCAGCTCTGACAACTAGCAAAGAAATGGGGTCTGCAGTGCTACAAACTGCAAAAAACTGAATTGGCCCCAAACCCTGAACAAGCTTGGAAGAGTCTCCAGTAAAGAACAGAGCCAGGTGAATACCTTGATTTCAGCTTTGTAAGACCTGGAGGAGAGAACCCAGCCATGCCTTGCCTGGACTTCTGACCTACAGAAACTGTAACATGATAAATGAGTGTTGCTTCAGGCTAAGTTTCTGGTAATTTGTTACACAGCAATAAAAAACTAATGCAGTGTCTAAAGCCCTAAATGGTATACATATTATATAAATTATTATATATATATAAATGCACTCAGATGAATTATTCACCGAATTTTTCACCCTTAGATTTGAGTAAATTTTACTACTTAATAAAAGGAATCCACAGTCTGATAGCAATTATCATATATAATATTCATTGAACAATTATGATGTATTCATTGTGCCAAGTGCTTTTCATGCATTAAATAATTCAATCTTGATAATCTTCAGAAGTAGGCACATTATGAATGCTTATTTTACAAGTGAAGAAACTGAAGCATAAAGAAATATTGAGGGCAACATTCTGTTATTTAAAGGAAAATTCATTAACATTTGGGGCACTTATTAAAAACAAAATTTGCTTCCTTTAGTAAAACCAGGAATGTTCCATTTTTCTCTTTTGTATGCCTTTCTGCTCATCTCAGGCCTGTGATCCCTACCCTGCAAGCTTACATTTCCTCAGTCTTTACAATGATGACAAATGAAAAGCACTGATAAATGAGAATAAAGGAAAAACAAGAGTATTATTCTTGCAAGACTGCTTAAGTAAGTTATCACAATAGTCGGCACATTTCGCGGCACCTGGTCAGCCCTCAAATAAAGGAGAACTTAATCCTCACCACAGGTTACGAATGTGACACATGCCATCCCTTATCAGTTTGTGTGCCTGGTTTGTTCTTTTGATTTTATCATTTCCATCTGGGCACAATGCCTGTCATCACCCAGGAAGACACTTGGAAGTGGTGTCTGTGAGAGGGAACTGAGACGCCTATACTGTGACCTTGTGTCCTAAAAAGCCAGCCTTCTCTGGAGCAGGTCAACAATGCTTCAACACTCACACTGCTCTCCCATCTTCCTGGGTTTAGGGTTCTGAGTTGCATATGGTAAGTTCTCAGGGAGAAACTTGATGACTCTAAATAGTTGGTAACATCGTATACCAGGTCACACGGACCACACTGGAGACAATCAACCAGGATTTGTTCTTTCCTTAATTTAATTTGGTGAGGTCATCAGACTAAAAATCAGAAAAACTAAGGGTGTATTTGTTGCTGTTATTATGATTTGCTAATTTGTTCCATGGTTCTGGGACTCTCAGGGCTTACATCACAGGCCCCCCCAAGATCACTTTAAGGACTGATGCTGATTTTGCTACTTAAGAATCACCTGTGGAGCTTTGAAAACTTCAGAAGCTGGTTCCTCACCTCAGAAATTTTGAAAAATAGTTACAGATGTTGTTGATGGAAGCACCTTACTTTTGCCCTCGCTAGACTCTGTAATTGCATATCAAAGGAGTGGGGAGGTCTTTGAGTTTGAGAGGATAAAAGTGGGCTATATGGGACAGGAGTGTCTGGGGCCTAGCTATATGGAATTTTAGATAGCACCTCACACAAGGTTGTGCTCACTGAGATTTGGGAACTTCTGTATGAGGTGATTTCTGGAGGCATTTCCAGCTCTACTAGAAACCTATCATCAAGATGGCCCATTTATTCAGCTAAGTAATTTACATGCCATTTGTTAGGTACATAATAGCTCCACCTTATAGTTGGAGTTTTCCAGTGTCACACAGCTAGAAAGTGGCAGATCTTTGCCTTGAATCCCATCCTGTCTGACTCTTGATCACCCTGACACCATTTTCTGGGTTCTGGAAATGTCCTGCTGGCTCCAGCAAACACCCAATAGGTGGAGGTAACTTATTCTCTTCTGATTATTCCTAATAGACCCTTGATATTATTGTTTTCCTCTACAGGCAGGAAGGTGCAGCAGACTTTCTCAAGGGCTTTAATTCAGGAGGGTGTTTTCATCCACTGGGGTTCCTTAGGAGCTTTGTCAATATAACTCCAGGAGGCAGACATACACAGTACATAACATTGGCCTTTGTTTTGACCCCATGGGAAGAGTAACTAAAGGTCCTGGCAACTTAATGATGGATAATGAGGATGGAGGGCTTCCCAGGCTGCACTGGCTGTGTGGAACACCCGCAGGCGTACTTGCATTTCCCTGTAGACACAACTGAAGTCTGAGTGTGAACTGGGAGCAGAAGGAGCTTCGGTTCTATTTCTTCCATCAAATTGCTGCATGGCTTTAGGCAGATCTCATAACCTGCCTGGATACTCACAGTTTGTAGACATATAAATTGAGTTAAAATACCCAGTGCCCCCCGCCCCATCCCGCCTTGGTGCTTCCAGGCTCAAATGTAACACCCCATCAGTTATGCCCTTGGAAAGGAATGATAACCCGTCTGGCTCTATCAGCTGTGCTCAGCCTCTTTGGTAAAGTCCCGGGCAGTCATTTATGTTTTCCTGTGGGAATCTCCACACCGGGAGACAGCTGGGGAGTTGATCCAGAAAGGACTTACTGCTTTAGATTTCTTAATCTCAGTTTGGGAACAAGATTACAAATCTAGTCTCTGTTTTGACTGGGTGTTCTCTTTTGTAAGTAACATAGACCTGAACTCAGGCTCCAGCTGTGTTTGGCTTTGTCTATTTGTGAAGGGCAAGGTCTCTTTGTTTCCTGCAGGGAGTCTCTCTTCTCTGCCTTGTTTTTACTCCTCAACAATCATTTCACAATGCCTTAGGGTTGTGCAGATGCTCCCTTGCTGGCTGGTAACTGTAGCCATGAATAAAGCCAACAAATGGGGGAAAATCATGCTGGCATCATTTTACTTATTACCAGCATCACTGGCTCCCTAGACCCACCAGGCGCCTGTGGAGATTCAGATGAATCTTCTGAATCAGGGAGTCAGAACTAAGTTTGTTCAACTCCTATGAACACAGCCCTCTGTGTGATAAGCAGTCGTGCTGCAGAAGTCAGCAGGTGGTGGCTGTATTTATCTGTTAGACTCCTAGCTCAGCCTCTGCCCAGGTCTTCTGGGGCCATGCCTGTCTGTACCCAACCCAGTCAAGCCTCATTCCCATAAGCTCAAGGGAGCCAATATCTGCCACTGTCTGACCTAATAAGAGCTTGCTCCTTGACACAGGAATTCTTGAAAATTCAAGTAATTGGAGTTTAGGAGAGCAGAGCTAGTCAGTTTAAGTTCTAGTGCCTTTGCTTTTAATTAGCTAGTGCTTGATTTCTTTGTTTTCATGGCTAAATGTCTCTTTTTCTTACCCTTGGAGGGTAACTGTAGGAGCTCAGGTCACAAAAAAATGGGACCTACGTTCTATGTGATTAGCTGCAGCAATGACACAGCTTTTTGCTCAGGCTCCCTTTCCAGTTGAAGATCATCTTTCCTCCTGGGAGATAATGTAATGAACTGTGCTGCCTAGGTTCAAATACCAGCTCCAGCATTTTCTAGCTACATGACCTTAACAAGTCATTCTACCTTCTGCACTCCTCAGATTTCTGATCCATAAAATGATGATCACAGTAGCTGCCCCACAAGGCTATAGAGGAGATTAAATGAGTACCCAGCAGCATCCAGTAAATTCTAGCTGCTGCAATTACTATCAAGAGTATTGGGGGAGGGGGACCGGGACATTTGAACTAGGCGCCCTGGGGCAGCTTCACAAAGACAATGGGTGGGCGTTATGTCAAGGAGCTCTGTGGCATCTTATTAAATTGCCAGCTCCATGAGGGTCATGGCGGCGACTTGCTCACCTGTTTCTCTATTCCCACTGCAGTAGAACATAGGAGGCACCCAAAAATTATTTGAAGAATTAAGGAGACAGATAGACCTAAGTTTAATTCCCAGTTCCGCTACTTTTGGTTTTGGGCAAGTTATTTACGTATCTTTTAAGTTCGCACATTTATAAAATGGGGAAAAACAATCTCGTAGGGATAGCTACAAGAATAATCAATTAGTACTTTGTATTTATGATGTAACAGGCCGTGGGTTAAGCACTTTCCATGGGCTGACTCATTAGATCCTCATAGCAGCCGTTTTGAGGTATGTGTGGATACTGTTTTTTTGTTTTTGTTGTTGCTTTTTGTAGCAACATAACTGATGTTCAGAGAGCTCAAGACTGTTCAGGTGACATAGCTACTGAGAGATGGAAATGGGGTTCTAAACCAGTTAGACTGACTGCAGGTCCTATACTCTTCAACACAATTCTCTGTGTCTTATACTGACTGCATGATGCCACAGGAATGCAAATGGAGCTTCTGCTGCTGCTGTTATTATTAAAGATTTCCCCCTGAGATGCTTATGGAAGCGAAAAATACAATCAGCAGAGTCATCCATATGCTTATAAAAATTTGTTCACATGTCAAAAATCTTGCCCAGTCAGATCTCAGAGGCTGAGATTTCAGTATATGTGTGTGTGTGTCTGTCACCTTTGCCAGAATACAGATTGGAAAATTAGAGCAAAAATGTGTTCAGAAGGCATTTCAGTTGGTCATCTGTGAATAATTTCCACATGTAGTTGGCCAGGAAGGCAAGAGGAAGGACCAGATTTCCACATCTGGCAAGTTCTGAGTGATATGACAAGATCGGGACCAAAGAAAATAAAGGCAGATGCCTGAGTCTGACACCTCCCTCCCCCATATGTGATGACAAATCACAAAGTTGGGGAAAGCTTCAGATGGGTGGTATGTTAGAGATCATCTAGGCTTGCTGTGGAAAGAGGACTAGAGAGGCAGGGTAATTCAGAGCTATAAAAGGGATAATCATAAAGGGTCACTGATAGAGGGTCTGCTTGAACACATACCAGAGTGGGCACCTATGGTTTGTGCCTAGCTAGCATGAAATCCCTATTTTCTGGTGACAGTATCTTGATTTGGGGAACTGCCCACACAGTACTAATACACTGACCTGAAAGGTGCAGCTCTCCCACTATACCCATACCATCATGGTAAACCTCGGTTAGCTAGTATGTGTCAGTGTTCTTACACTTGTTTACCGGGACTGCAGTGGGAGACTAAAAAATGGAAGATGGAGCCTTAGTTTCTCTAGTCTTCCAGGGAAATCACATACAAGTTTTCTCTTAGTAGCATTGTGGGGCTTACTCAGATAAGGTATCAAATATTAGAGCAAGGGGAGCACTGTCAGAGAATTATTTGGAAGACACAAAGGCAGTTATATGTCCCTATTATTCAGTTACTCCCCAACCTGGTGAAAAAATAACTACATAATTGTCAAGTGGGCAGAAAAAAACTATTAGACCCAACAGTGAAAGCCAAATGCTTTCCCAAACAATTCTGTAAAAGACATATCTATTGCAGCATTGTTTATAAGAGCAAAAAATTGGAATCAACGTAAGTGTCCATATACAGAGGATTGGTTACATAAATTTTTGTGCATTCATACTATAGAATATTATGTGGCCATTAAGAAGGATAAGAAAGTTGGAAGGGGCCAACAGGGCAGAGAAATAGGGGGATCTGAAGTTCCCTCATCTCTCAAACACAGCAGTGTTGAATCCAAAAGACTTTGAACTCCAAGAGTCTGGGCGGCAAAGTGACAGAGATGTCTGCAGGGACCCACTGGGACAATCTGACAGACCATAGGTCTGTGATTGCGAACTGGGAGAAATAAAACGGGTGGCATAGGCATGGAGGGGAGGGATCCCCTTCTGCAGAGAGACAAAAGGAAGAGAGAGAAAGGCTGAGGAAGCATAGGACTATAAGAGAAAAACCACGGGCCAGGATGGAAAAGGATCCAATCTCTAACTGCAGGGTCTCCTCTGGACTGGGGCTGGCTGCCCGGTTCATGCACCTAGGGAGGAGGGGAGCCAGTCCTGGGCTCAGTAACTAGTTCAGAGGCACAGTCCTCAATGGGAGAAAGCAATCCCCTCCCTGGAGTGCTGTGGGAAGAAGGTATATAAGCTTTCAAAGGACAAAGACTGCCTGTGCCTGCCAGCCAGAGACCATCTATTGGGCGGCATGGAGTGGCTGAAACTGGGGTGTACAGAGTGGGAACTTTAAAGGCATCAGGGTTTAAGTCCCAGCTGAGGGCCAGGAAGGTATGGGAGTTGGCAGAGTGGGACAAACGCTGTGTGTGGCACTGTGAGGCGGTGGGGTGACTCTTCCCTGGAACCGGGACTCATGGGTTGGGAGTCTTTAAGACATCAGTGTTTAAATCCCAGCCAGGCACCAGGGAGGCACGGGAGTCAGCAGAGCAGGATACAACACCTCGTTTGCACCCGGGGGGCACAGTGAGGATGGCTTGGACAGAGTGGTTTGGGATACCTGGTCTGTGGAGGAGAGACTGGGGTGTCGCCATTTGTCTCCCCACCACCACCAAGGTGGGGCTTCAGGGAACAGACAGTGGGCCCACAGTGGAGGTGGGTCCTGACTACACCAAATCATGCCCCCTCCATGCCTGGTAACTGTGTATCTACAAGAGCGGGAGTGATGCTGACAAACTGTTAGCTCCTACTCCAGACCAGTTCTGTTGCACTGCCTGATTTAATTCTCGGATAATTCTTGTCATATATATATTCTTCCTTCCTTTTCTCCTTACCTCTTCCCTCCTCTAATCAGGTTACTCTAGTTGTTGGTTTGTTTAAGCAGACACAGTTAGTCTATTCTCTTTATACATGTTCTACACCTCCTTCTTTATTTTCCTTTCTCTCTCTCTGGATTAAGCCATATAGTTTCTCTGTCTGGTCAATTTATTTTCTTTTCTTTTTCCCCACCCCTATCATTTCTCTCTTTGTATGGGATAAGGCCTCTTCCATCAGCAATGCCTCCACCTGTTTGCTTGTAGCTGGTATTTGTTTTGTTTGTTTGTTTTTGTTTTTTGTTTGTTTGTTTCCCTTTCCAGGGCTGCTTCAAGGAACCAATCAAAGCACAACGGTGGAGGGTCCAAAACATCACTACAAGTAGGGAGATAAAGTAACCAAGGTCACAACAACAGAGAGCAAGTAACGCACTCCAAAAAATACCTCCTGAAGAGCCAGGCCCCGGACAGTGTATGACCCCTCTTTAATATAGTAGTGCTCGCAGGTGCAGGACACATAACAAGCTTTTAAAACCTGTAAGGGACAGAAAACTAGCCAAAATGATGAGACAGAAGAATTCTCCTCAAAAGAAACTCCAGGAAGAAATGACAGCTAAAGAATTGATCAATATATAAACAATACAACTGAACAAGAATTTAGAATAATAGTCATATAATTAATCACTGGGCTTGAAAAAAGCATAGAAGAGAGCAGAGAATCTACTTCTGCAGAGATCAAGGAACTGAAAAATAGAATGATTTAAAAAATGCTGTAAATGAGGTACAAAATAAACTAGAGGCAATGGCAGTGAGGATTGAAGAGGCAGAGGGGAGAATAAGTGATAGAAGATAACATTATGGAAAAAGTTCATGCTAAGAAAAAGAGACAAAACATTCTGGACTATAAGGGGAAAATTAGAGAACTAAGTGATTCAATGAAACAGAATAATATCCATATCAGAGGAGTTCCAGAAGAAGAAGAGAGAGAAAGGGGCAGAAGGTATACTCAAACAAATCATAGAAGAAAACTTCCCCAATTTGGGGAAGGAAACAGACATTAAAATCCAGGAGGCACAGAGAACTCCCTTCAGATATAACTTGAATCGGTCTTCTGCATGACATATCATAGTGAAACTGGCAAAATACAAAGATAAAGAGAGAATTCTGAAAACAGCTAAGGATAAATGGGTCTTAACCTACAAGGGTAGACATGTAAGGATAGTAGCAGTCCTATTTACTAAAACTTGGCAGGCCAGAAAGGAGTAGCAGGAAATTTTCAATGCACTCTATAGGAAAAATATGCAGCCAAGAATCCTTTATGCAGCAAGCCTGTCATTCAGAATAGAAGGAGAGATAAAGGTTTCCCCAGACAAACAGAAACTGAAGGAATTCTTCACCACTAAACCAGCCCTACAAGAGATCCTAAAGGGGATTCTGTGAGTGGAATGTTGCAAAAACCACAAAGTACCAGAGACACCACTATAAGCATGAAACCTACAGATAACACAATGACTCTAAATCTAGATCTTTCAATAATAACACTGAATGTAAATGGACTAACTGCTCCAATCAAAAGACATAGGGTATCAGAAAGGATAAACAAACAAGACCCATCTATTTGATGTCTACAGGAGAACCCATTTTAGACCTGAGGGCACATTCAGATTGAAAGTGAGGGGATGAAGATCCATCTATCATGCTATTGGAAGTCAAAAGAAAGCTGAAGTAGCCATACTTATATCAGACAAACTAGATTTTAAACTAAAGGCTGTAATAAGGGATGAAGAAGGGCATTATAAAATAATTACAGGGTCTATCCATCAAGAAGAGCTAACAATTATAAATGTCTATGCACCAAATTTGGAAGTACCCAAATATATAAAACAATTTATTACAAACATAAGCAATCTTATTGGCAAGAATGTGGTAATTGCAGGAGACTTTAATACTCCACTTACAACAATGGACAGATCATCTAGACAGAAGATCAATAAAGAAACAATGGCCCTGAATAATATACTGTGCCAGATGGGCTTGACAGATATATTCAGAACTTTTCATCCTAAAGCAGAATACACATTCTTTTCAGGTGCACATGGAACATGCCCCAAGATAGATCACATACTGGGTCACAAAACAGCCCTCAATAAATATAAAAGAATTGAGATCAAACCATGCACACTTTCAGATCACAATGCTATGAAACTTGAAATCAACCACAGGAAAGTTTGGAAAACCTCCAAAGGCATGGAGGTTAAAGAACATCCTACTGAAGAATGAATGGGTCAACCAGTGAATTAAAGAAGAAATTAAAAAATATATGGAAACAAATTAAAATGAAAACACGACAGTCCAAACGCTTTGGGATGCAGCAAAAGCAGTCCTAAGAGGAAAATACATTGCAATCCAGGCCTATCACAAGAAACAAGAAAAATCCCAAACACAAAATCTAACATAACACCTAAAGGAAGTAGAATCAGAACAACAAAAAAATTCCAAGGCCAGCAGAAGGAGAGAAATAATAAAGATCAGAGCAGAAATAAGCAATATAGAATAATAAAAAAAAAACCAGAACAGATCAATGAAACTAAAGAATTTTTTTTTGAAAACATAAACAAAATTGATAAACCCCTAGACAGACTTCTCAAAAAGAATAGAGAGAGGACCCAAATAAGTAAAATCATGAATTAAAGAGGACAGATCACAACCAACATCACAGAAATACAATCATCAGAGAATACTATGAAAAATTATATCCCAACAAACTGGACAACCTGGAAGAAATGGCCAAATTCCTAAGCACCTACACACTACTAAAACTCAAATGGGAAGAAATAGAAAATGTCAACAGACCCATAACCAGAGAAGAAATTGAATCAGTTACCAAAAATCTCCCAACAAAAGAGTCCTGAGCCAGATGGCTTCCCAGGGGAATTCTACCAGACATTTAAAGCAGTGATAATACCTATCCTTCTCAAGCATTCCAAAAATAGAAGCAGAAGGAAAATTTCTGGACTTGTTCTATGAAGCCAAAATTACCTTGATTCCAAAACCAGACAGAGGCCCCACAAAAAAAGGAGAATTTTAGGCCAATATCCCTGATGAACATGAATGCAAAAATTCTCAACAAGATACTAGCAAATCGAATTCAACAGCATATAAAAAGAATTATTCACCATGATCAAGTGGGATTCCTTCCTGGGATGCAGGGATGGTTCAATATTTGCAAATCAATGTGATACATCACATTAATAAAAGAAAAGATAAGAACCATACGATTCTGTCAAAGATGCAGAAAAAGCATTTGACAAAACATAGCATCCTTTCTTAATAAAAACCCTCAGAAAAGTTGGGATAGAAGGAACATACTTAAACATCATATAAGCCATATATGAAAAGTCCACAGCTAATATCATCCTCAATGGGGAAAAACTTAGAGCTTTCCCCTGAGATCAGGAACACAACAGAGATTTCCACTTTCACCACTGTTGTTTAACACAGTGTTGAAAGTTTTAGAATCAGCAATCAGACAACAAAATGAAATAAAAGGCATCAAAATTAGCAAAGAAGAAGTCAAACTTTCACTTTTCACAGATGACATGATACTCTACATGGAAAGCCCGAAAGACCCCACCAAAAAGCTGCAGAAACTGATACATGAATTCAGCAAAGTCGCAGGATACAAAATCAATGTACAAAAATCAGTTGTATTTTTACACACCAATAATGAGCAACAGAAAGAGAAATCAAGAAACTGATCCCATTTACAATTGCACCAAGAACCATAAAATACCTAGGAATAAACCTAACCAAAGATGTAAAAGATCTGTAGGCTGAAAACTATAGGAAACTTACGAAGGAAATTGAAGAAGACACAAAGAAATGGAAAAACATTCCATGGTCATGGATTGGAAGAATAAATATTGTGAAAATGTCAATACTTCCCAAAGAAATCTACACATTCAATGCAACCCCAATCAAAATTGCACTGGCATCCTTCCAAAAACTAGAAAAAACAATCCTAAAATTTGTATGGAACCACAAATGACCCCGAATAGTCAAACTAATATTGAAGAAGAAAACCAAAGTGGGGGGCACCACAATCCCAGACTTTCGCCTCTACTACAAAGCTTTAATCATCAAGACAGTATGGTATTGACACAAGAACAGACACATAGACCAATGGAACAGAATACAGAACCCAGAATTAGACCTGTAAATGTATGGCCAACTAATCTTTGACAAAGCAGGAAAGAATATCTAATGGAAAAAACAGTCTCGTTCACAAATGGTGCTAGGAGAACTGGACAGCAACATGCAGAAGAATGAAACTAGACCACTTTCTCACCCCATTCACAAAAACAAACTCAAAATGCATGAAGGACCTGAATATGAGACAGGAAACCATCAAAACCCTAGAAAAGAAAGCAGGAAAAAACCTCTATGACCTCAGGTGTAGCAATTTCTTACTCAACACATCTCCAAAGGCAAGGGAATTAAAAGCAAAAATGAGCTATTGGGGCCTCATCAAAATAAAAAGCTTCTGCACTGCAAAGGAAACAATCAACAAAACTAAAAGGCAACCAACAAAGTGGGAAAAGATATTTGCAAATGACATATCCAACAAAGGGCTAGTATCCAAAATCTATAAAGAACTCACCAATTTCTACACCTGAAAAACAAATAATCCAGTGAAGAAATGGGCAGAAGACATTCATATACACTTCTGTAAAGAAAACATCCAGATGGCCCACAGGAACATGAAAAGATGCCCAACGTCACTCCTCATCAGGGAAATACAGATCAAAACCACACTGAGATATCACCTCATGCCAGTCAGAGTGACTAAAATGAACAAATCAGGAGACTATAGATGCTGGAGACGATGTGGAAAAATGGGAACCCTCTTGCACTGTTGGTGGGAATGCAAACTGGTGCAGCCACTCTGGAAAACAGTGTGGAGGTTCCTCAAAAAATTAAAAATAGAACTACCCTACAATCCATCAATTGCACCACTAGGAATTTATCCAAAGGAAACAGGAGTGCTGATGCATAGGGGCACATGTACCCCAGTGTTTACTGTAATACTTTCAACAATAGCCAAAATATGGAAAGAGCCTAAATGTCCATCAACTAATGAATGGATAAAGAAGATATGGCTTATATATACAAGGAAT
The DNA here is from genome assembly GCF_007474595.2 of Lynx canadensis. Taxonomy (NCBI): domain Eukaryota; kingdom Metazoa; phylum Chordata; class Mammalia; order Carnivora; family Felidae; genus Lynx; species Lynx canadensis. The sequence continues at coordinate 187,867,989 of NC_044303.2, read as the reverse complement.
ACTACTTGGCAATGAGAAAGAATGAAATCATGCCATTTGCAGCAAGGTGGATGGAACTGGAAGGTATTATGCTAAATGAAATAAGTCAGTCAGAGAAAGACAGATATCATATGTTTTCACTCATATGTGGAATTTGAGAAACTTAACAGAAGACCATGGGGGAAGCAAAGGGAAAAAAATTAGCTACAAACTGAGTGGGAGGGAGGCCAACCACAAGAGACTCTTAAATACAGAGAACAAATTGAGGGTGGATGGGGGCGGGGGTGGAGTTAGGAGAAAATGGGTGATGGGCATTGAGGAGGACACTTGTTGGGATGAGCACTGGGTGTTATATGTAAGCAATGAACCACAGGAATCTACCCCAAAAACCAAGAGCACATTTTACACAGTGTATATTAGCCAATTTGACAATGAATTATATTTAAAAAAAAAAAACGAAGGATAAGAAAATGTTCTGTGTACTAATGTAACACCATCTACAAGAAAAAATAATTGAAAAAACATTAAGGCACAAAACATTTGGGATACAAAAAAAAAAAAGTGTGGGCATCCACATGTATATGTGAATGGACACAGACTCTCACTGGAAGGATACACACACACAAAATGGTTATATTAGGGGAAGAGAGCAGAGAGGTTGAGGACAGGCTATGGGGAAAGCTTAATTATCACTGAATAGTCATAATGCATTAAACATGTTTTTCATGTGAATGAATTACCTGTTTAAAATAAACATGTAATTTTTAGACAATAATAAATTGTTCCTTATAAAGCAGAGAGCCTCAGTTGGAAACTACATCTGCACTTTTCCCCACCTCTCATGTCTGATCAGGAAGAAGATTTAAAAGCATTTTTTTTTCTTCCATAGTGAAGCCCCACAGTTTTGAGCTGGGAGAAGTCTGCTCCAATCCTGCAATATTCTTTCTTAAGTGACTTGACGAAACTAAGTAAGAAGAAGGAATTGGTAAAACTCCTACTCATTCAACATTTCTCCTAACATTTATCATGGGGTGAGGAAGAGGATGACAGACAGTTTCTTCCTTTTTTAAGTGGTTAGACAGGAGAAGCTTCGCACTGTATCTCCAACCAGCCCACTGGACTGTCCACTAGGGAGTCATGGATCATAGGATGCCACAGTTGAAAGGGTGTTAGCTTGGTAGTTTCCAGTGTGGGGGTGACGCCAGGGGAGGGCAAGACAATCCATGGTGGTATGGATAAAAGAACTTCTATTCACAATCACTATTAAAAGTAAGCCTAACTCATATTTAATTATAGATTAAGATGTACTTTATAAATACATATACATATAGTAAGGGTATATTCTGAGTTTTTGCTAACTCAGGGGTTCATGGTCAAAACATTTTGAGGACCACTCTGTAGAGTCATTCTAGAGATGGCAAAAGGCTTAGTAACCATTACATCAGCTTTAAATTCAAAATCCAAGTGCTCTCCCTTATCAGCTAGATCATCTTGAATAAATGACTGCCTCTCTATGCCTGCTTCCTCATTTGTAAAAATGGGATAATAACAGTACATATCTTAAGAGGTCATGGTGGAGATTAAATGGGATAAGGCATTTATGGCAGGCTGCTTGTAAAAGGGCTCCCAGTGATTCCCACTTCCTAGTATTCACACCCTTCCCTTGAGTGGACACAGTGGCTTGTATCTAATGAGTACAACAGGCGAAGGTGATGGCATAGTATTTCTCTAACTAGGTTGAAAAATACTGTGACTTCACTGTTCCTAACATTCTCTCTCACTCTTGCATCGTTGCCCTATGGTGAGGCCAAGAGCCTTCAAGGAATTCAATGCTACCAATAACCACATAAGTGATCTTGAATCTTTCCCCAACTTAGCCTTTGAATGAGACTGTAGCCTCTGCTGATACCTTGGTTGTATCCTCATAGGAAACCCTGAGACAGAGAACCCAGGAAAGCAGCTCAAAGAGTCCTGATGCTCAGAAACTATACGGTAATAAATGTTATTCTCCTAAGCTACCAAAGTTTGGGGTAATTTGTTACGTAGCAATAGATAACTAAGACAGCATACAAGAAGCCTGACAATGAATGGCGGGTAAAGATTTAGTAAATGTTAGTATGAAACATTATATGGCTGATGTATGGCTATGTTCATACCCAGAGCAGATATCACTGATTGATCCCGTTTTTTTCTCCCCTGGTTAACCCAGATGCAGCCTCAGAATCCTTTTTAATACAGAACTCCAGGAAGCTCTCAATTGCTCATATGAAACTTACTTGCCAACTCTGATCCAGTCAATACTTATCTCTTCAAGTTTCTCACGTGTAATTTTCCTTTAATGGGAGACCAAGACTTTCTTTCATCTTGAGAGATAGGACTACAAATTGTTAGAACAAATCTGTGAAAATAATAAATGGCTAGCATTGTGTGTTATTCTAAGAATAGATTTTGCTTGAAGTAAGATTTAGAGTCGGAGAGTCCTGGAAACCATAAGAGATAAGAGATAAGAGATAAGTTCATAAGGAGAGTCTGAGAGCCCCAAAGATCACTTTTTTTTTGACCCCTCATTAAAAAAAAATGTTTTTTCATTTTTGAGAGAGAGAGAGAGAAAGAGAGCGAGCGTGCAGGAGAGGGTCAGAGAGAGAGGGAGAGAGGGAGACGCAGAATCTGAAGCGGGCTCCCGGCTCTGAGCTATCAGCACAGAGTCTGATGCGGGCTGAAACTCATGAACAATGAGATCAGACCTGAGCTGAAGTCGGATGCTTAACCGGCTGAGCCACCCAGGCGTCCCTCTTACCCCTCATTTTTAGCCATGATTTGGTCTTTTTGTAGGACTATTATTTAGAACAAATGAGAGAATGGGGAGTAAATTGCTTTGAAAATAACGAAATGCTCTCAGGACTAAGTAGTTTTTTTTTTTTTTTTTAAATAGAGAAAATATCCTTTAAATTAGTATGAAAGATTTTTCTTGCCTAACATAATGGTGTGAGTTATTGAAGTAATGCACTTTTAGTTATTCCATTCTTTACACATGCTTCATTTTGTTGCCTAAAACAGGGAGATATTTTGGAAACAGAGAGATATCAGGGAGAACGGACCCAAGAGACTGTCCTTTAGATCTATAAGGTGAATACCAAATACCCAAGTGTCTTGAGAAATGTATAATATGACATTACATCTGAGATAAGGTTTGGGATTCTGGATTTTTAAGAAGCTAGTAGGGGATGCTTATGCTGTTGGTCTCCAGACTTCACTTTGAAAAGCCAAAGAGCAATCTCTCTTTTTCTTCAAGGATAGTTGAAGTACTTTGAGGGTTAATACTACTCTCAAGTCCAGGAATCTGTGGAGTTGTCAGTTGGCTGATGGGTTTAGGGTGTCTCTGTTTAGCTTGCTCTTTGGCTGGGCACAGAAGAGCAGACAAATGTTAAGTGAGTTAGGAAGCATGAAAACTACCTCACTGCTCTGGGAAGGATGACAAGACTTCAAGAAGCTTAGATAAAACCCTGAATGATGTGACAGGAAACATTTTTGGAAAGAGAAAAGGCAAATAAGCATCATTTATGGAAAGAAAAAAAATCTCTTTCCAGAGTGTTTTGGGGCAAGTCAAAGTGGCACATTATAGAATGTTGCAATGGCTAGAATTCAGTATAAATTCACATCTCTAAGTCCATTTCTCCCTTGATTTTCATAATCTCACAGAAACTCACCTTGTTTAGAAAGGGAAGTAAGAGGTAAAAATAAATCAAATGCTGGTCATGAAAATAGGTTGACCCTACTAAGGTCAGTGGTTGAGTGATTTACATTAAAGATAAATCTTGACTGATAGGGATGACTCATGTGTAACAACTTGTTTTATACACTATTTCCTGAGACAGAATCATCTTTTGCCCTAATATAGTGGATGCATCTGCAGTTGTATGGCTTTCCATTTCCACTGTTATGGGATAGAGAGTATAATAGACAAAAGTCATATTGGGCATTGGGTAGAAGATTGGGAAGAGAATAGAGTCCCTAGCATTTCACTCTTTAGGAGCTTCCTTCCAAATCCCTTCCATCATGAAATATTTTTTATGTAATTAACTTACTCTTTAACCCCCCTCCCCCAAACACATTCACACACAATGTCAGGCATTCAGCACATATTAGTGAACAACAAAAGAAAACCAGACCCAGCTTCTACCCATGGGGACTTTATAGTCTAGACAAAAGATTGATACATACTACTCAAGTAAACATAAAAATAAGTATGATTGCCTGTAACAGTACTTCCCTTATTGTTTCATTATAGCAAAAGATAAAAATGTGGCATTAAAAACGTTCATAGTTCATGCATTTTTGTCCCCATTTTATTCCCCCTGTCATTTCACCTCTCCCTTCTGTAGGAGCTCAAGGCTTTACTGGCATATCCAGAACCCCCCAGAGGGCTCGTGATCTGATAGACCATATCTAGGGCCAAGATTCTAGCCCTTTATGACTCTCCCTTTAACACAGCTGGTTAAGGTTTTACTAACTCAGCAATCATCCTTCTAGGAACTTGACTAAAAAGATAACCGTATGTATGGAGAAAGATCCCTGTGCATAAAAATATTTGGTGTAATTTAAAACAGTAACACTAGAAACTAGCAATGACTAATATACTTGGATAGGGAATTGAGTAAATAAATTGCCATTCGTTCCGGAGATGTAATACTAATTAATGGTAAAAAAAAAAAAAAAAATTATGTGTATACAAATACACATATACTGCAATGTAAAGATGTCTGTAATATATTGTAAGTTTAAAAAACAGGTTATAGAAGAGCTTTTATTAAAAGGAATTCACTTAAGGGGTGCCTGGGTGGCTCAGTCGGTTAAATGTCTGAGTCTGGCTCAGGTCTTGAGCTCGCAGTCTATGAGTTTGAGCTCTGCATCAGGCTCTGTACTGACAGTTTGGAACCTGGAGCCTGCTTTGGATTCTGTCTCTCTCTGTCTCTCTCTCTGCCCTTCCCCTGCTTGCTGTCTCTGTCTCTCTCAAAAATAAATAAACATTAAGAAAAAAATTTAAAAGGAATTCACTTATGTAACACTGTACATATGTGTGTTGTGTTTACACATAATCTTTGATATATAGATACATATACATATATTTATACATGCATACCTCATTTTACTACTTTCATTTTATTGTGTTTTGCTAATATTGTGGTTTTTACAAATTAAACTTTTGTGACAACCCTGGGTTTCTGAGCAAGTCTACTGGTGCCATTTTCCCAAGAGCATTTGCGTACTTCATGTATATATGTGTCACATTTTGGTAATTCAAGCAGAATTTCACACTTTTTCATTGTTATTACATTTGTTATGGCGATCTGTGAACAGTAATCTTTGATGTTACTATTGTGTCCCAAACCATACTCCAATAAAATGTCGAACAATCAATAAATGTTGTGTGTATTCTGACTCGTCCACTGACTGTTCCTTCATCTCTCTCCCTGTCCTCAGGCCTCCCTGTTCCCTGAGATACAACAGTATTGAAATTAGGTCAGTTAATAACCCCACAGTGGCATCTTAGTTTTCAAGTGAAAGGAAGAGTCATGTCTTTCACTTTAAGTCAGAAGCTAAAACTGAGTAAGCTCAGTGAAGGAGGCATGTGAAAAGCCAAGACAGGTTGAAGGTTAGGCCTTTTGCACCAGTCAAATTGCAAATACAAAGAAAAAGTTCTTGAAAGAAATTAAACACATGTGAACACATGAATGATAAGAAAGTACAAGAGCTTTATTGCTGATATGGAGAAATTTTAGTGGTCTGGACAGAAGATCAAGCCAGCCACAAAATTCCATTATGTCAAAGTTTAATCCAGAGTAAAGCCCTAACTCTCTTCATTTCCAAGAAGGTTGAGAGAGGTGAGGAAGCTGCAGAAGTTTGAAGCTGGTAGAGGTTGGTTCATGAAGTTTAAGGAAAGAAGCCATCTCCATGAGATAAAAGTCAAGGTGAAGCAGCAAGTGCTGATGTAGAAGCTGCAGCAAGTTATCTAGATGATCTAAGGTAATTAATACAGATGGCTGCACTAAAAAACAAAACAAAAGAGATTTTCAATGTACACAAAACAGCCCTTTGTTAGAAGAAGATTCTATTTCTAACTTTCATAGTTAGAGAGGAGAAGTCAATGACAGGCTTCAAAGCTTAGAAGGACAGGGTGATTCTTTTAAGACTAGTGCAGCTGGTAACTTTAAGTTGAAGCCAATGTTCGTTTACCATTCTGAAAATCCTAGGCTCCTTAAGAATTATGCACGATCTACTTTGCTTGTGCTGTATAAATGGAACAAGAACAAGAACAAAAAGCCTGAATGACAGCTCATCTGTTTACGACATGCTTTGCTGAATATTTTAAACCTACTGTTACAACCTATTGCTCAGAAAAAAAATATTCTTTTCAAAATATTATTGCTCATTGACAATGAATGCATTTAAGAGCTCTGGTGGAGATGTATGAGATTTATGCTATTTGCATGCCTGCTAACACAACATCCATTCTATTGCCCAAGTAATTTTTACTTTCAAATCTTATTTAAGAAATACATTTTATAAGCCTATAGCTGTCATTGATAGTGAGTCCTCTGATTATCTAGGCAAAGTAAATTGAAAACCTCTGGCATGGATTCACCATTCTAGACACCATTAAAAATATGACTCATGGGAAGAGGTCAAAATATAAACTTGAATAGGAGTTTGAAAGAAGTTGATTCCAACCCTCATGGCTGACTTTGAGGGGTTCAAGACTTCAGTGGAGAAATTAACTGCAGATGTGGTAGAAACAACAAGAGAACTAGAATTAGAAGTGGAGCCTGAAGATGTGACTGAATTGCTGCAATCTCATGATAAAACGTGAATGGATGAGTAGTTGCTTTTTATGGATAAGCAAAGAAAGTGGTTTCTTAAGATGGAATCTATTCCTGGTGAAGATGTGGTGAAGATTGTTGAAATGACAACAAATGATTTAGAATATTTACATAAACTTCATTGATAAAGCAGCAGCAGGGTTTGAGAGGACTGGTTTCAAATTTGAAAAAAGTTCTACTGTGGGTAAAATGCTATCAAAGAGAAACACATGCTACAGAGAAACTGAAAAGAAGAGTCAATTGAAGAGGCAAACTTTATGTTATCTTATTTTCAGAAATTGCCACAGCCACCCAACTTTCAGCAACCACCACCCTGATCAGTCAGCAGCCACCAACATCAAGGCAAGACCTTCCACAAGCAAAATGATTACAACTCTTTGAAAGCTCAGTGATGGCTAGCACTTTTTAGCAATAAAGTATTTTAAATTAAGGTGTGTACATTGTTTTTTTTTAGACATAGTGCTATTTCACATTTAAACAGACTATAGTGTAGTGTAAACATAACTTTTATATGCACTGGGAAACCAAGTCATTTGACTTGTTTTATTGTGGTATTTGCTTTATTGTGGTGGTCTGGAACTAAACCCCCAGTATCTCTGAGTTATGCTTGTATACATGGTTTGTAATTTATCTCCAGGAGCACTTCTCTGGATGCACATCTGTATCCTGTGTCTCAGTCATCACTGGGGCTAACTAATGAACTCAAATTGAGGAGCCTAAAACAGTATAACTTGGCCAGATAGCATATTTTTACTATAGCTGAGACCTTCAAAGCCCAAGTCAGGGGTTTTTGTGGATATTTTAGGTAGATTGCTAATAGATTTGGGGGCAAGAAGATCTTTTTGCATCTCCTCAATCACTTCATATAAAGTTCAAATATAAGAATACACATAGCTCACAGGTGACTAAAAGCAGAATGGAGACATCTGAGGAAATGTTACCTTCTTTTGGCTGAAGAAAACAAGAGCTACACCTGAATGTTAGTCAACATACAGAATAGTGAATGTGGGAGTTATTTTAATAGAATTATCTCTTATTGATAATTTTCAGACATAAAGTCAAATTCTTTAACAAATTTTTGGTTTTAGCTTTTCCTGTTAATTTCTTTTTATACAGGTGGAAGATTTTATTAAGCCTCAGTATCTACAGAGTTGTTCATGTCTTTGTGAATATCCCAGACAAATTAAAAAGTCAAATTAGCAATGCATATTTAATACTACTTTGTAGTTTTTTTTTTTTAAGTTGGCAGCAATGTTTAGTTTTTGAGGAGGAGTTCATAATTATGCAAATTGGAGAAACAGTCTGCATATGGTATAATAATGCCTTGGGTTTTATATCCAGAGTCAAAAATATTTCCAATATTTCTTCAATTTATCAGTGACTTTGGGGGAGGTTAGCCAAGGCTGGGTGCCTGCTTTTTCTCCAGTAGTGAAGTATATGACACCTTAGAACTTAGGTACCTATGCAAACTTTCATCTTGCAGGAAATATCACTAAGATTTGCCTAGTAGTGCCTTATAGCAGATAGCATTGATTGTTTTTACAATAACTATTCATCCTTCATTTATCCTTTTAAACAAGACATTAATTATGTTCAGATATTTTCTCTTCTATGTGACCGTGTACTTCAGGGGATATAGGTCCTATCCCTAGCCCCAGGAAGGGACGCATGATTTGGTTTAATCCAATCTAACTGGTCCCATCTGCTTTGCAAGGTATTGATTCAAGCAGGGTATTTGTTCATTGGCTTCTGGGCAGTGAACATGAGTAAAAGCCTATTGAGGGATTTCTGGAAAGGCTGATAAAAAGAAATAAATGAAAGAGACAGCCCACTGAAGAGTTTAAAATCCAAATTATGATGACACTTTTGAGCTACTCAATTAACCAACTATGGACCTATCCTACTTTAGGACTTCTTGTTCTGAGTGCTAATAACATTTTTCTTTGCTTTACTTTTTATTATTCAAGCTATCTTGAGTCTGTATTTTCTGTTATTTGCAGCCATGAACACACCTTGAGTGGTCTGCAAGTTGACAGTTCCTATATTGCTCTGTGGTGTGTGTATGTGTGTGTGTGTGTGTGTGTGTGTGTGTGTGTGTAAGTGATGAGGGGAAAGAAATGTAAGCCATATACCTGGCATTCGATTTAACAATGAAGCCAGTTGATGTTTGTTTAAATGAATTGGAGGAAGGAATGATAGTTTAATAAAGCTCATTTTGGTACCAGAGAGCAGTCCATATTCTATAACTAATAAACAACAGAAAAAACTACTCACTATTCACACTGTTGTCATTGAAACAAGTGTCACCAGTTCCAATCCTTTTATCAAGGCAAGGCTGCAAGAAACAGAGAGAAAATATATACAAAATATACAATCTCATTTTGGCATCAGGCAGTGATCAAGTATTTTGCCTTCTTCTCTCCAGGTGCATGGTTCCAGCTTTAAACAAACTCCACAGATCTGGATACTTTCCCAGGAAGTTGTTTCAATAAGAACAGTTTATTCCTATCAGGGAATCAAGTCTACCACTGTATCTGCTATGGTCTGGAATGTACATCATGTTCCCAGAGACTCCAGCTAAATGCCTAATTGTTTCATAAAATGTGTACTGGCCCAGCCACTCAGTGCATTTCATCTCCTTTGCCACATCAACTGGTTCAGAAATGAGCATAAGACCTGCAGCAGGCCAATGAAAGTCAGTCCCGAAACTCAAGTGGACAATGTAGGGGAAGAGAAGATCTCTTTTGACTGTACTTAGAAAGGTGAGGAAGCACCTGGAGCTGCTGGCTCCAATGAGAAAAATGAAGTCTGCAGTTCTGAGTGATGGATACCAAGCCCTGATATTGTGTGGGCAGCTGGATCCAGCTATGATTTAGATGCTTGAACTTTCCAGTTGTGTGAACTAATACATGCATGCTTTTGATTAAGCTCACTGTGTTTTCTGTTTCTCCTAATCAAGAATCTTCACTAATACAGGAAGGTAGGTCAGGAATACCTCATTCTCACTTTACAAAGTATGAAATGGAAGCTTGGAAAAATGTTAAGTTGGGGAGGTCCACGACCTCTAAAATTCAAGGGCTCCTTCCATTGTAGGCTCCACTCCACTTATTCAGTGAGTCATTACAGTAAAATGGGAAGAATTTACACATTCAATGCTATCTTTAATGATTTTAACATTTCTGCTTTTGAGAAAATGGATGAATCTCCCACAGGGCTACCAAGGGAGATAATCTATATTAACTTAGCAAAGTAAAGATGGTTATACACATACAGTATAAAAGGCTATGGTAGGTGTTTTGGATTTGTGCAGATCTTCTCCCCCAAGGATCTGTCCAGGCTGCTCTGGACAGGCTCTGATGGCTCTGATTGAAGCCCACTCTCCCCAGGGGACTGCTGCACTGAGTCTATGGACCATCTCTGTTTCCTCAGTCATCCTCATGCCAGCCTTATCTACTGGTCTGTAGCTGGACTGGTTTCAAACTCTCCACTCAGCAGACTGACCTGTGCAGTGCCCTGTCCATCTGCACTGAGTCACTTAGCAGAGATCACAAAGAGGAAGTCCACAACCCAATCCCACTCCTCCATGTGTTTTGTTAGATTCACATTTTTTTGATCTACATTTAAACATTGAAAAACCTTACAAAAAAAATAAGGTTTCAAGCTTCACTTGAAAAAAATCAGGGGCACCTGAGTGACTTAGATGGTTAAGCGTCTGATTTTGACTCAGGTCATGATCTCACGGTTCAGGGGTTTGAGCCCTGCATTGGACTGGAGGCTGACAGCTCAGAGCCTGGAGCTGCTTAGGATTCTGTGTCTCCCTCTCTGTCTGTGCCTCCCCCGCTCGTGCTCGGTCTTTCTCTCACACTCTCTGTCTTTCAAAAATAAACATTAAAAAATTTTTTTTAAAAATCAAAAAGACTGTCAACTGTGTGCATTGCCACAGGGTGACACGGGCCAAATCTGAGTGGTATCTGAGTCCTTTAGATGTATTTCCTTCCTTCACTCTATTACCCATCTGGTCTCCTTTTCTCATTTCTGCCAACAACCTGGCTACAGTAAACATAGACATTTTCAACCCTTGTCCTAACTTTCCTTTGACCTATTTGGGGCTAACCCAACTGAGATGCCACCTTGCCCTCCAGTGGCCATGTCTGGAAGTATCCTTTCCAGCCAGGTTCCCACCTCAGGCTCCAGTCCTTCCAGAAATAAAATCACATTATGTGCGATTTCATTTTATTATATCCTTATTCTTGATGCATCCTCCAAATCCTCTGTAAAAATAGGACTTATTTATTTGAATCAGAAAGTAAAATTTTCTAAAAGCTCTTTTGAAAATAAAGCTGCCCTGTGTCCTGCAGGAGAGAGGGACTTGAGGGAGGCTGTATGGCATAATCAGCTAGGCACAAGATGAGAAGTCAGAAGACTTTGTGACTTGGTGAACTTTCATAAATGATTTCCTTCTCCCTACCTCAGTTTTTCCATTTATCAAGAGAAGAAGTTGAGCTAGATTAGAAGTTGTAAACTGGTGGCCTACAAGATGTATCCAGCCAATAGATAGTACTTTTTTCCGTTGCAACAGCTACAAAGGATATTTTGAATAAGAATCCAGACTTAGAAAAGAATACGGACTTGTCAGATCTAGCGACCCTTGACAGTGAGCCAGCATTCCCACATGACACTGGCGGTTGGATGGGTTCATCCCAGTCTTCACCCACTTCCTAGTGGACACATCCGCATATCCTGACCAGTTGCTTCAGTCATTTACATCCCTGCCTGCCCTTGTAGGCATTTGTTCTTGCCACCCTTGGATAACATGACCTCTGAGAACACATTGTCAGTCCCAATTCTGTGCATTGAGACCAGTGATCTGAGAGTTGGAGACCATGTGGAGGAGAGAAAAATGTGAACAAAAAGACCTCACTGTGCCATTTCAGTAAACCTCAATGAATCACTCCTCCTCTCCACTTGGCCCAGAGTTGAAACAGCAAGACGCCCAGGCCTTTGTGAAGGTCCCACTACATGGTTAAACCTGAAAAGGCAACAGCTTGGTTTTGAAAGTAGCAAGAAATATTCTTCCGTTGGGGTTGCTAGCTGATTCTCTAAGTAATTTGCAATTCAAGTGTCTCTTTGTTTTGTATGAAAATTTGCTGCTATTTGGAAAGTGGGGAAGAGCTAAATTGCATCCTGCTGGTTTTACTTTGACTGTATCAAAAAAGAAACTGTTAATCTGGTTCCATAATTAACTTTCCTGTTCTAAAAAGGCCCTGGGAGAGAGTCCAGAGAGTGGCTGTCAACTCCCTGCTTCTCTCCTCAATAACTCCTTTCAACAGGATGCCCTGAAAAGGAGGATGGATCCAGGTGGACATTGGTCTTGATTTTCTCTTCCTTGGATTTTTCTTCCCCTTTCTTCCGAATCCAACCAACATTTATTGAGCCCTTACTGTGGGTCAGGCGCTATGTGACCAGAGTGGTTACGAAAATAAATAAATTCCTGTGGAGCTGCCAGAGAACATAAGTTTCCTTCCATCCATCCATCCATCCATCCATCCATCCATCCATCCATCTGTTCAAAATGTGTTAGTTTCCTTTTTTATATGCTAGACACTGTGCTAGGCATTGGTATGTGATAAATGCAACAGTGACTTAATCAGCATCCAAGAATTCTAAAATGAAGAGATGACTTCTGATTGAGGCCATAATAGGTGGCTTCATGGAGAAGATATTGGTTTTGATCCCTGTGATATCTGCATATGTACATGTGTGTGCACATATACTCACATGTGTGCATAAAATGCTAAAGGGACAGGGTAACTGACACAAGCAATGGCAGATAGGAGCCTGGAAATAAAGTTTGACAATCAAGGGGAGACCACTTTGGCATTACCAGAGGGTTTGGACTAACATTAAGAGAAAATGCCCGTTGACTGTCAGGAACTTTACTAAGCACTATTTATCTATTATCTCAATGAAACCTCACAATGCCAAGTAGTAATTATTGGTTATATGCTACAGACAGGAGACAGACTTAGGTAAGTCTGAGTTCCCAGGGAACACACTGGTAGGATAAATGGCAGAGGTGGGACCTGGATCCACATGTGACTTTAGAGCATAAGCTTTTAGGCATAGGCCACATTGACTACTGGGAAAAAAAGATTGAAGAGGGACTTGGATGTCTACCAATTAATCAATAATGCATTCATTCATTTATTCATGTAATATGTATTTGTTACTACCTATGAAAAGCAGGACTCTGAGAGCTGGGGAGTAAAGAAAAAAGGACAGATGAGGTCCTTGTCCACTTGGAGCTTACATTCCATTGACCTCACACTGAAGTGCCTCTTTCCTCCAAGTGCATCAGGGACAAAGTACACAAATCAAACCATAATGTTTTAAAAAAATTTTTTTTAATGTTTATTTTGAGAGAGAGAGAGGGAGAGAGAGAGAAAAGAGATAGGGAGGAGGTGGGGGAGGGGCAGAGAGAGAGGGAGACACAGAATCCAAAGCAAGTTCTAGGCTCTGAGCTGTCAACACAGAGCCCAACATGGGACTTGAACTCGTGAACCACAAGACCATGATCTGAGCCAAAGTTGGATGTTTAACCGACTGAGCCACCCAGGCACCCCAAACCATAATGAGTTTTTAAGGAGAGCATTACCAATCAGAAGACTTCTTCAGCTCCATCCAGATAATTTAGATGGTACTCCATCTCCTCATTTTCTTGGAGGAGCATCTATTTCCTTCTTTCTCTTCTCTCTGAAATTACTTCCTTGGGTAGAATACATACATTTTCCAATCCTATCCTCAAATCTGACCTGAAACAATCTGTAAGGAACTTGCTCTTTGCAACCTACTCAGTAGACCTAAGTAATTTTTCAGAGTTTCCCAGGCTCTTTCAGCTGCAGACTTTAAGGACGGTTTGAGACAGATACTAGTATTAGCTCTGGTCCCAACCCCACACTTCTTGGAAAAAACTCCCAGTATTCACCAAATTTGGCCTGCAATCTGGCCCATCAAAAACCTACTATATGTTTCTATGAAGCTGACACATCGCCCAATTTTCTTTGGAGTTTGGGCAAATACACTGTATTATTCCTGAGAATTGGAGGAGACCAGGATACCTGATTAGGTCAAGGCTACCAAGGACCCCAAGCATCCAGTATAGATGACCTCTTGGGTAATAACACCTGTTAAGTGAGGAGGACAGCTGAAACAAGATATTAAATTGATAGGAGAAGAAAGGTACACTGAGGGAACTTCATGTTCTCAGACTATGACTGATACCCAAAAATGTGCATGCTCTTTGGGAGCCTGTTGCCTGTCAATTTGTTACCTTACATGGCAAAAGGAGCTTTGAAGATGAAATTTAAGGTTACAGACCTTAAGACAGGGAGGTTATCCTGGATCATTTTGGTAGGCTGTAAATGTGGAAAATGCAGGCAGAGATAAGCAGTGCTGGAAAAAGACTTAGGAGAGATTTGAAATGTGAGATGGATTGATCCACTATTGCTGGTTAACAATGGAGGAAGGGGACCATGAACCAAGGAATGTGGATAGCCTCTAGAAGCTGGAAATAGTCTTTAGCCAAAAACTAGCAAAGAAATGGGAGCTCTTAGTCTTATATCTGCAAGGAACTAAATTCATCCAACAACTGGAATGAGAAAGAAGACGGATTTTCCCCAAGAACCTCCTGGGAGGGACATCCCTTGTTGACACCTTGATTTTAGTGCAGTGAGACCTATGTTGGATTTCTGACTTATAAAACTGTAATATGAATAATGTTGTGTTGCTTTAAGCCTCCAAGTATGTGGTAATGTGTAGTGCCTTAGCAATAGGGCACTAATGTCCTTTTGGTTTACCCCCCATCCATTGTTAAGTTTGATTTAGTACCAGGTGGGGCATGTAAGCTACTTGTGCTGAGGACTTGGTGTGATTGAATGTGACATAAAACTCCAAATAGCAGTGGCTTAAACATTTTTGTTTGTTTTTGTTTTAAAGAAGTCTGGAGGTAGGCACTTCATGGCTTTTTACTCAGGGATTTTATAGAGTAATCAGGAAAGCCAGGCTAATTTTAACTTTCTGTTCTGCCACTTTCAAGGTTAGCTCTCATTCTTCTGACTCAATATGGATACCAGAGCTCTAGTTATCACATTTGAATTGCAGGTAGGAGGATGGAGAGCGTGCAAAGGAAAACTATTTCTTCACAAATACTTCTCAGAGGTTGTATACAATGCCTCCAGTTATATCTCATTGGCCCAAAATTAGTCACATGATCACATATAACTCTAAATAAGGCTATGGAGGGCAATATGCTCAACTAAAAGAATTGTCTTCAGTAAGAAAATAGAGAATATATTTGGAAAGATAACCAAAAATACCTACTTTTATATAGTTATTCTTTCCACGGGGGGTGGGGAGTATTGCTGGATGGTTCTCAAAAGGTCATAGGTATGAAAATGACTGTCTGGGATGCCAGTTCTTTCCACTGTAGTGACTTAAAGGCCCATCTCTCCCTCTTCCCAGCCCTTTTTCTTAAATTTATAGTTTTACTGAATCTTAAGGACCCATTTCAAATTTTACCTCATCCAAGAATTTTTCCTCAAGTCCACTCAGAGGAGGAAAAAACAACCCTTCCTTAAACTTTTATAACACTGGGCTTATATTTACTCCTTGTCATACTTCACCTTATTGTGAGGGTTATTGCTGTATGTGAAAGTGTCTCTTGCCTTCTGGAATGCAGGTCATTGTCTTTTTTTTTTTTTTTAAGTTTTTTAATGTTTATTCATTTTTGAGAGATAAAGAGAGACAATGCAAGTGGGGGAGGGGCAGAGAGAGAGGGAGACACAGAATCTGAAGCAGGCTCCAAGCTCTGAGCTGTCAGCACAGAGTCCAACGTGGGGCTCAAACCCATGAACTGTGAGATTATGACCTGGGCTGAAGTCGGACGCTTAACTGACAGAGCTACCCAGACGCCCCTGCAGGTCATTGTCTCACACATAGTTGAAAGCCTCAAACATGGCATGGACTCGGTATATGCATGCCATAGCAGAGATTGCTAGTTTGTCCTCCAGTAACCATAATCCCCTTTTCCTAGAAATAACCCCCTTTCCTTGGCCTAAGTGTTGTGTACACGGCTGTCCAACTGGGTATTTCAGTGCTCTAACCCTTGGGGTTATGTGTGACTATGTGACTAAGTTAGGGCCAACGGAGCATGAATAGGAGTGATATTTGAAAATTACCTCTCATCTTCATAAAGATAAATCTACTTGTCAGGACTTTTCCTCTCAGGCACCTTCCTGGTGGCTGGCAAAAAGTATAGGAGTTTCCTCGGAAGCCATATGATGAAGAAGCCGCAGGTCAGCCTGTGACTCAGACCTAGACCACTCTCTCACTTTTGGACTGTGAGAGATACACAGGTTTGCTCTTCTAAGCTGTTGTGCTTGGTCTCCATGATAGCAGTTTATCTGTGCCTTAACTCATTCACCCGATTAACGGAATTGGTCTCTTGGTCTGTGGACAGAGTCTGGCTTCCTTTCCACTTGTCATTTTCTAGGGGGTGGCACCTGGGTTAAAATGATGAAAGTACTGAACGTACAACTGAAGTGCTTGTGCCCTGCCTTGAAAGCAGCCAAGGGCATGAGGTGGGAGAGAGTTGTGAGCTCTATCATTCTGGTTAGCTAGAAGAGTTAAGTAAATAGGTTCATGCCTAGCATTTTATTATTTCTGCTAAAGTCACTCTTGAAAATATCTTTTAATCAGAAATATGTATAAGCTTTCTAAATAATGTTTTGTATCAAAATTCATTGCTGAATTATTCTTCTCAAACCTCTCATTTTACAAAATTGTCTTTTGCTACCTAAGCATTTCTTGCCATTCAAAACTTTCTTTATAAAGTTTTATTTTTATTTTTTTTACCATACCCCTTTAAGAGCCTATTTAGACAATTCTGCTGATCATTCATTTCCCAGCTGCCTATTAACAGTGAAATGCCTTGTGTTTGTATGCTGTTTAATACATTTCAAAGCCCTTTCACAGTCTAACAACATTTAATCATGAAAGAAACCTGGTAAGTTATGCAGAAGTATTAGTATTCCTGCTCCCTAGATCAACAGTCCTCAACAATAGTGTGGTATAACAGTAGCATTTAGTTATCCATTGTGAAGTATGTTATAATGCAAATCATGTGGGTTTTTTTTCCAGATAATAAAATGTCCTTCTTTTAATTCATTCTATCAATACAATAGACAGCTTTTCAGAAGAAATGTTCTAGGAACTGTCTTCAGCATAGGGAAAACAGTGGTGAATAAGAGAGACAATATCCCTGCTCCTAAGGATCTGGTGGGTAGTAGATGAATTAAGAGAGTAAATATCTACTGTCTCATCTATCCTATATTAACTCCTTTCTTTGGGAAACTGCTTCCCTGTTGCTCCCACCATGTGATTCTAATGGGGCTGTTGACCACAAAGGGAGTCCTGCCATTTCTGAGTGTGTTCCTCTGGCTACAATGATTGGTTCAAGAGAGGTCACATGACCCAAACCTGCACCAACAAAATGTTTTCTAAGGTTTACACTTTAGTACTAAGGAAGAGATAGAGGCTCTTTGATTTGTCATTACTGCTTGGATGGTGTAATCTTGGAGCTATCTTTTGCTCCATATCTTTTGCTACATGGAATGAGCCATTTTTGCAATAGAAAAGTAGAACCAAGAAAGACAGGTGGTGGGGAGGTGAAGAGGCAGGCATTGAGGGGTAGGTAGTCACAGCAATTTGGAAGACAGACAGACTAGTTGGACCAGACACTAAAATAATGACTGGCTCATAGTAGGTACTCATTACTTATTTGTTGAAATGGTAAATGAAAAAGAGAGATCTGAACACTACTTTTGAGCTCCTTTGTCTGGGAATCCTTATCACCCCAGAGTGTTGAGCAGAGGAGATGCTCAAGACATTTTTTTTTTAAATGAGTGAATGACATGATCTTGACTGTATCTTCAGCTAGGTGGAAAGGAGTTCAAAACTGAAAACAAATTCCACTATCTTATTTTGTCATAAATTTCACCCATTCTCGAAGTACTGCAGAGCAGAGTTGTAAGTAAAGAACAAGAGCTTAGATATCAGGAAGGCCTGGCTTTTATTTCTGGCTTTATTAGCAGCAAGCTATATGATTGTTGAGAAAATGATAACCACCCCCTTCTAAGGGTTTTTGAGGAGGACGTACTGATATAAGTGTGACGATTTAAGCACAGAAGTTGACATGTAATCAAAAGTTATAATGCTACCTGTAGTCATTAAACCAATTTTTATTGAGTGAGTGTCTTCTAGGCCTGGGGATGCAGGAAGATCAGACAGATGAGGGCCTAATCCTCAAGGAGCTTCTGTTTGAGTGGGAAGGATATGATAACAAAATAAAAAACAAATAAATGAACAAGTAACTTGAGGCAGTAATTCAGGCCATGGGTATTAACGTAGGATAAAGCACAAAAGTGATCAGAACTCAGGCTTAAATCAGGGCAGAATGAGATGTAAGTCCATTTCCTGAAAGAGTACCTGATCCTACTCTCCCTTGGTGACTTTGTCCATTCCCATGGCTTTCTTAAATATCATCTATAGGCTGGTGATTCTTTAATTATATCTCCAGGTTAGACCAGGTCTTGAGCTCTAAACTCATATATTCGATACCTGATTTGACATCTCCACTTTGGTGTTTCATAGGCTTATCTTACTTAACATGGCACTACAAGATCTCTTCATGATCTGGTTCTACT
The DNA here is from genome assembly GCF_007474595.2 of Lynx canadensis. Lineage (NCBI taxonomy): Eukaryota > Metazoa > Chordata > Mammalia > Carnivora > Felidae > Lynx > Lynx canadensis. The sequence continues at coordinate 187,849,370 of NC_044303.2, read as the reverse complement.
TGTCCTCCCCAGAATTGTTCCTTCCTTATTCTCCATCATCTCTGTAAATGCACCACCATCCATCCATTTGCTCCTCACTTGCCTTTTTTGTTCCTGTCCAACATTTAGTACATCAATCCAGTCTTATAGGATCTACTTCCTAACGGTACCTCAGATCTGTCCTCACATTTCCATATGTACAGTCACTACCCAAGTCCAACTTCCACCATCTGCTGCTCAGGCCAGTACTATAGACTCCTAACAGGTCTATTGCCCTCCTATAATATCTGCTCCACAGATTTTTAAAAATGCAAATTAGTCTCTCCTCTCCCAACACACATACTTATAACAAACACTTCAATCCTTTGTACTTTCCGCCTCTGGATTGCAAGATGAAAAGTGGCACCTGCCCACCTCTACAATCTTATGCCATTTACCTTGACATCCAGCTCTAAGTTCTGGCCATATTGGCCTTCTAACTGTTCTAAAAACATGACAAGCTCACTAGCTCCTTTAGAGCATTTCACTTAAATTTTGGAGACCTTGTCTAATTCTTCTACCTAAAGTAGAATAATCAATAATAGACTCCCTCACAGCATTCTATCTTATTCATAGCAGTTTTCAAATTTCAAAATAGCTCTCTCTTATTTTATTATTATTGTTGTTTGTCTTTCCCATATTATAGTATATTACACAAAGATAAGAAATACATTCATCTTGCTCATTATGGTCTCCCCAGCCAAGCACACTCCCTGGCACAAGGTAGGTATTCAATTTGTTGAACTGTATGAACAGTTGAACTGTATGTTCATTCAGTAACTGTATGAACAAAGAACAGTATGAACAGATGAATGTCTTTCATTGATTGTAAGGATGGAGGCCATGTGAAATCATTCCCTTTTCCATTTGAACACTGATATGGTGCACTGGCCATTCCATTTCTTTATCTTCTTATAAACTATCTTTTAAAATCCTCATTAGAAAAAATAGATTCCTTGAATTGAGTCTCAGACTGGATACCTCAATAGCAAAAACAAAACAAACAAACAAAAAAAAAACCGCAACAAAACTTCCTTAAAGCTTTCCAGTTACTCAAAGATATCTTCTAAACATTGCAGGAAATGCCCATATCACTCTTATCTTTGGGTAAAACCATTGAGAACTGGTGAAGAGAGAAACCCTGAATCTGTTTAGTAACTATCATACTGTCTTAAGTTATTTCCCTCACTGCTCCTCACATTTCTATACTGAGATTTCTTCTAGCTCCTTTGTTTGCTGGCACTGAGACCTTGGGTGAGTTATTTAACCTCTGAGTTCTAGCATACTGGTAGTGGGTTGAATAGTGCCCCCAAAATATATACCCATGTTTCAATTCCATGCATTTGTGAATGTTTCATTATTTAGAAAAAAAAATGTCTTTGAAGTTGATCTTGAGATGAGATCCTCCTGGGTTATTCAGGTGGGTCCCAAACCCAATGGTAAGTTGCTTATAAGAGAAAGGCAGAGGGAGATTTGTAGAAAGAGGAGAAAGCAATGTGACTACAGAGACAGAGATTGGAGCGATGAAGCCACAAGTCAAGGAATGGTAAGAGCCATGAGGAACTGGAAGAAAGAAAAAATAAATTCTCCCCCTTGAGTCCCCAGAGGTAGTATGGCTCTGTGGAATTTTGGACTTCTGACTTTCTAAAACATGAAGGAATAAATTTCTGTTGTTTTAAGTTACTAAATTGGTGGTAATTTGTTATTGCAGCCCTAGGAAATGGACATAATATTCATCTGTACCATAAGTGTGACTGAGGGTCACTCAGCCTCTTTAGCACAGAGCCTACATTGAGGCTAGTCTTTAATGTCACTACATCTGGTACTGTACCAAGCCCACCTAGAAACTTTGTCAATCAATGCATAGTCTAATAAAAAATAGAAACAGAGGATAGTCTTGTCCACATCATGCTACAAAGCCTTCTTAAATATTCAATGTTCAGGGAACCTGGGGGGCTCAGTTGGTTAAGCCTCTGATTCTCCATTTTGGCTCAGGTCATGATCTTGTGGTTAGTGGGTTCAAGCTCCATGTTGGGGTCTGTGTTGACAGCATGGAGCCTGCTTGGGAGGCTCTCTTTCCCTCTCTCTCTGCTCCTCCCCTACTTGTGTGCACTCTTTCTCAAAATAAGTAAACTTAAAAAAAATTCAGTGTTCACATTCCACTTTCCATGGCAGCTACATTTCTTCCTTTTTTTTTTTTTTCCTCTTGCTCCTTTCTCTGTGGCCTCTCCTCTAGCCACCTTCAGCCATGTGGCATCTCCTTTCCATCCACACTCCCTCTCCAAGCTCCTTCACCCAGTACAGCAGCAAGTGCTTAAGGAGGGCCCAGACTTGTTCTAGGTGCTATGGAGACTTCTGCTTCCACAAGCAATATGAAAATATTAATAATAGTAGGAACAATAGTAGGAACAATAGTAGGAACAATAGCTACCAGTAACTAGTCGTTTACTATGGAGACTTCCGCTTCCACAAGCAATATGAAAATATTAACAATAGTAGGAACAATAGTAGGAACAATAGTAGCTACCAGTAACCATGTGGCAACCACCATGCTAAACATTTAAATGTCTTAGCTCTTTCAGCCTCCAAAGACAGTACTTCCTAAATGAATTTTTTCACAAATGTATTCATGATAAAGCCCACTGTCTACATCCTCAGGGTCCCTGAGTGGTGTTGCCTTGCTTCTCATTTACATGTGCCCTTCCCAAAGATCTCCTTCCTCTTAAAGGACATTGGATGCTAACCAGCAAATTTCAGAGAAAATTACATCTTATATTTACTGCGTGACAAGTGACTCCCTTCTCCTCTGACATATCATCGACTCTAGACTTTTACAGGAAGTGAAAATCTTGACAGTGAACGCTTCACCCAGGTACCACCCCACTGCACCCGGAGGACCAGAAAGGAGTCCAGAAGGAATAAAGGCAGAAAAGGCAGCTTTTCTGAGCCAGCTGGAGTAAAAGGTTTCTTGGAGTAAAAGGTTGAGTGCCATTTGCTCCAAGAGCAGCAGGATTTAGTTTAACCTGAACCTTAAAGGATCCTCTTAGGGTGGGAGGTGGAGAGAGGGAGGCAGAACCTGCCCAGCTGCTAGGGCCATCCAAGGGTAGGCAGTGAAAGCTCTCCCTGAGTCTCTGAGATATTTCAAAAGTCACTGAACACACATGGCTCTCAGGCCTCTGGGGTCCCAGGAACCAGAGCACAGGAACCCCTGGCTGAGAAAGGCATCATCTGCAGCATCTTCCTCTTGAACACTTCGCTTGTTGCAGCAGCTGGGTTCAGGCATCCACTCCACCTGGCCCCACTGAGTCCAGCTCACAGATGTGCCTAATGCCCTGGAGATTACCCACAGTTGTGTGCACCCTGAATCACTTTCACTTTTTGCATCAATACCAGCTCCTTTTTGTTCTGAAAGCAACTTTCCAAGCCCCTCCCCACCTGTGTCCCTCTGCTCCCCCAAGACTGCCAGCTTTAACAGATTGTTTACTCTGAGTTCTTCCTGCAGCAATTTTTCAGTCCCCTTCTGCTTGAACTTAACACCTATTTTAGAATTATTTGTGTTTACCTCTGATCTCACCTCCAGCCCAAGTTCTTTGAACACAGGAATTATATTTCGTATACTTCATGTCCCCCACATGCCTAGCCCTTGACCTTGCATATAATAGATACTAACATTTTTTTTAATAAACAATTATTCATTTAGTATAATTGATTGGTGACAAGGGACTTAATTGGTGCTAGAGGAACAAACTATGGGAGAACAAACCAGTTGTGGAACTCCTGGTGGACAAACTTACATTTTAGTGAGAAAGCTAGGAAAATCCACATACAAACAAGAGAAGCATTGACATGGTGCTAAATAACAGAAAAGAAATAAGTGTGGAGACTAGGAAGTGATAATGTGGTAGAGAAGCTTAGATACGATGTGCAAAGGAGGATTCTTTGAGATGGTGGTATTTTAACCAAGACTTGACGGGTGAGAAGGAGCCAGCAAGGCCAAGAGATGGCAGCCAGGGGAGCATTCCAGGAAGAGGACTTGGAAGTTCAAAGGGCAGAGGTGGGAAAGAGTTTGACAGATCCAGACAACTGAGGGGACACCAATGTGTCTAGAGTTTAGCTGGTGAGGTTGGGGGAATCGAAAGGGAGATGCATTGGGTTGAAAGGTGTCCCCCTACAATTAAGGTCCACCTGAAACCTCAGAAGGTAATCTTATTTGGAAATATGTCTTTGTAGATGTAGCTAGTTAAGGTGAGGTCATACTGCCATGTCAAGACGGAGGCAGAGATAGGAGTGAATTGTCTGCAAGGTCAGCTGTGTCAAGGATTGCTGGTCCTCACCAGAAGCTAGGGACAAGCAAAGAAGGATACTCCTTGAGAACATTCAGAGAGAGCATGGCCCTTTCCACATCTCTATTTCAGATTACAAGCCTCCAGACTGTGAGAGAATACATTTCTTTTGTTTAAATTCTCCAAATGTAGTGATTCATTAGAACAGCCCTAGGAAACTGATGCAGGGGGCAATCAAATGACAGTTTCATTATTAAAGAAACAAAGATCCATGAAAAAATGTTAATAGCAACAAGAATGGATTTTTTTTCAGATTTGTATTTAAAAAAGGTACATCAAGTGAATGAAAAAAGTCCTCATGCTCAGAACATGTCTCTCCTTAAGGCTGAGAGGCTTACACCCTTTACTGTGCCCTCAGCAACATAGCTGTGCACTGACTGGGCATAGTGTATTGCTCTAGAAGATTGGTCATCTGGTTTAACTGTCTCCACCATTAGCAATTTGAGGTTTCTAATCACTTCCCTTCTATTTTTGAACAAATAGGATTCTACTTCTGCATTCTGAATTTAGTTGTTTTTCTCCCCAGACATGTGGTGATGTGTTGTCCTTTATCCTTGTCCCCCTAGCCCCCTTCAGATCTAATGGAAAACATTATACATTCTGAAGTCACTGTTAATTAATGCTGATGTTTGCTTTGCTGACATTGCTATAAAAAGTGCTTATTTAAAGGATGAAGAGTTTTTTCTAATTCTGAACACAACTTTCAGTATGTGCTAAAAATCAATGGATGACTGGATTCAGGTGCCCAATTACTGCTTGAATTAAGCCATTCATGAGCGCTAGCTGTCTGGTGCTTCTGGAAAAACACATAACTTCAGGGGAAGAATGGCCAAATGGGGCAGAAGCCCCAGAAATTTCTGGAGTGCACAGCTTTATGCAACTTAAGATTTGGAGTTCTTAGCTTTTCAGGGTCTGGAAGAAAATAATTTTCCTTCCTCCTTACAAGTGATGAGTTCACCTATAATGCTCATCTGTTCAGGATGCAAAATGTTCTGATTAGAAATTTAAACCTCATTCCTTGCCAATTATAATAGACTTTTGAATTGAAGCACTAACAATGTGTCAGTTATCAAACCAAATGTTGTATATTCATTATCTCATTTAAGAAGGAAATTGTATGGCATTGATAATGATCAAAATGCCAACATCTGTCATTTATGGAGTGTCAAAAATCTGGGTTGGTAGTTCATATATATTTATTTCTTATAATCCTATTATTGTAGGGTAGTAGTAAAAAAAAAAAATGAACTTGGAGTCTAACACTCAGGGTTTAAATCCTAGCTCTGAAAATTAGTAGCTGAGTGACTTAGTTGCTTAATCTTTCTGGACCTCAGTTTCTGCACTTTGGAAATAAATAATGATAATAAAATTTCTCTCCTATAAGTATTAAATGAAGTTCTGTAATACAGTCTTTCCTATAATAGGGTTGATAATAAAAATTATAATAGATAACAGTTGCATAGCATTTGCTATGTGTCAGCCATGCTTTTGAACATAGATATAATTATTCCTATTTCATAGACAGAAAATTGAAAAGTAGAGAGGTTAGGAAACTTTTTCTCTACCACACAGTGATCACACGGTAGAGCTGGAATTTGGTCTGTCACCATTAGCCAATGGTAGCCCTGTGAGCTAGAGTTATTACTATGTGGTTCATACCAAGTACATGTTGTATAAATATTTGTGGATTGATAAGTTATAGGCAGTATATTCCTGACAGAGGAGAATCTTGGATCTTGCTTTAGTCTTTATATAGTCTTTATGTGTTTGAGTTGGCTCCTAACACAATTGTTCTTTTTTCTTCTTCCACTGAATTCAGCAGAGATAGGCCATTTTCCTTTGATTATCAGTATTTGCTCAGACTGAGCAAGAAGGATTTCCTAATCATCATTTGGGGAAGAGACATCAGCTTAGGAAGCAAATTTGAAACATCCATATTTCAAGGCTTAGGTAAAGACCTGCCTCTTCTAAGAAGCTTTGCAGCTTTCCCGTCATCTAGAGCCCTTGCAGGACTCTTCACAGCCTGAACCTTTCTTTTACCTCTTACTAAATAGGTTTGTAATGCAGAGTTTGCTGACTTTTGGTTCCAATTTCATGCTACAAAATCTTGGTCACACTGCAGAATGTACTACAGTTACGGCTAGGACTTTCACATGAATTGGCTCAACTTTGGCCTCCTCCTTGATTTCTGTAGCCCAGGAATCTACTGGTGATGTATTTGCCCACCACCCCATATTCTGGTCACAAACCACACTCGGAATTGAAATGGTGCTTTGTCCCCTGTAGAAATGTAGATACTGCCCCTCTCTGCAACCTGACCTTTCACTTTGTCCCATTGATCCTGCATCTCTCTGCTTTTGATCGTATCTCACAAAACCCTCATATTAACAGCTCCATTGGTCTCTGCTTGTAGCACCCCAACTGCAGCCAGGCTGAGAGACCGGGGGATGCCTGATTTTTTTTCCTTTGTAGTTCTTATTACTAACAACAATTAGCATTACTTTTGACATTTCTGCTTAAGGTCTGTCTTCTCCATTAGATGATAAACTCCATGAGGGAATGAACTAAATATGCTTTGATCACCATCTCACATTTTGAGTAGCACAGTTGTGAACATAGGAGTGCTCAGTAAATATGTGTTGAATGAATGCATAAACAAACTATCTTGCTCTTATGAACTCACACCCCACACAGGTACCCAGGCAAGGAAGGCAGAAGGTGTAAAGCAAATCAATGTCTAGGAAGAGACCAAACACCTATGCTGCCTCCTGGTAATATACACCCCAAGTTCACCAGTTAATCAGAGTCCATTTCTGGATTCCAATTTCAGGTCTTGAACTTAGAAGATACATAGCCCACATGTTTTCCCAAATAGATTGGAAGCTTTGAAGTTGGAATCAATATCTTCATCTTAGCACCTTCCACCTCATCTAGCACAATGCCTAACACAGAAGATCTGCTCAGGAAATATTTGTTGGTCAAGCATAATGGTCAAGATGAACATTTGCCAGCTTGTCAGAGTCCCCATCGATTTACAGCTGTCTTCCTGACATGGCACAGAAAAGATTTTTGCAACAACATTTTCCTTAAGCTCACCTCTCTGGACATGGTTTATACTACTTCATATCAAGTACTGAGAAAACTATTTCCTAAAAATATAGGCAGACCTTAGAAAGACTAAAATAAGCTATGGAAGATGAACACCTCATGACTGGTTCCTTCCACACCAAACAAGGGGAGGAGCTCCGGGCTTCCTGATTTGCCTCAGTTTGCAAAGACTGAACAAAAATATCTAGCCTAGCAGTGCAGGGTCTTTTCCTCAGGTAATGTCAGGCCATGGACTCTAGGCTCTGCCAATGAAATGAAATGAATGCCAGGAACATGCTTAACCCCCAGCCGTGGACTGTTTCAAGTCATGGTTCCCAACTGGGGGCAATCTTAGACCCCAGAAGATACTTGGCAATATCTAGAGACACTTTTGATTGTCCCAACTGGGGAGTTCTACTGATATATAAATGGAAGAGGCCAAGGATGTTGCTAAACACTTACAATGAATGCAAAGAACAATCCTCACAACAAAGAATTATTCAGCGCACAAAGTGCTGAGTTTGAGAAACTCTGGCCTAGATAATTTAGAAACATAGGTCAAGGAGCACTGAATTCACAGAGCCTGTGCCTACTATTCAAGGTGCTTGAATCTTTTCCCCTTTCTTTCTGTCTAGCATTGTTTGCTAATGGCTGCACATCTCCTTGCCCCCAGTGCAGCCTCCTGAATGCTGAGTGTGCACATTAGGCGGCAACTTTGTTTCAGACTTGCAACCACTGCTGTGGCAGGATCCCAGGAGAAGAAGGGTGTGCTTTTATCTGGCTTTTCATCCTTCTCCTCCTGAGTTCATGGGAGGAAATAGCTTCCAGTTCCACAATTCTGCATCTTCTATCCCATTCTAGAAAAACAAAGAAGGGGAGAAACATTTGGGGATCAACATAAGGTACACTCACTGCTTATAAAGAGGGACTTCCAGTTGACCTCATGCTCTTGCACATGCTTCCTAGGCAGCCTTTTTCTTTAAAGTTTTCCCTTCAGCAGGTTTCTTTAACAGCTTCTGTTAGTTGATCAGGCCTAGAGGGTTTGGATCCTGCTGACCTGACTTGGACTAGCTGTGTAATATTAAACCTCTGAAATTTAGTTCTCATTTCATGTAAAAGGAAAAGTCTATTACTGCCCATTTTTGTTGTGCTATGTAGATTAAACAACCACCTTATCACCTGCCACGAACCACCAACTCAATTCATACTGGCGTGAGGATTACCCCATGCCAGGGAATGTGCTAAGTGCTTTACGCATTCTCTCCTTTAACCTTCACCTAAACCATTTTTCAGAGGAGTAAAGTGAGGCATAGAAACTTACTTGCTCAAGGTCACATGGCTTATAAGTGGTGGAATTTAGAACTGGTAGTCCGACAAGTAAGCTTTACTTTAATGATAAAGAAAAACAGCTCTGGATAATGTGAGATATTAAATAAATCTTGAAATTTCCCCGTAGGCTTTGTATTTGTTCTTTACTCTCTAATATTCACTGAGCACCTCTTGTATGTTAGAGGTTCTGCTAGAGGAGGTTAACGCTGAGGTTTCTTCAATAGTGGCCCTTGAAGTTTTCGCAGAGAGCAGAGATAAGATTTCTGACAGCAGTTCCTGACCCCACCTACCATTCTGTGATGGCTTCTGAGTTCAGATGCTCAAAGTCCCAGCAAAAAAAAAACAAAAACAAAAACAAAAAAAAAAACAACAAAAAAACATCAAATGTTCCATACCTATGCTAATGCATAGAGACAAGTAGATGGGGTCAAATAGCCACACCTATAAAGGATGAGAGTTATAGGTATTGATCACCTTCTCAGAGATACTGTTTGTCTTGGTCAAAGACTCTCTATACAGTTTCCCAATAGCATGTACCCTTGTCCTTCTCAGCACCTGTTTAGTCTCATTTACATGTGTGATAAGAACATGAACCACTCTGGACTGCTTTCGCTCATCACTTTTCCCTGTGCTGTCCACAGGGGTGGTACATTGAGAATGTTCTATAAATAAGGCCAATGAGTGAACGTGAGTTCCTGCTATGTGCCAGGTCCTGTGTCAGGGGTTTTCATGCATTACCATGTGAGCATGCCCATAGTGCTGACATTTCTCTTACCATGTGAGCATGCATAGGGCTGACATTTCTTTTATCATGTAACCATGTGTAGTGCTGACATTTTCCAGATAAGGAAACAGGCTCAGGAGTCCCCGGTCACACAGCTAATAAGTGTGGAGTCAGGATTCTAATCCAGACTCACCTGCATGCAAAGCCCCACATCCCTTCAGTATTAGACTAGGGATTGAAAACCAAATAAGTCTGCAGTCATGTGGGAGATGGTATGATCAGCAGTTAAGCATGCAGTTTCCAGATGCAGTTGTGTGTTCAAGAGTCAGCTCCATCACCCTCTTGGAGAATAAGCTTAGGAATTCCCTGAACTTGCACAGAAGGTTTAACAAGGCATAAAGAATTAGCCACAGATGATTTATCCAAGGGATACAGGTATGGTGTTTCGAAGGGGCACATGCACCCCAATGTTTATAGCAGCCCTATCAATAGTAGCCACAGTATGGAAAGAGCCCACATGTCCACTGATGGATGAATGGATAAAGAAGATGTGGTGTGTATACACACACACACACACACACACACACACACACACACACACACACACACACAAAGGAATATTACTTGGCAATCAAAAAGAATGAAATCTTGCCATTTGCAACTATGTGGATGGAACTAGAGGGTATTATGCTAAACAAAATTAGTCAGAGAAAGACAAATATCAAATGGCTTCACTCATATGAGGACTTTAAGATACAAAACAGATGAACATAAGGGAAGGGAAGCAAAAATAATATTAAAACAGTGGGGGAGGGGAGAGACAAAACATAAGAGATTCTTAAATATGGAGAACAGAGGGTTACTGGAGGGGTTGTGGGAGGGGGGATGGGCTAAATGGGTAAGGGGCAGTAAGGAATCTACTCCTGAAATCATTGTTGCACTCTGTTTTGATGTAAATAAAAAAAAAAAAAAAAAAAAAAAAAAGGAAAAGAAAAAAAGAATTAGCCACAGATGAACACACCTAAGTTTGGGTAAACAAGATTAAGTAAACAGGGCAAAGGCCCCTAGTATAGGACAAAGGTATAGGCATAGAAAAGCCTCAGGATGAAAACATCAAAAATGAGGCAAACAAGATTAGATTTTCAGGATGGAAATGCCTCCCCCAACTTAGTACAATAGCAGAAAGCTGGTTTCATAGGAATGAAGGACCAAAATAGGTAAACAGGTAAACAGGGCTGTAGACTGCAGCAAGGCAAAGTTGCCCAGAGCAGAGCTAATTAGCAAAAGAAAGGTGCCTTGTTGACCCTATGGTAGCTTGCTCTTTCTCCTCCCCTAGACCTGTTCAGGTAAACAGAGGTGGGGCCTCAGGTTTTCTGTAAACAACCTTCCATCCAGCACCACAATTTTATTTTGTATTGACTCAAACCCCTAACACTGCATATCTCCAAAATCCCTTTTCCCCCAAGCACATGAGTTAATGTTCACGGTTTCATTGTCTCTTTGTGCATACCCATCATGCTTGTAAGCCTTCTGATCCTAATAAAAATGGAGCAAGGAGCAAGGACCCTTACTCAGGGCTCTTGTCTCTTCCCAGACATTAGCTTCTCTCACATTTTAATCCTGTATCCCACTCTCTTGCTGGACAAGAGAAAACTCCAGACCCAGAGTCTATGACAACCCTCCATTTAGAGGTGTTTAACTATAGGTCATGTATCCACTCTGTGCCTCAGTTTCCTTATATATAAAATAGATATAGACAGGACAATCTCATGGTGTAGTGTGAGGTTAGGTAATCAGAATAGCATTTGTTATATCGTATGTGCCCACATATCATACATATTAGTTTTTATTCTTTTTGGAAAAAGGAAGAGCTTAAAGATTATATATCATTGTTTTTGTATTGTATTTAGGATTCTGCACATAAGTACTACAATTTGATAAGAAATATTAAAATATAAATGCTGATGCTTAAAATCATTTAGCAATAACTAATACTAATATGTGTTGCCTACATGGGAGTTCCTCAGCATATTCTTATTAAACAATCATTGCTATTTAACAGTATCTTGTTAAGTTTAACTGTCTTATGGAGTATACCTTGAAGAAATCATTTAGATCATCACTGAGATTTTAAGCTGTCTGTTCATTTTAGAAACTGAACCAAAGCTGCCTGCAATGCTTGTTGCAATGCAATGTTTCGAGGATGAACACACATTAGCTTTTCTGGGTGACTACACTAACTGGGTCACACCCACCAAGAAGGGCCACTGAGACTAACCCACATTCTCCAGAGCCAGAAAGCTGTCTTGCTGTCTGCCAACCTCCCAGGTACAGTGAAATATAAGGCACTTAAGAGCATTTACAGTGCTTATGGTGGCCCTGAGTGCCTCAGAGGCTCTTGCTGATTCCTGTGTGTTTAACAGCTGTGTGTGTGAGCAGATGGCCCCAGGTTTAAGATGGGGGGATTCCATGGGAAGACAATTCCAAGTCAAATTACGCTCATCTGACACAGATCAAGGTCAAATACCCATGTTGCTGGTAAGGATAAGATGTGAAAAAGTGGCTGGGCATTGCCATCTTTCCATAATCAGAGTACATGTGCGCACACACACACAATCCATCATAGGAGAGGGGACAAGGTTTAGAAGGCAGAAAGGCGAGCTGAGAGTAGAGGTTTCTCTTCACTGTGTTTGTCTTTTACTCCAAGCAATGTCCAAGAAGTCTGGGAGGTTGATCTATATTCTCCAAAGAAGATGTAGATAACAATGATTAGCATTGACTGAACATTTACCATGTGCTGGGCATTTGATAAACATCATTAAGTGATCCACTCAACACAATTTACATGGATGCTGTGATTATTCCCATTTTACAGTTGAATAAATTGAGGAGACAGAGAGCTGGAGTAACTGGTCAAAGGTCACTTAGCTGTAAGTGGCAAAGCCCAGATTTGAACATGGGCTATCCTGTCTTCATAACCAGTATCTGTACTGGTTCCAGAATTTACCATGACTTCCACAGTTGTTTATGGCAGCAGAGCACTGTGCCAGCCCCCCAGGGACACTTTCCTTACTTCATGTGGGAATTCAGTACAGCACAAAAGTGGCATTAGTTCCATTTTCAAGTGCTCCAGAGAAGACTTATGAGGAAAAATTATGGAGATCCAGAGGTCAGCCCCGTAAAAGAGAATCTAGCAACAAATTAGAAGCACAAAAGAAAACTATGCATACAACTTATTAAAAAAGAATGAGCAATTCTCTAGATCCTGAAATGGAAACTCCAAGAGAAAAAAAAAAAAAAAAACACAAGGGGCAGAAGGAGGTATATAGTTGCACCAATTGTGTTGCAAAAAGAAAATCTTCGTGTTTGTTCATAAATGCATAGACTTGGCTGGTAACTGCCTCTGGGAGGGAAACTATTTGGAGGGGAGTGGGGGGGAGAGACAATTTTCTATGTAAACCATCTTTTTAATCTTTAAAATTTTGCTTCATGTACTTATATTACCTGTTCCAAGTGTACTTTGAAGTTAGAGCTGAGAAACAGAATGGGCTATTCTTTGAGGCAGTTAGTGGACAAGGAATAGTCAAATAATGAAGATATCAGAGATGATGTAAAGGTATTTTGGAGGGCAGATTGAGATTGGAGGCATTTAATGAATCTGCTATTATTCTAACATCCCCAGAAATGGCAATTATGCCATATTCTCTGCGATCACAATATCTTGAGGAAGGCAAATTGCCTGTGACTGAGGGATATCAGGGGACCCTCACCATGGTCTTCACGACCCCCAAACATAGGAGGACAAATCTGATTGTGAATGTTCTGTTTTTGGTCATCATTTATCCTTCAAAAGTCCCCCAAATCTACATTCTATCAATTCCTTCCACTGTCCCCCACAATCATGTTCTCTTTTAATAAATTGTAAACTAGCTTTTCTCTATCTTAGCTCGGTAGGCCACATCATTCTCTCTCACTGGGATGTTCTGCCACCAACTCATGGCTTGCCTGCATCCTTTTTATCCCTCCAATGTTAGCTTAAATAAGACATTCCTAGGAAAGTTTTCCTTGACCGTTTTATCTACGCACAACCCTCATTGTTCTCTAATGCATTCTTCACTTATTATCTTTATGTATTAAGATTACATTCTGTATTTGCACAGCTGCCTTAACAGAGTATCACAAACGGAGTATGTTAAACAGCATCAATTTATTTTCTCACAGTTCTGGAGGCTAGAGGTCCAAAATGTAGAAGTTGACAGGGTTGATTCCTTCTGAAGGCTGTGAAGGAAGGATCTGTTGCAGCCCCTCTCCTAGTTTCTGGTAGTTTTCTGGCCATCTTTTACATTCCTTGGCTTGTAGAAGCTTCAGTCCCATCTCTACCCTCATCTTTACATGATATTCTACCTGTGTGCCTATTTCAGTATCAAAATTCCTCCTCCTTATTAGGACACCAGTCATAGTGGATTAGGGCCCACCCTAATGATCCCCTTTTAATTCATTACATATGCAATGACCCTATTTTCCAACAAGTTCACAGTTTGAGGTAGTGGGGGTTAGGACTTCAACATCTGAATTTTGGAGGACACAATTAAATACATAACAAAATGTATTCAGCTTGATTTGTTTACCTGTTTGTTTCTTGTCCCCTCATTGGGATGTGGGCATTTTGTGGGTAGCAATTATGTCTATTCCCTTTCCACCTATAAACTGAGTGCTCACCAGAGTGTCTTGCATGTCATTTCTATTAGTTTGTCTTTTATTGTTGTTGATTTATAAACTTTCTTAATTGACTCTAGATAATAATGTTTGGTTGGTTATATAAATTTCAAATTTTTTTCCAAATCTGACTTGCTTTTTAACCTTTGAGATAATTTTTCAGAACCCATTGACAGTTTTATTAGATTTTCCATGTACACTCATTTGTGATATGGCCAATACTTTTCCTTTCTTAATGTTCTTGTCTGATTAGGCTTCAAGGTCATATCAGCTTTACATATGGAATTGGAACCATTCTTTCCTTTTCTAAGGCAGTTAAACAGTGATATGATCTGTTCCTTGAACATAAGTCAAACTCACCTGAAAAACTGCCTTGGTATGTATAGAAGGAATTGGGAATGAGGGAAAGGCAGATCTTTTTAAACTATCATTTGTATTTTCTTTAGTGGTTATGACCTTTTTTGTGTGTGTACTATACTTTTTAATAATCATTCAGCTTTTTTATTTTTCTTGAATCAGTTTTAATAAATTATATTTTTAAAGAAAACATATTGATCATGGAAACTAAAGTCTTCACAATTGCTGATCTAGAGTTGTAAATAATATTTTGTATTTCTTTTTAACTTCTACCATTTTTTCTCTTCCTTTCCTTGATCAACTTTGCCAGAAGTATGAAGGGTTTAGTAAGTCTTCTCAAAGAACCAGTTATTGACTTTTTATTCTATTTTTTCTAGTTCATCTTTTTTTTAATTTTTATTATTTCCTTCCTGTCATGCTAGCTCTTCTTTTTTCATAATGTGAGTCTTTCAGACATTAGTTTTTCTTCTTTTGAGGTTTGTAAATTGTTATGTAGCATTTTCATTATATTTTAGTTCCTAACATTTTAAATTCTCTATTATTTTTTCTTTCACCTCTTAGAATTTTTAATATTTCCAATTATATGAGAATTTAAGGCAGTTATCTTTTTTGTCATTGCTTATTCATTTAATTATTCTAATTAAATTGTTTAGTATTATACCAATTCTTTAGCATTTGAGATTTGTTTTATGTTTCATACATGAACAATTTTATAAATATCTGTTCTCAAAATACCTATTGTCTAATTTGGGTGCTGGGTTCCCTGTGTGTCCATTATATCAACTTGCTAAATATAGTCTTCAAATACGTTTATGTTCTCATCAAATTTTCACGTTTTAGTGAAAATCTCTTAGTGTTACATTGTTTTAATCTTTGAAAACATCTTTATTTTGTTTTCACTCTTTAGTACTACCTTAGCTGTATATACACTTTGAAGTTAAAAGTTACTTTTCTCTAGCGCCATTTTTGTTGTTCTTCCATTTTGCAGTGAGAACTCTGTTGTATATTTGCAAACAACATCTATTGTTTACAAGTTTTTCTAAGATTTCTCTTTGTCAACTAGTCTGCAGCTTACTCTAGGTCTCAGTATGACATGGAATTTCATCTCTGAATTGCACTCCAGTTAATCTGAGATACCAGAGCTACAGTTCTGATTGGCTCCCAATTTTAATTTCTCTCACTACCATCTCTATCAGCCTCTCCTCTATTTCTTCCCCCGCTCAGAATTTCTATCTCATTAACTCGCTGTTCTTGTGTGTGTGTGTGTAATATCTTTATAGCTATATTCCAGTTTTCTACTTCTCTGTTCTCCGTGTCTGGTCTGTTGTGTAGCTAGCACATCAATTAATTTTAAAAGTCATTGACTGTATTTTTAAATTTTATTTCTTTTATTCCATAAATACTGTTTGTTTTTTTTAAATCTCCCTGGGTCATTTTTGAGAGAATCTTGTTCCATTTGTCATAATTTCAGTGCCCTCTTTCATGTGTTTCATCATTCATATTTCACAGCCTTTACCATTTCCATTCCTAGAAGTTCATAGCATCTGATTCTGATAATTTGTTGCGCTAATAACTTATTCTTGATAAGTTGTTTTTGCATGTGTTTTTTTAGCTTTACCATTCTGAACAGAGAAGAATGTTTTCTTTAAGAAGTTTTATAGCTTTAGGTTCAATATTACAGTCCAGTGTCAGTTCATTTTTTTCAAGTTCGGTCATTCTAGCACCATTTTTGAAAAGATGGTTTTTCCCTATTGAGTTACATTGACTGCTCTGTCAAAAACCAATGGATCATATATATGTGCATCTGTTTCTGGTGTCTCTATTCTGTTCTATTGATCCACCTGTCCATATGGATGTCAATACAATGGTATCTTGATTACAACAATTTTATAATAATTCCAGAAATCAGATAGTGTAAGTTCTCCAACTTTTTTAAAAGATTTTTTCTAGCTTTTTAAATGTTTTTTAACATTTATTTATTTTTGACAGAGAGAGAGAGATAGAGCATGAGTGGGGGAGGGACAGAGAGAGGGAGACACAGAATCCAAAGCAGGCTCCAGGCTCTGAGCTGTCAGCACAGAGCCCAACGCGGGGCTCAAACCCACAGACCATGAGATCATGACCTGAGCCAAAGTTGGACACTCAACCGACTGAACCACCAAGGTGCCTCCCGACTCTGTGCTTCATTAAAATTTCTTTGACTATGTTAGGTCTTTGTATTTCCATATACATTTTAGAGTCATCTTTTAAAATTTTTACAATAAAGCCTGCTTGGACTTTCATTAGGATTGTACGGGATTCATAGTCAAATTTCAATAGAACTGACATCTTAACAACATGGAGTCTCCCAATCCATGAATTTAGTATGTCTTCCTATTTATTTAGGTTTTTAATTTTTTCTCTCAGCAGAGGTTTGTGGATAACATATTTTGTTTAATGGTTTGATTTTGTTTTGTTTTGTTTCGTGCTAAGTGGTTGTTTTACATTTTACTTCCAATCATTATTTCCATTTTATAAAAATGTAAGTGACTTTTATATATTTACCCTGTGACTTTCCTAAATTTACTTATTGTTCTGGTAGTTTTTGAGAATTTCTGTATGCAATCATGTTTTCTATAGTTATTAATTCTTACTTTTGTTCCTTTCTAGGTAATGTGTCTTTTTTCCTCTTGTTGCTTTTAAGATTTTTTTATCACTGCTTTTTAGCAACTTAATTAAGATGTATTGTAGTGTGGTTTTTCCTGTTTATCTTACATGAAGTTTTGTTGAGCTTGTTGGATTTAGTTTTATAGTTTTCATTTTTTTTGAAAAATTTTTAGACAATATTACTTAAAAACTGCCCCCCCCCCCACTGTCCCTTCTGGGATTCTAAGCACACATAATTAGTTTACTTATTGTTGCCTCATATGTCACTAAGTCTCTCTCTCTTTTTCCTCCATTATTTTGTTTCTCTCTTTGCTTTAGTTCAGGTAGACTTCCTCTTTGGCCTTTAACCTCAATCTTTTCTTCTGTAATGTGAAATTGGCTGTTCGTCCCATCTCGTGAATTCTTTGTTGAATATAATTTTCAGCTTTTAAAGTTCCATTTGGTTCTTTATATCTTTTATTTCTCTCCTTACTATGTTCCAATTTCTTTTAAATAACTAAGAATATTTATAACAGGTATTTTAAGGTTGTTGTCTACTAATTGCATCATCTCTGTTATTTCTGGATATGTATCTCCTGACTGGCTTTTTCTCCTGGATATGGATCACATCTTCATGTTTCATTGTTAAGTCTAGTAGTATTTGATTGGATACTAGACATTGTGAGTTTTATATATTGTTGTGTATCAGAATCTCTCATCTTCTTTTAATGAGTATTGGACTTTGTTCTGGCAGTTGGGTAGATTATTTGTAGGTCATGCTGATCTTTGAATCATATATATTTTTTAAACATTTATTTATTATTGAGAGACAGAGACAGAGCATGAGCATGGGAGGGGCAGAGAGAGGAGGAGACACAAAATCTGAATGAAGCAGGTTCCAGGCTCTGAGCTGTCAGCACAGAGCCCGACGCGGGGCTCGAACTCACCATGAGATCATGACCTGAGCCAAAGTCGGATGCTTAACCGACTGAGCCACCCAGGTGCCCCTTGAATCATATTTTAAGATTCCTTAGAGTCAGACTGAAGTAACTTCTACTCTACAGCCAAATTTAGTCCACTTACTCAGGTGTGTAAGGTGTGGTCTTATGGGGTTGCTACTGAGCACCTTCAGTATCCGATGATTACCCGTATTCTATTATTTCAGAGTATAGGCATCTCCCAGCCCTGCATGAGCCCTGTGAATTGACCAGAATGCCATCTTGAAGTTTTCCTTCAGTTGGTCTCCTATAGTTTCATCCTGCACATGTCCATTTTAATATTAAGCAACAGAATCAAAGGGACCCTATACAATTTCCAGGAACTTTTTTTTTTCTTTCCCTAATAGTTTCCTCTTTTCTGGTACACTGGCTTTCCAAGTTCCTTTCACCTCAGTCTTCTTGTACGCTATTTCAGCTTTCTGAAATCACCAAGTCTGCTGTGATTTACTTGGGTTCTCCCTCTCTACACTGTAGTATGGAAAGTGTCCACAGGCAGAAGTTAGGACAATAGAAAGCTTACCATATTTGTTTCCCTTTTCTTAGGGATTACAGCTGTATACGGTCTTTTGTTCATTGTGTCATTTATTTTGTCCAGTTTTCTTTTTTTTTTAATTTTTAAAAATATTTATTTTTGAGAAAGAGAGACAGTGCACAAACAGAGGAGGGTCAGAGAGAGAGAAAGGGGGAGGAACAGAATCCGAAGCAGGCTCCAGGCTCTGAGCTGTCAGCACAGAGCCCAATGCAGGACTTGAACTCAGGAACCATGAAATCATGACCTGAGCTGAAGTCTGACTGAGCCACCCAGGCGCCCCAGTTTTGTCTAGTTTTCTAGTCATTCGTGGAGGGAATAAAGTTTAGTTTAGTTATTCCATCAAGGCAGAAGCAGAAAAACTCAAGACTGTTTTTGTATGAATTTTACAGCACAATAATTCCTGGACCAAGCAGATGGCATAAAATTCAAACTCCAAACATAAACGAAGGCATACTCATTATCAACTTTCAGGGGAGGCTTCTTTATACCTTCAGGACATGGTACATAAACTTCTAGTGTCCCGATGTTGATAAGCAAATTGTTCTTCAGTTATTGTCTTTCACTAAAGTTGTAATCCTTAGAAGTTTCTAGTTTTACAAAGGCAACTTAATTCAAGATTCCTCAAATAACTGAGGCCCAAGATTTTGGCTATTGCATGCTAGTGTTTGTTAAAATATTCAAGTTTCTTACATTATGGAGAATATCAGCCCTAGCTGCCATCCCTAAAACTCACTGTAGGCACTCAGTAACAATATCCATGATTTCTCTCTTTTTCTGTTTCTCTTTGGTTTTGACCCCTTGGCATTTTCTTTACTTCTTCAGTGCTTAGCTAGCACTTATAAGGATGTTTGTTGTATTTTCACTTCTAGGTGTCTTTCAGAGTGTGTAGTCAAATTGCCTTATAAAATTTTTACTTTATTTAATCAGCCATAATGTTAGAAATGAAAACATTATGTTAAGCATTCTTTTTCATGCATCTAGACAGCTGTTATTATTAATAGTTTTATAATGTTCTAAAATTGATCTAATTTGCCTGGGTTGTCTCCATTATTTGACATCTAAGGTGTTTATATAATTCTTACTATTGTAACCAGTTCTCTTCATACAGTGAATCCTTATTTTTTTTCCTTTTTAATAACCTCTCTTAAACTCTAGGAAGTAGAATTTTGAGGCTGCAGTACATGAACATGTTTAAGATTCCCATCTAGTTGCTACAAAGCTTTCTAGCTGTCTATCTCAGTAGTCCTGTGAATAAAACTAAAAAGGGCTTCAGACTGAATAGCAGGTGGATATTGGTTTTCCAGTTTTCATTATTTTATGAATAGTAAAGGGGTTAAACTAATTCCTGGAAAAGACAGCACTTTGTGGCCTGGAGACATATCCAACACAAACAAGAAGTCCTCTAACAAACCTCCAAGTAGTGACACTGCAGAAATGCAGCAGCTCTTTATTTGCACGCCTGCTATGCCAAGAAGAATTTTCAGTAAATACCAGCATTTCCCACTTTGTTACAGGTGATTCTAATGTAAAATAGTTTACAAAAAAGTACCCCCTATCACATTCTATAATGAAAGTGTTTATTTCAAATTGCTTGTGTTTTCCATTGCTCTCTGGCAAATATTTAGGCATGCTCACAAATGTTCATTGTAACCGAAGCAGCCCAGGAGTAGAAAATCTGTAGGAACAACTGTTTCCCAGGTGAGAAGTGTGCCAGAAAAGATTAGTTTTTTTTTTAATATCTCCAAAAAAGGGTTCTCAAATGCACTTGAGAGGCAGTAGCCTGGGTGTCAAGGATGTTCCAAGTACCATTCTGCCAAATGCTAGCTTTGAGTCAGCTACCTTCTTTCTCTGTGCCTGGTTTCCTCCTTGGCAAAGGGGGATTTTTCTGTGATCCTCAAAGTCTTTTCTAGTATTTCCAGAAGTTAAATATAACTGGTCAACTAGTTTTATGCATTTCATAGAGGTTAACCAATTGTTTATGACTTTTATTCACTTTTTTGTTTATGCTATTATATCCCTTGTTTAAAAGAAAACCACAGGCCCAAAATGGCAGCACTTAGGTTAAGACCTGAAAAATTTACTGATAGACCCCTTTAAGATCTCTTTAGGAGGGCAATCTTGCCTAAATTGAATTCTTTGCTAATAAATTCCTTTCTTTTTTTTAATGTCCTCTATTTGCCTTTAAAAAAAACCCTTATTTTGTTTATCTCATTGGAGATCTCCTCTACTTATTAGACGGGATGCTTCCTGATTCATAAATACTTTAATAAAGCCAGTTAGATCTTCAAGTTTACAAGGATGACTTTTGTGGGTTTTTTTTTAACTTTTTTTAAAATTTTTTGAGACAGAGAGAGACAGAGCATGAATGGGGGAGGGGCAGAGAGAGAGGGAGACACAGAATCGGAAGCAGGCTCCAGGCTCTGAGCCATCAGCCCAGAGCCCTATGAGGGGCTCGAACTCACGGACCGTGAGATTGTGACCTGAGCTGAAGTCGGACGCTTAACCGACTGAGCCACCCAGGCGCCCCAGATGACTTTTGTTTTTAACACCATTAGTAAGTTGTATGATTATTATATTTTTAATGTCTCTCTTTTCCATTCAGCTATAAGATGTTTGGGATAAAAAACCGTCTATGCATCCTCCAAATTCCCAGGATCTAGCACATACTCAGCATGTAAGAGTTGCTCAGCAAATATTTGAATGCACATGAAATTTCTAATATAAAACTCATTTTACTAATGCCATTTAGGTGATTTCTTGCTAATGTTTATTTGTATGTCAGAAGTTAGTAGTACACATTTTTATATTTTCTTTAATCTCCCCCTTTTTTTTAAATAATCTTCCCAGATGTACTCAAGCAGTTCATTCCTTAATTTTGTCCAATCACTGTATGTTTGTGTAGGCATTGCAAGAACTGACATGGTACTTGGAAATGAAGTGCTCAATACATATTTGATGAATATGTTTTCTGCATGTGACAAATTGTAATCACAGCACTAGATCAAATAGGTCTAAAGTTTTTGAGCTTGAAAAACCTGTGCTTTGCTTTCTTAAATGTGCTTCCAGCTGCAGATTAATCTAAGCCTTATTTTGTCCTGGTACTGACTGGTTATCCCCAGAGAAAACATTGTTGACCACATGTAATCCAAATTCTTTAGGAATTGAGCCAAATTTCTGTATATGAAACTCTCTGGACTGAGCTTTTTCTTAGCTCAGGGATGCTCTATAGGCCCTTTATCTGCAGTGAAGATTTCTATTGCATATTCTACAACTGATGTCAGTGGAAGCTCCAGAGGAGAAATGAAGACAGCATACAGAATGCAATCTAGATAGATGACTGATAAGTGGAGATTTTACCCCAGTTGTCCTGGCCTTCAATCTCTGACTCTCATCTGAATTAATATGACATATGAAAGCAACAGCTTTGGTTAGTTTCAATCTCATTTTCTGTCTGTGTCTTTCTTACATATACACTCATGGTGGAGAGAATAGTGTAGTGGTCAAAAAGCAGACTTTGAAATGGAACAGACTTAGTTTAAATCTCAGCTTTGCCAGTTAGTTTTTCATTTGCTTTATGACTTTAAACAAATTAGTATTAGTTTTTAGTTTCATTGGGTCTAAAATTCTTTATCTGTCCAGTGGAGATAACAGTAATATTTTCTGAGCCTGTTGTTGAATGAAGTAAATGCAATAATTCAAGTAAACTTCTTAGCATCATGGTTGGCATATAATAAGTTTACAGTTAATGGTGACTCTACCTAGCATACAATCTCTCTATTTAAATGCACAGCTCTCTTCTGCTATCTTATGATGAATAAGATTACTGAACTTTCCCACTCTTCCTCTTCTGTTATGATACATTCTCCTTGTCTAAGCCTTACATAAGCAAGTGACTTCCCTGAATCAGGAGTTAAGGAGATAAATAAGCACATCATACTTCACTTATGGAAAAACACAGATGAGAATCTTGAAAGAAGAGCTCTGAGAAAGCCAAATAAGTTCAATAGAGTTCAGGCATTAAAAGTTCTCATAATTGACTCATGAGAGAACTCATTAAGTCCTCTCTCAAAGTGCCAATTTTTAGTTCATAAACGATTATTAATTTTTTAAATGTTTATTTTTGCGGGGGGGGGGGGGGGGGGAGAGAGAGAGAAATGGGGGAGGGGCAGAGAGAGAGGGAGAAACAGAATCCAAAGCAGGTTCCAGGCTCTGAGCTGTCAGCACAGAGCCTGATGTGGGGTTCAAACCCAAAGGTGTGAGATCATGACCTGAGCTGAAGTTGGATGTTTAACTGACTGAGTCACCCAGGTACCCCAGTTCACAAACAATTCTACCTCTTAGAGATGGTTCCCCATGTCTTAGAGATGGTTTCTCATTTCTAAGAGGGAATGGACTTTCTGGACTAGGAGACTTACATATTAGAAGAAAAGCACAACTCATTGTGAAAGTGCTGAAAGCCTAACCACAAGTGAAGAGAGAGGAGAGACGGGACTGTTTTTATTTATTAAAGAAATTGGAGCAGCATTTCCCAAATTATGTTCTTTCTATAGGGTGTCAACACATAATAAGCAATGAAAGAGTTTCTTGATCAAAAGGTATGGAAAACACTGGGATAAATAAAGCAAGATAGATTACTCTTTTGCATGGATTCACAAAGTCTTTATTATGTTGAAGTATATTCAAGACCTCTAAGGAGGATGTGTGGACATAGTATATAGGGGTTCCCAATCTAACTTGGCTACTGAACCCCTTTTTATGGAATATTCATGGCACTAGCATTCCAAAGAATCTACTTTTGGTTACTCTGCTGTCAGGCCTTTATACAAGGGGTTAAATAGCTCAACACTTGTCAACAGGTGGTCAGGGCATCCCAACAGCATAGTGATACCATAATGATGCCACAGTTTTATGAAAAGATTCAAGTGTATTTAATGTTATATTTTAAAGGAAGTAAATACCTTCAAACTAGCTACTTTACTGCTCAGTATTCAATCTTAGAAATATAAAAATTTGCCTACCTTTGTAAGATTATTCCTGGAAGTGTTATTTATAATGTAAAAACACTTAATGACTAAAGGTCCATCGGTAAGAAATCGCTAGGATATTATGGAATACTATACAAATGTTCAAAGAATGTGGTAGCTTTACCTGTGTTGACAGGGAAATACACACTCAATACATTGTTGGGAAAAAAAGGAAGGTGTAGAAGGAATGCATAGCAGGTTATATATTTATTTTACATACTTATTGTAAAGTCACACACACACACACACACACACACACACAAATAAACTGTGTTTATGGATGTATGTAGGGAGCAAGATTTTCAATTTTCACTGTATTATTTCTTCTTCCAGTTATAACATAGAATGTTGTAAGAGACTGCACCCTGACAATAATATAAAGCTAAATCTACCACAAAATCATATTAAAAAATTATTCATAGAGCAGAGGATATAAAGAAACCTAAATGAAATAAACCTAAAGGGATGAGCTACTCCTAGGGGAGAATGCCACAACTTTTTACATCCCTGAAGGAATGGCAGACAGAGGCTCAAAGCTGGCATAAATAGATTTAGTGAGAACCAAGACCAATTTATAACAATTATTTTCAAGGCCAAGCGGTCAGGTGTGGGCTGGCATGACAAATTAGAATCCTGAACAATGCAAACCAAAGCAAGAATTCGCTCACATGCCACTCCTTTTCCACAGCACCTTTATAAAGTGCACAGGATTTGAGTGCCAAAACAAGTGGTAGGCCAGGAGATATGATAGAATTTCCTTTATGGGAATGGGCCTTCACCAAATGTAAGGCAAGGTACCCATCTTTTTTTTTTTTTTTTTTTTTTTTTTTTTTTTTTTTTTTTTTTTTTTTTTTTATAAAGCAGGAATTTTCTGATAGCTGGTGTCAGAGTAGTATGATGGAGAGATTGAATAAAGCAGAAAAAACTAAGAAGCTGATGGCTATATCATAAAAAAAAGAGACAGACCTCACACCATTTGGGGAGCTAGAAACTTAATTGTAGAGGATAGCAAGTTCTCAAAATTCTCAATAGTAATGAGATCCCAAACCCTGATGAAGGGAAAACTCTGATCCTGCCATTAAATCCGTTGAAGCCAATAGTGAACTGAATTTAACTAAAATTGCAACAATTCCCAGAACCAGCTCAGTTGCAGGTTAGATTATTAGATGGACTTAAATTTCCACATTAGCAGTCTGAATGGAAAGGGAAATACTCTTTTCAAGGAGTTGTATTTTATTCTATGGTTCTTTTTATATACAATGTCCAGCATACAACCAAAAATTATGAGGCGGTCAAAGAGGCATGAAAAGGTGACTCATAATCAAGAGAAAAAATAGTCAATATAAGGAATCCAGTGTTGGAATTAGAAGAGAGACTTTAACTGATCTATATGCTAAGGAATCTAGTGGAAGAAAGTGGGAAGTTTATGAAGAGATGGAGAATTTTAACTAAGAATGAAAGCTATAAAAAAGAACCATATTTTTTATGTTGTGTGATTTTGTGTCATTTATATTTTAACAGTGAGAAGACATGTATTGAATTTTAAAGGAGGTTAGAAACAAATTCCAGATGTTTACATGTACAATGGTTAAAGTGTAATTCAAATAATTTAGAAGGAAATACCAACTCTATGGAAAAACTTTGGTATAGATCTATGCACATTCTGAAGTTTACTGGCAATAACGTTTCTATCATACATGGAAGCAATAATTCAATGAAGTTCTTCAGATGGACATTTAGACATTAAAATGGTGACCACACCAATGGTACTTCTGAAAGTCTGTATGTAGAAAGCAGACTTTTCAATCCCAACAGTATGAGTCCAGGACAAACAGTTGTCCCTAGAGGAGAGAGAAGCATTGTTTTCTTTGGGAAGACACTTTTTACTTCTGTCTTTTCAAGGAGCTATAGCAGATTCTTTTGCAGTTATGGGCATAATGCTGTTATAGAGTAACGGGCATTCTGTCTAGGGTGGTCAAGTTCAGTCCTGGGCTGGATATGGCAGCAACCAATAAATGTTGATTATTAAAATATGTATTTGATTCATCAATTAAAAATATATATTTGATTCATTACAGGAAGTTGTTGCCTTTTCACAGCAACATTCTTTGTAAGATACTATTGGTAGAGTTAAAATATGGATAAAACTGAAAAAATAGAGAGGTGTATCAATAGGGTGAATGGTGCTTAAAATTTAATGAGATAAAACCATAATCAGGGGATGTAAATGATGCATATTCTAACTTTCAACATGCTTCCAGACACTCACCTATAAGTTCTCATCAAGCAGAGAAACTCTTTAGTCATGATTCTTGTAATATACATTTTAGATCTTTTATACATGTTTTCTAGCTCACTCATGAATTAGTTATTATGTTCCTATATTTCCTTGAGGACTGAGAATCTGGAAGACTATGAATCCTCAATCCTTCTCAGTAACAGTAATGGCCAGAACAAGGTTGGTCTGCATGTATCTCATGCATCCCTTGACCAGAAATTTGTACCTGCCTCATTCAAGACTCCCACTTCCAAGTTCCTTATAAGATTTTGTGTGTTTCCCAAAAACTGAAAATCAAGTGTTTTTTGTTTTTAAAGAAGTGAAAGCTGAGATTACAGATTACTGAGATACAGATGAGTTGCAAAGTCCCTCTGAACACGTAGTGGGAGAATATCCAAAAGAAATGTTGTAGAGCTGAAGGAGACATAATTCCTCAGGATATTTTTTTTTTCATTCTAAGATAGTTCTGTTTCTTACAGTGTGGATTAAGATATGGCAAAAAAATAATTTAAGAATGAGATAGAGGGGAATAAAATTATTGGGTTGAACTGTCACTTCAAATTTCAAACATTGGCTTAGAAATAGACTGTTCTTGCTGAAGAATAAGCTGAGATATATAGCTTGTGGTGGTTTTTTGTTGGAAGGAATGTTAATCTTTTGCTTATCAGTCACCTGTAGGGGGAAGGGGAGTATAAAATGACAAGAAGAAATGGCAAGAGGAGCATATGGTCATCTCTCTCTGCTGCCCAAGGTTTTACAGAACATGCTGTTCTTTGGGACCTCCTACCTCCATCAGGAATAAGCTTATGTGCCACATTTGGATCTTGATCCACTGGCTTGAATCCAGTTTATTTCTCTCCTCAGAGGTTAAGAATGAAGACAAGCATGGGGCGTATAAAGCATTGTGAAGATAAATATCACCACACCATTTTCAAACAAAATGTATTTTCCTCTTCCTGATTCCAAATAGCTATTTGCCTATGCTATATGTTTGAATAATGTCTAAAAAAAATTGGACATTGGCTTAGGATATTTGCCTTCTAGGTGGGGATTTTTCTTCATGCATTGGAAATATACAAGTCCTCCATAGGGTTTCTGATTGCCCCCTGTAGTCAAATCTGGTATTTTCCATTTTTGGTTGCTTAGATAGAATTTCAGTTTCAGTGGAAATAAAACAAAAAGGCCAGATGGAGAAGTAAGAGAGTTAAGTTTGTTTGCTTGTTTCATGCAATTTATAATCGTTTGTATGGCTTATTCTTTTTTTGGAGGGGCGGGGAGTGTATAGCTTATTCTTAACGTTTGGTCCTGACTACTGACATCCTTGAGTGTGGAATGTGAACATTTCTAAAATAGTTGGACATCTGAACCTTGGATGACCCTCAAAGTATCTTGTGAACAATGGAACATTTCTTCATTTCTCTAGCTTCCACAGATGTGTATATGTGATAGACATGCTATAGTCAATTGCTGAGTGAATAAAATATTTGTGGAATGCCTGCCATGTGCTCAATAATGTTCTAGTTATTTGTAAAAGACAAAATGAGATGGAGTCCTTGTGCTTCTATTCTCTGTCTGCACTACTGTCATAAGTACTCTATTTACCTTTACATTGTTCCTCCATTGTTACCTTTCTAAAGCCCTGATCTCGATGCATTATTCTTCGTTGCTTACTAAATAAAGTTCAAATGAACACCCTCTGTGGACTAATTGCAAACTATTTTTGTTTACTCAGCTTTTCTGTACTGAATATAAAAATTATTTTTTCCCCCAACAAAATTCCTAGAAAATTCAAGGTTTCATATGTTTGGTCACTGTGATTCCTCTGAATGAGTAATTCTTTCTCAGGCACTGGGCCCATCTATATCCTTCAAGGCTGACACTAAATGCCACCTCCTCCCAGGATTCTTCCTTCATATTCTACCTCTGTCCACTATTTTCTCCTCCTTCTTGTATTGCATAGTGCCATCATTCCTTGCAGCTTCACCCTGTACTATGAGATTATGTCAATATTCTCATCCTGGGGTTATCAAATATCTCCTGGCCAAAGCTGCATGTGTCTTCCTTTAATGTCTCACTTTTCTTTTTCTTAAGAGGTTTCCAGTACAACAACCCTATGGAAAAATCACTGTTTGGCTTCTAGGCGTATGGATTCACTATCTTAACTTATTTCCAGGCAATCAAAAGTCTTTCCACCTCATCAGTCAGTCCATCATCTTTTCTCATCAACGCTGATTACATTTGTCTAATGTTGCAAGTTGTTTAGCTGTTCTAAGAAAGAGTTTTGTGGGATTTTCTTTTTTCAACTAGAAAGGTCCATTTAAAGCAGAGATAAAAGATATTAGGTACTATAAATGTAGGTGAGGTGGGTTATTTATATATAGTTATTATCTCTATATAAAAGAGAAGTTTTAATTACTAGAATATTCTTCATAAAAATTTAAAAATTATTTGAGGTCAAGGGATATATTTCATCCCTCTTGATATTCCCTTAGTACCTTTGTACAGTGCCATGGATATAGCAAAAGCTTATTGAACATTTGTTGAGTTGAATAGTTTCCAAAAGGGAAAGCCATGTTAGTGTTTCTCTTCCTAAAATGTTAGTCTTTTATTTCATGATAAAGACCCAACAGAGCTTATAAAATATGATAAATGTTTCTTACCAAGATATTTTTTTTCCATGAAATCACAGCAAAAGTAACACATTTTTTTTTATTCTGGCCATTAAAATATCATTTGGTGGTAGTTCTCCCCTCTCAAGTTAATAGTCCTTAACAAAGAAGCTATACTACAGAAAATACAGGCATTGCTTTCAGAGTAGAAATGTAAATAGCTATAATTTGTTCTCCCCCATTTTTCAAATATATACCATCTGGCTTATCTCTTAGCCCTGCAGAACTGTTTTTAGAATTATTTCCTCAGGATCCATTCTCCATCCCATTCTTGCCCTGGAGATATTCCTGTACTTATCATTAGCTAACCAGGATATAATAACCATTTCTGTTTATAAAGGTATTCATTATCTCATAGAAGTTTGAACAAAGTTATCAGAACCCAATTCTTTCACACCAGGATTCTACAATTGAGCCACAGATTGTAGGCACCATTTGGGATTGGGCTATCTCTCACTAATAAACTTTTGCCAAAACTACAAGATTAAGTTAGTACTTAGAAGTCTATTCCAATTGCTTTCTCATCTGGCACAAATTTTAAAGCCCCAGGTTACTATGCTATACCTCATCAATTCATGATGACTCTCTTCTCTGATTTATGTAGCATGAAGTTGGAAAACTGCATGGGACAGCTGGTGCTACACTTCCAGTCTGGGGGTTCTCATATGGTACAGTTTTACTTGTGGGTACAAATGGACACTTATCCTATATTCCTGTTAGAATGGTCTAGGAAACATAAGAAAAGAGGCCCATATATACTATCAAAACAAGACATAGATGGTTTATATGGTCAATTAATCTATGACAAAGGAGGCAAGAATATGCAATGAGGAAAGGACAGTCTCTTCAATAAATGGTGCTGGGAGAACTGGACAATTATATGGCAAAAGAATAAGACTAGACCACTTTCCAATACCAAATGCTAGAATAAACACAAAATGAATGATCTAAATTTGAGACCTGAAATTGTAAAACTCTTAGAAGAGAACATAGGCAGTAATTTCTTTGACATTGGCTATAGCAACATTTTTCTAGATAGGTCTCATAAGGCAAGGGGAACAAAAGCAGACAAACTATTGGACCACATCAAATTAAAAAGCTTTTGCACAGTGAAGGAAACTGTCAACAAAACAAAAAAGCAAGCTATTGAATGGGAGAAGTTATTTGAAAATTATATATCTTATGAGGGGTTAATATCTACAATATATAAAGAACTCCTATAACTCAACTCCCCCCTCCAAAAAATTGATTATTGGGGTGCCTGGGTGACTCAGCCGGTTAAGCATCTGACTTCAGCTCAGGTCATGATCTTACACTCCCTGAGTTCAAGCCCCACGTTAGGCTCTGTGTTGATAGCTCAGAGCCTAGAGCCTGCTTCAGACTCTGTGACTCCTTCTCTCTCTGCCCCTCCACCTGTTGTGCTCTGTCTCTCTCTGTCTGTCGTTCAAAAATAAACACTAAAAAAATTTAAAAAATAAATAAAAAATAAAAAGTTGATTATTAAATGGGTGGAGGACCTTGGTAGACATTTTCCCAAAGAAAACACACAGATGGCCAGCAGGTAAATAAAAAGCTACTAAGCATCACTAATCATTGGGGAAATGCAAATCAAAATTACAGTGAATTACTACTTTTCATCAGCCAGAATGGCTTGTATCAAGAAGATAAGAAATAACAATTCTTGCTTAGGATGTGGAGAAAAAGAAATTCTCATGGATTTTTGGTTGGAATGTATATTGGTGCAGCCTCTGTGGAAAACAGTATGACATTTCCTCAAAAAAGAAATACCATATGATTCAATAATTCCACCACTGGGTATTTGCCCAAGGAAAATTAAAACACTAATTTGAAAACACATATGCACCCTATGTTTATTGCACCATTATTTGCCATAGCTAAGAGCTGAAGGCAAACTCAGTTTTTATCAATAGATGAATGGATAAAGACGTTGTATATACATATACAAGAGACTATTACTCAGCCATAAAAAAGACTGAAATCTTTTTATTGAAATGGATGGACCTAGAGGGTATTACGCTAAGCAAAGTAAGCCAGAGAAAGAAAAATACCATGTGATCTCATTTATATGTGGAATCTAATAAACAAAATAATGAACAAACAAAGCAAAATAGAAACAGATTCACAAATACAGAGAGGAAACTGGAGGTTGCCAGAGAGGATGAAGCTAGGGGGGAAGGGTGAACTGGATGAAGGGGATTAAAAGATACAAACTTCTAGTTATAAAATGAGTTAAGTCACAGAGATGTAAAGTACAGCATAGGGAATACAGTTAATAATATTGTAATAACTATATATGGTGGCTAATGGTAACTAGACTTACTATGGTAATAATTTTGTAATGTCTACATAAATGTTAAATCACTATCTCCCATAATTGAAGTAATTTAATAATTTATGTCAACTATATTTCAGTTAAAAAAAAGAAAATTATAGGGGCACCTGGGTGGCTCATTCGTTTAAGTGTCCGACTTTGGCTCAGGTCATGATCTCACTGTTTGTGAGTTCAAGCCCCACGTGGGCCTCTGAGACAGCTCAGAGCCTGAAGCCTGCTTCAGATTCTGTGTCTCCCTCTCTCTCTGCCTTCCCTTGCTTGCACTCTGTCTCTCTCTGTCTCAAAAATAAACATTAAAAAAAATTTAAAAATATTATAAATACTCCAGAAAAACAGGATGAAGACATGAAGATTTAATTTAGAAGAAGATATAAACATGAGCCTTGAACTTAAGATATTCAACTTAATTTATATTAAGACAAATGCAATTTAAAATTTATTGAGATACTATATCTCATCAGATTGGCAAAAATTCAAAAACTTAAGAATACTTTTTGTTCCCATGGCTGTGGAAAATCAAGTACTCTCATACATTTCTAATAGAAATGAAAAAAAGGTAGAAATGCAAATCCTATGGAGGGGAATTTGGTACCAGTTAATAAAAAATCTATCGTTCAACTCTGCAGTATCACTTATAGGAATGTACCCCGAAGATACACTACCAACAGTACAAAAAAATATATACACAAAGAACTACTACTTTCAGTATTATTTTTAGGAAACTATTTAAACGCCCTGTACTTATAGGAGATTAATTAGATTATGACCCTTATATTCAATGGACTATTATACAGCTGTAAACAAAGAATGAGAAAAATATCTATGAACTGATGTGATATTTGGGAGGTATTGTTAAGTGAAAAAGGGAAGTTGCAAAAGAGCTTAAAGGCAATACTGTATAAAAGAAATAAGAGGAAATAAGAGAACATATGTATACCTACTTATCTTAAAAAACACACAAAAAGAATAAATCAGGAAACAATAATGTTGGTTACCTACATGGTGTAGGGGAAAGGGAACAGACGAAATGCAGGAGGCAGTGATACTTTTCTGAGTATACTCAAAAATAGGAAAAGTTAAAACTGAAAGCAAATTATAATCAAATGAACTACATTTATAATAAATAATATAATCACACTAAAAGGGAACAGAACTATTCTAATGAATTTATGAACAGAGTATTTGATCATATACTCTTAGTCCAATATAGAATTTCAAGTGCATGCAAAACATTTTACCAAAATGAACCCCATACTGGCCGTGAAGCAAGTCTCAACAAATTTAAAACGATAAAAATCAGAGAGAGGATGTTCTCAGACCTCAATGGATG
The DNA here is from genome assembly GCF_007474595.2 of Lynx canadensis. Classification (NCBI taxonomy): domain Eukaryota; kingdom Metazoa; phylum Chordata; class Mammalia; order Carnivora; family Felidae; genus Lynx; species Lynx canadensis. The sequence goes on along the minus strand of NC_044303.2, from coordinate 187,816,987 downwards.
TAAGCTAGAAAGAAGTAACAGAAATATGACTATAAAATACTTTCTCCCAAGCTGAAAACTAAGCAATAAACTGATAAATAGCCGATGGGACAAAGAAGAAATCATAATGGAGGTTTAGAAAACATTCTGAACTGAATAATGAATATAGCATATCAAAATTTGTAGATGTAGCTAAATCCATGCTTAGAGGGAAATTATGAACACAGATGAATATATTAGGAAAAAAAGCTAAAAACAACTATCTAAATATCTTTCACAAAGAGATAAAGGGGAGAAAAGCAATGTAACTCAAAAAATGTAAATGGAACAAAGTTAATAAACTTAAAAAATTTACAGAATTTTAAAAATTCAAAAGGTACAACTAAGAAAAAACTACAAAAAGCAATAACCCCCTGGAAAGACTCATCAAGAAAAAGAGAAGACACAAATAACCAATAACATGAAGAGAATTAAAGGAATATTATTAAAGATGCATCTGACAAGAAAATACTATTCAAAGATATTATGAGCAACTTTATATCAATAAAATTAAAAATTTAGATGATGTGGACACACTCCTATAAAATAAAACCTATAATTGATATAAGAAACAGAAGAAAATGTGAATAGCCCTATATCTATTAAACAATTGAATTCATTATTTAAAACATTCCCACAAGAAACTTTGAGGACCATGTAGCTTTACTGCTGATTTCTTCTAAAATTTAAGGAATAAATAGCACTGATTTTATTCAAAGTGTTCCAAAATGTAGAAAAATAGGAAACAATTCCCAATTTACTTTATATGGCTAGCACTGCCTTGATATTCAAACCAGATAGACACCTTATATGAAATGAGAGAAAGAAAGAAAACACTATTATTGGAAGTCTGGTCCAAGTTTGTCACATAGAAACCTTGTGAACTCTTCTCTTTCCATAAACTACTGAATCTACAGCTACTTATGGAGCAATTCCCTGTGGAAGCAATCTATAAAGTAGCTGAGCAGCTCCTATACATCAAGGTAAAGAAGAAAAAATAGCTATTTCACCCATATCAAAATGGCTGGGAAGGACAAACACAGGCTTGACATAAACCTGATCTCTGGCATGGTACTATATAATTGAGAGGAAAGTCCCAACCTCTCCCTGAGGAGCAAAAGGTTTGAACACCATATTTAGTGCCCCAACTTTTAAGAATCCCACTTGGGATGGGCCCCCAAAACACCTAGCTCTGAAAGCTAAAGGGCTAGTGTCCACAAGACACACAAGACTATAGCAAACAAATAGTTCATAAGGGGCTTGTGTAGACTCAGTGGAGCTATCTTCCAAGGCTCAGTAGACAGGGAACAGGAAAAAACTCTCATCTCTCAGTCTCTCCTTGGAAGAGACCTATTTGCATACTTTTATGCTGCTGCTTGGGGGTCAGCCTTCTATTTTTTTAACACTTTATTTATTTTGAGGGGGGGGCAGGGGAATGAACAAGCAGGGGAGGGGCAGAGAGTGAGGCAGAGAGAGAATCCTAAGCAGGATCGATGCTGACAGTGTGGAGCCTCATGTGGGGCTTGATCCCATGAACCATGAGATCATGACCTGAGCCAAAATCAAGAGTCAGATACCCAGGCACCCTAAGGGTCAGGCTTCTAATTTAACATGCATTTAAAGGGTTGATTATGATCCTCCTTGGAGACTGGGGCAGCTAGCAGATGCCATCTTCACCTCCTCACTTCAGCCCACTCCAATTTTCCAGTATCTTCCTAGAATGAGCTTCTACACACGTCTGGTGCCCCAGCTATTGTGACTGTTACCCAACGTATATACTCCTAGATTGTCTGGCTCTGATAGCTAATGGGGCCTGCATTCACGAGTTCCACAAGACTATAGCAAACAAGGAAACCATGCTTACCAGGCTATCCTCCCAGGACTCAGGGCAGAGAGTAAAGTCAGAATCACCCATGTCTCAGACTTATCCTGAAAAATCCTTATTTGTATACTTTAAAAGATGCTTTCTGAACATCAGGCTTCTAATTCAACATACATCTAGGAGCTGACTGTTATCTTCTATCAATGACAAGAAAGTTCAAGGATACCCTTACTGACATTTTCCAGTTACCAGTAACACCCTGGATGGAGCATGTACATTCATCTAGTGCCCCAGATTTTGTGGTGCTACCCAAGGGATGAACTTAGGATCATCTGGCTCTAATAACCAAAGGGGCTTGCATTAGCAAAACCTACAGAATTTTAGAAAATAAAGAAGCAGTTATTAACAGGTTCAGGAGCAGCCCTGATGGGTATATGCTCAGACCCAACACAGAGCGAGCAGGCAAAAAAGCCTATATCCCAGTTCCTCCTCAAAAGGGCTCTAAATACATACTTTTTCACACATACTGCTGCATGAGGGTCTGGCTTTCAATCATCCTGCATCTCAATGCAGATTGTAATTCTCCCTTTGGGGCACAGATAGGTCTTGGCACACGCTCAACTACTGGGAGCCACAAAGAACAAACAAGGTGGCATGAACAACCACAAAGATTTGAGAGACAACCAGAAACACTGGCTGGGCTGAATGCTGATTATCTGCTATAGGATGCTGCTCTGTCAAGACTGGGAGAGGTGGTTGCTTTATCTAATGTGCAGAAACAAACACAGTCAAGAAAAGTGAAGAAACAGAGGCATATGTTCCAAACAAACAAACAAAAACAAGATAAAACTCCAGAAACAGATTTTAATAAAATTGAGATAAGTGATTTACCTGATAAAGAGTTCAAAATAATGGTCATAAAAATGCTGAGGTCAAGAAACAATGCATTAAAAAAAAATGAGAATTTCAACAAAGAAATATAAAATCTAAGAGTGTCAAACAGAAATCACAGAGCTGAATAATACAACAACTTAACTGAAAAATGCAAGAGAAAGTTTCAATAGCAGAATAGAATTGGCTAACTGAACAACAGAGCAGTGTACTTTATCCAATCAGAGCAGCAAAAAGAAAAATGAATAAAGAAGGCAGGTAACAAAGGGACTTATGGGAAATCATCAAGCAGCTAATGTAGACATTATAGGGGGTCCCAGAAGGAAAAGATCGGGGAGGCAGAAACTTATGCAAAGAAATAGTGGCTGAAAACTTCCCTAAATTGGGTAAAGAAACAGACATCCAAATCTGAGAAGTCCACGGAATTCCAAATGAAATGAATCTAAGGAGACCCACAATGAGACACAGTATAATTAAATTGCCAAGTTAAAGACAACAAGATTAAAAAAAGTAATTCTTACATGCAAGAGAACCCTCATAAGACTGTCAGCAGATTTTTCAGCAGAAACTTTGCAGGCCAGAAGGGAGTGGCATGATATATTCAAACTGCTGAAAGGAAAAAAAAATTGCCAGCTAAAAATACTGTCCCTGGAAGTTTTCCCCATAATGGAAGGAGAGATAAAGAATTTTCCAGAAAAGCAAAAGCTGAAGGAGTTCATTACCACTAGAATGCCCTTACAAAATTTTTAAATGGACTTTTTTAAGCTGGAATAAAAGGATGGTAACTAGTAACAGGAAAATATATAAAAGTATAAATTTCATTGGTAAAGGTAAATATATAGTAAAATTCAGAATACTCCAATGTTGTAATGGTGGTGGGTAAATCACTTATAATTTTAGTAGGAAGGTTAAAACAATTATTAAAACAACTATAACTAGAATAAATTGTCAATGAACACACAAGATAAAAAGATGTAGATAGTGACATCAAAATGTATGGAGGAGAGTATAATTGTAAAGCTTTATTCTACATTTGAAGTTAAGTTGTTATCAGCTTAAAATAGACTGTTATACATAGAAGACGTTTTATGTCAGCCTCATGGTAATCAAAGCAAAAATCTATAGTAGATAAAAGAGAAAGAAGAAAAAGGAATCTAAGTATGTTATTACAGAAAATTATCAAGTATTGAAGGAGAGTATAAAAGAATGAAGAATTACAAAAATGCCAGAAAGCAGTTAACAAAATGTTAACAGTAAGTCCATACTTATTACTTTAAAAGTAAATGGACTAAATTCTCCAATCAAAAGACATGGTGGTTGAATTGATTAAAAAAAAAAAAAATCAAGACCCATCTATATGTTGCCTATGAGAGACTCACCTCTGTTTTAAGGATACACACAGAGTTAAAGTGAAGAAATAGAAAAAAAAAATATTGAATGTAATGGAAACAAAAAGAAATCACAAGTATGTGTACTTATATCAGGCAAAATATACTTTTGGCCAAAGACTACAAAAGGCAAAACAATCACTACATGACAGTAAAAGCTGATTTTTTGAAAAGATAAACAAAAATTAAACCTTTTCTCTTACCAAAAAAAAAAAAAAAAAAAAAGATTGAGGACTCAAAAAACTAATGACATAGGAGACATTACAACTGAGGTCACACAAATGTAAATGATTATAAGAGACTACCATGAAAAATTATACACCAACAAATTGGACAACCTAGAAGAAATAAATTCTTACCAAGGCTGAATCCTGAAGAAATGGAAAATCTGAATCGATTGTTTAAGAGTGAGGAGATTAAATCACTAATGAAAAACAAACAAACAAATACCCAAGAAAACTACCAACAAATGAAAGTCCAGGACCAGATGGCTTTTTTTTGGTGAAACCTTCCAAACATTTAAAGAATAGTACTCCTTCTCAAACTCTCCCAAAACTTAGGAGAAAAGGGAACTCTTTCAAATTCATTTTACAATGTCAACATTACTCTGACCCCAAACCGGGCGAGGACACTACAAGAAAATGAAATTACAGGGGGCAATATCCTTGATGAACATAAATGCAAATATTCTCAAAAAATACTAGCAAACTAAATTTGACAGCACATGAAAAGGATCCTAACACTGTGATTAAGTGGGATTTATTCCAGGGATGCAAAGATGGCTTAACATCTACAAAAATCAGTCAATGTGATACACCACATGAAAAAATAAAGGGTAAAAACCACATGATCATTTCATTAGATGCAGAAGAAGGATTGACAAATTCCACATCCATTTATGATAATAATTCTTAACCAAGGCTTTACATAATAAGCTGACAGTTAATGTCATACATAAGAGTGAAAAAGTGAATACTCTAAAAGCTTTCAGCTTTTCCTCTACAGTCAGGAGCAAGACACCACTACCACCACTTTTATTCAACTTGTATCAGACATTATAGCCAGAACAATTAGGTGAGAAAAAGAAACAAAAGTCATCCAAATTGGAAAGAAGTAAAATTCTATTTGCTGATGACCTGATTTTATATGTAGAAAACCCCATAGAATCCACTAAAAAACTGTTAGAACTATAAACAAATTCAGTAAAGTTACAGGATGACACAATTTATAAAAGGCAGTTGTGATTATACACACTAACAATGAACTATTAAAAAGAGAAAATAAGGAAACAATCCCATTACAATTGCATCAAATTGCAAAATACTTAGGAATAAATTTAACCAAGGAAGTCAAAGATCTATACACTGAAACCTGTAAGACACTGATGAAAGAAATTGAAGGAGAAACAAATAAATGAAAAAATATCCTCCATTCATGGACTGGAAGAATTAATATTGTTGGCACATCCATACTATCTAAAGCTATCTATAGATTCAATGCACTCTCTATCAAAATTCCAGTGGCTTTCTTCACAGAAATAGGGCAAATTCTTAAAATGTTAATGGAATCACAATAGGCCCCAAAGAAGCTAAAATAAACTTAAACAAGAATAACAAAGCTGGGGACAACACACTTCCTGATTTCAAAGCAAATTACAAAGCTTTCATAATTTAAAAAAAAATTTTAATGTTTTATTTATTTTTGAGACAGAGTGAGACAGAGCATGAACGGGGGAGGGTCAGAGAGAGAGGGAGACACAGAATCTGAAGCAGGCTCCAGGCTCTGAGCTGTCAGCACAGAGCCCGACGCGGGGCTCGAACTCACGGACCGTGAGATTATGACCTGAGCCGAAGTCGAATGCTTAACCGACTGAGCCACCCAGGCTCCCCAAAAGCTTTCATAATTAAATCAGTATGTTATTAACATAAAAACAAGCACATACATTAATGGAAATGAATAGAAAGCCCAGGCACAAACCTATTCATGTATGATCAATTAATTTATAACAAGGTAGAATTTACCTTCAAAAATTGCTTCTAGGAAAACTGGACAGCTGCATGGAAAAGAATGTAAGCTAATCTCTGTCTTACAACATATGTAAAAATTGACTCAAAATGGATTAGACTTGAACCAGAGACCTGAAACCATAAAACTCCTAGAGGAAAATATAGGCGTTAAGCTCCTTGACATCGGTCTTGGCAATAATTTTTGGATTTGACACATAAGCAAAGGAAACAGAAGAAAAAAAAAAGCAAATGAAACTACATCAAACTAAAAAACTCTGCACAGCAAAAGAAGCCACCTACAAAATGAAAGGCAACCTATGGAAAGGGAGAAAATATTTGTAAATCATATATCTCAATGGGGTTAGACATTAAACATATAAAGATCTTATGCAACTCAATAGCAAAAAACAAAAGCAAACAAGCAAAAACCAAACAATCTGATTTTGAAATATGCAGAGGATCTGAATAAACATTTATCCAAAGAAGACATACAAATGGCCAACAGGTTCATGAAAAGGAGTTCAACTTTAGTAATTATCAGAGAAATCCAAATTAAAATCATAGTAAGATATCACCTCACGCCTATTAAAATGAGTATTATCAAAAGACGAGAGATAACAAGTATTGGTGAGGATGTGGAGAAAATGAAACCTTGCACACTGTTGGTAGAAAAGTAAATTGGTACAACCATTATGGAAAATAGTATAAAGGTTCCTCAAATAATTAAAAATAGAACTACCAGATGATCCAGCAATCCCACTTCTGTGTATATATTCAAGGGAAATAAAAACAGGCTATTAAAGAGGTATCTGTATTCTTATGTTCATTTCAGCATTACTCACAATAGCCAAGATATGGAAACAACCTAAGTATCTACCAACAGATGAATAAAGATATGGTATATAAACAATGGAATATTACCATCAGTAATGGTAAAAAAGGAATCTTCCTATTTGTGGCAACATGGACAGAACTTGAGGGCATTATGCTAACTGAAATAATCCAAGCAGAGAAATATCAATACTGCATGGTATCACTCATATGTGAAATCTAAAAAAGAAAAAAAAAAGTCAAATTCATAGAAACAGATAGTAGAAAAGTGGTTGCCAGGGTCTAAAATTTGGGGAACATAAAGAGTTTTAGTGAAGAATATAAACTTTTAACTATTGGGTAAATATTAATCTGATATTCTAATGTATAACTTGGTGACTACAACGCACATAACGTTGTATTGTATAAATGAAATTTACCAAGAGTAGAACTTAAATGTCCTCACCTAAATATGTATGTGTGTGTGTGTGTATGTGTGTATGGCATGCACACATGGTCATTAATGTGTTAATCAGTTAGGTGGGAGGATTGTTTTCACAACATTCAAGAGTATGTTGTTTTACTGTGCTTCTCTTGATTGCATGCCCTACCTACTTCTTTTTGGGGTACTTTTTGTTGTTTAATAAATTCAAGGTTTGTGAGAACCCTGGGTAGAGCAAAGTTTATTGACGCCGTTTTTCCAACAGAATTTGCTCATGTTGTGTTTTTTTCATGTTTTTTTTTCATAATTTTAATATTTGTTGCAGTGATCCATGGTCAATGATATTTGATGTTACCATTATAATAGCTTTAGGGCTCCACGGAGCATTCTCATGTAAGAGAGTGAACTTGATAAATAAATGTATGTGTTCCGACTGCTCCACTGAGGAACAGCCCCTCCATCTCTCTCCCTCACCTTGGGCCTCACTTGGGCCTGAGACACAGCAATATTGAAATTAGGCCAATTAATTAGGCCACAGTGGCCTCTAAGTGTTCAAATGAAAGGAAGTAACAAGTCTCTCACTTTAAATCAAAAGCTAGAAATGATTAAGCTCAGGGAGGAAGGCATGTTGTAAACTGAGATAAGCCTAAAAGAGACCTCTTGCACCAAACAGGTAACCAAGTTGTGACTGCAAAGGAAAAGTTCTTGGAGAAAATTAAAAGTGTTACTTCTGTGAACACATGAATGATTAAAGAAATAAAGCACAATAGCTTTATTGCTGCTATGGATAAAATTTTAGTGGTCTGGATAGAAGATCAAACCAGCCACAACATTCTCTTAAGTCAAAGCCTAATCCAGAGCAAGGCCCTAACTCTCTTCAATATATGAATGTTGCAAGAGGTGAGGAAGCTGCAGAAGTCTGAAGCTAGCAGAGGTTGGTTCATGATGTTTAAGGAAAGAAGCTATCTTCATAACATAAAAGTCAAGGTGAAGCAGCAAGTGCTGATGTAGAGGCTGAAGCAAGCTATCTAGTAGAACTGGCTAAGATGATTAATGTAGGTGGCTACATTAAACAACAGATTTTCAGTGTAGACAAAACAGCCGTCTGTTGGAAGAAGATGCCATTTAGGACTTCAGAGCCAGAAAAGAGAAGTCAATGCATGGCTTTAAGTTTCAAAGGACAGATTGATTCTCTTCTTAGGGACTAATGTAGCTGGTAACTAAGTTGAATCCAATGCTCACTTACCATTCTGAAAATCCCAGGTCCCTTAAGAATTATGCTAGATCTACTTTGCCCATCCTCTATAAATGGAACAACAAAGCCTGGATGACAGCTCATCTGTTTACAACATGGTTTACTTAATATTTTAAGCCTACTGTTGAGACTTATTGCTCAGAAAAAAAGATTCCTTTCAAAATATTACTGCTCACTCAAAATGTACCTGGTCACCCAAGAGCTCTGATGGAGATGTACAAAAAGATGAATGTTGTTTTCATGCCTGCTAACACAACATCCATTCTGCAGGCCACAGATCAGTAGTAATATTGACTTTCAGGTCTTAGTACTCGAGAAATACATTTCATAAAGTCTGTAGCTACCAGACAGCTATAATATTATATATAATTCCTCTGATGGATCTGGTCATGGTAAATTGAAAACCTTCTGGAAAGCATTCACCATTTTAGGTGCCATTAAGAACATTCATGATACATGGGAAGAGATCAAAATATCAACATGAACAGGAGTTTGGAAGAAGTTGATTCCAATCTGCATGGATGACTTTGAGGGGTTCAAGACTTCAGGGGAGGAAATAACTGCAGATGTAGTGGAAATAACAAGAGAACTAGAAGTGGAGCCTGAAGATGTGACTGAATTGCTGTAATCTCATGATAAACCATGAATGGATGAGGGGTTGCTTCTTACAAATGAGCAAAGAAAGCGGTCTTTTGAAATGGAATCTATCCCTGGTGAAGATGTGGAGACTGTTGAAATGACAACAAATAATTTAGAATATTTACATAAACTTACATGATAGAACAGCAGCAGGTTTTGAAAAGATTGATTCCAATTTTGAAAGAAGTTCTACTGTGGGTAAAATGCTATCAAAGAGAAATACATTCTACAGAGAAATTGTTCATGAAAGGTAGAGTCAATCAATGTGTCCAACTTCATTGTCTTATTTGAAGAAAATGCTGCAGCCATCACAAACTTTAGCAACTAAGACCCTGATCAGACAGCAGCCATCAACACTGAGGCAGGATCCTTCGCTAGCAAAAAGATTATGGACTAGCTGAAAGCTCAGATGATGGTTTGCATTTTTTAGCAATCAAATATTTTTGAATTTAGGGATGTATTTTTTTAGACTTAATGCTATTGCACACTATATAGACTGTGTAAAGTATACATTACTTTTATATATACTGGGAAACCAATAATAGAAATGGATTTCATACAGCAATTTTTTCAGGTTCCTTAGTGTCTCAGGAATTTTTTGTAGTATTGTTACACCAAAACAAATACCTAACAGTTCTGATTATCAAGTAGTTAGCTCCCAGGAACTTAATAAATATTCATATCATAACAACTTAGAGGCTATGTTTAAAAAGTACACAATTGGAAGGAAAAAAAAAACTAATGTTTTTATTTCATTCTTAAATAACCACAATAACCTACTAATGGGATGTGTGTGCCTTCTAGGCTTTGCACAGTTTCTGAAATTTTAGAGTCAGATTGGATACTGCCACCCTCATTTTTTGTTCCACATTGATTTTTTGCATGTATTTACCTTTCATCACAACTGCCCTTAAATTCTGAAAAAAACTATGACCCACAAAAAGAAACATGGTGCAATCTAATGTTGAAACTGTGAACTACCATAAGCTATCTGTCCAGTTTCTGACAGATGTTGAATATTACTATTTCTCTAAAATTTAAAAATATCCTGCAGTGCTGTGTGATACTTTGGCACACAGTTAAGGAGCCATGATTTTTGAAATCACTTTGAACAAAAACAGACACAAGGGAATCTATGTGATTCCATTTGCATATGATTATTGCAAAGATACAGGCATGTATTTTTTTTTCCAACTCTAAGGAGAAAAAACTAAGAACAAGGTGTTACCAACATTATTGACTCAAAAACCCAGCATCCAGGCCCCTAATTTTGCTATCTATATCCTATGGTTAGGTCTCCCTTTCTAAACTTGGGGAAAAAAAACGGATCTCAGCACAGTTTTAGAACTGGAAGAATCCTCAGTGATCATGTAGTCCACATTCCTCATTCTAACAAGGAAGAGCTGTAAGCCAAGAGACAAAGGATTGTCCTAGTTCACATTAGGGGGTAAATAGCAGATACGGGCTTTGACCCCATGTCTACAATATTTGTTCTGCATTGTCTCTTTGCCTTCCATGTTTATGAGGTTGTCTTTGCATCCTTCTAGCACCCCATCAGAACCACTGCCCCTCATCTAAACCTCTGCCCAAAGACAATACTCAGTAAATGTCATTATGGAGACTGAAAAATGATGGACTGTCCTTTCAGAGAGGGTAGCCCCAAAGATCATTGCAGGTCTCTGACAGCCCAACCCAGGCCTAGTCTTTTAAAATAAACTTTACTAGTTGTTGGTTTTTCCCCATTATGAGGGTAATACATGCTCATTATAGCAGATATGGAAAATACTTCAAAGTAGAATAATAACATCGATGTTTTACAACCCAGGAAAAACTCCTATTAATACATGGGTAGTTTTCTAGCTTTTCCCCATGAATAGCTCATAAACACAGTTTTAATTTACCATATTACAAATATAATTTGGATTTCTACTTTAATATACAAATTTTATTTTTATTTTTCACTATGTCCCCCCTCACCCCTGCCCCCTAACCATCAGTCTGTTATCTGTATCTAGGAGCTTATTTTTTTGTTTAAATTTTACATATAAGAGAGATCATATGGCACTTCTTTCTCTGACTTATTTCACTTAGCGTAATGCCTACAAGGTCTACCCATGTTGTTAATGGCAAGATTTCATTTTTTAATGGCTAAATAATATCTCATTGTATATATACACAATTTCTTTACCTATTCATCCATCAATGGATGCTTACATTTTTTCCCTTATTTTCTCTATTGTAAATTATGTTGCAAGAACCATAGAGGTACTTGAAAAGTCAAGGTAGCATTTTATTTCTTTGGATAAAAACTCAGAAGTGGAATTGCTAGATCATGTGGTAGTTCTTTTTTTTTTTTAATATTTTGAGGACCCTCCATACTGTTTTCCATTTACTTTTCTATCAATTGCATGGGGGTTCCCTTTTCTCCATATCCTTGTCAAAACTTGTAATTTGTATTTTTGATAAAAGCCACTCTAACAGGTGTGAAATATTATCTCACCCTGGCTGTGATTTGCATTTTCCTGATGATTAAGGATGTGGAGTATCTTTTCATGTACTGTTGTTGTATGTCTCTTCTTTGGAAAAATGTCTATTCAGACCTTCTGCATATTTTTAAATCAGAATTTTTTTTTTTGCTATTGAGTTGTATGAGCTTGTTATATAAATATTAGTCCCTTATGAGATATAGAATTTGCAAATATTTTCTCCCATTCAGCAGGTTGTCTTTTCATTTTGTTAATGATTTCCTTTGTTGTGCAGAAGCTTTTTAGTTTGATGTAGCCCCCCCTTGTTTATTTTTTATTGTATTGCTTTTGCTTTTGGTATCAGCTTAAAAAAATATATTTCCAAGACCTATGTCAAGGAACTTATGTGCCTATGTTTTCTTCCATCTAATCCATTTTGAGTTAATTTTTGTGAGTGGTAAGATAGTGGTCAAGTTTTATTTTGCATGCAGCTGTCCAGTTTTCCCAACATCATTTACTGAAGAGATTGTCCTGTCCTCATTGTATGCTTGTCTTTTTCATAAATTGACTATATATGCATGGGTTTATTTCTAGGCTCTCTAATGTGTCCCACTGATCTATCTATGTGTTTTAGGACAATACATTTTAATTACTCTAGCTTTTTAATACAGTTTGAAATCAGGAAGCATGATCCTCTAGCTTTGTTTTTGTTTCTCAAGGCTGCTTTGGCTATTTGGATCTCTTGTGGTTCCAGACAATTCTAGGATTATTTGTTTTATTATTGTGAAAGAGGACACTGAGATGTTGATAGGGATTGCACTGAATATGTAGATTGCTTTGAGTAGTACAGAAATTTCAACAATTCCATGAGCATGGAATATCCATTTGTGTCATCTTTAATTTCTTTCATTAATGTCTTATAAATTCCATTATAGAGGTCTTTTACTTCCTTGTTTAAATTTATTCCTAGATATTTTCTTTTTGATGTAATTATAAGTAGAATTGAATAACAGATTTAATCCTTGGTATTAGAAATGAGAATGGTGGTTACATTTGTGAAGAGGAAGATAGGAATGATTGAGAAGGAGCACATCAGGACCTATTGGGAAGCTAAAAAAAAATCAAAAAAAAATTTTAATCATGTGGTGGTTTCTTGAACTATATATAACTATATACACTCATGTGTTCATTTTGTTATAATTCATCAATCTATACTCAAGATTAGTCTACTGTTCTTGTGTGTGAATTATAAATAAAAAAAATTTAGCAAAGAAAAAATATTCTCAACAACAAAATACAGAAAATTATACGTTAGGGGTGAAGCCCCTTCTGATGCCTGAGCCAAATTAAATACTTTTTCCTTTGTCTTCCTTTAGAGCATTATCTACTATCCTACAATTATGTGCTAATTTGCTGGCATCTCTGGCTAGACTGTGAGCATCTGGAGGGTAGGGACACATATCCTTTAGCTCTAATTTCCTAGTGCTTCAAACATGACAACATGCAAGGAGGTTAACTATTTTTAAACAAAAAAAAATTAAATATAAATATACTAATAGACCAAGGAACACATGGGTTTCTTTTCTCTATCTTATCCAAATTCCCTGAGTAAAATTTGTATCACACTTCTGTGGCCTTTCTTTTAAAAATTCCTAATGTTTTAAAATATTCATTTGTAATCTCCAAAGAATATATATTTTTAAAGGGAAGGGGACACACACACACTTTCTTTTAGGAATGTATTTATTTATCAGAGTTCTAATGTTACTCAAAGCATAGTTCATGAACCAGTGCCAATGTATGAACTGTTTATTAATGATTTAGAAGTTAAATACAGAAATTAATATGTGTTTAGAAATGGGTATGATTTGACTCTACTATATTATCTAAACGTGCAGTAAACTTGCCTTGCTATGACATGAACTATATACTAATCGTTCATGGTAGAACTAGTTATTGGAAATGAATTAAACCAAAAAAAGATCCTTTTTTTTAACATGTAATTTTAAAAGCTCTGTCATTGATAATAGAGCTAGAGAAGATCAACACCATTATTTTAGAAATAATGGGTAAACTGAGACCTAGATTTTTACCCAGTTCCTGACTACCAAGCCAGTGGTCTTTACAGTATCATTCATACAGTATCATACAGTATCATACAGTGCATTCCTTATATTAATGAGTTTCAAAGATAAAATCTGTATCATTTCTACCATTATTAGCAGTAATAGCTGCAGCTACTATAAATCCATATTCAATGTTTATAAGGTAGAACCACATGAAGTTGCTATTTAAAAACGCTTTTGGTTTATTTATATATTTTGAGAGAGAGAGAGAAAGTAAGTGGGTAGGGGCAGAGAGAGAATCCCAAGCAGGCTCTGCACCATCAGTGCAGAGCCCGATGTGGGGCTCAATCTCACAAACTGTGAGATCATGACGTGAGCCAAAATCAAGAGTCATACATTTAACTGACTAAGCTACTTAGGTGTCCCTGAAATTGCCGGTTTATAGGGAAAAAATGGTCAAGTGTCTGTAATTTCACATGGCTCAACTCATTTGAAATGCTAGGAAAAATATCAAGTGTTTTTAAAGCCTTAAAGAGGCAACTGGAGCCAGACTACATAATGTCTGGTGAGTTAAGTTCTCTCTGGGGTCCATTCCCACATCCATAACTTGGAACTAATAACAGTACGTAGGCTCAGATTTATGGAGACCTAAATGATCCAAGTTCTGGGAATGACACCTGGCAGGTCATAAGTGCTCAGTGACTATTAGCCCTTATGATTATTTCCAACATTAATTCTCAGTACAGTCTTCTGAAGTAGGAACATTTTATTCTCAGTTAATAGATGTGGAGACCAGAGCTTAAAGAGATAGGGAGATAGTAACTTGAACCTTTCTTTGTCCCTCTGACTTCAAGCACATTCCCTGCAACTTACATAGTAATTTTCAATTAAGTGACAGCTGAATTGAGTCAAATAGTCCCACTGGGGTGTATCATCAGAATCGCCAATATTAGAGAGTATCTATCTTCCTGGACTCTTTAATAGCCAGTTACATAAAAGACAGTGCAAGCTATTGTACAGTCCGATTGAGAGAAACTATGTGCACCACTCTTTTGTTTTGTTTTTAGGTCTTTAATTGATGAGAATGCTCTAAGCAATAAACAAGCTGATGATTACCGCCTCTGATTTCATAACATTTCAGTGTTGTAGTATATCCTTAAGTATTTCTTTCACCTGCTGAAGGACCCCCAAACTCCATCAGCACCATCCTCTGGAATGCTGAAAAGGGAAAACTCCATGTGGCACTTGCTAACTAGAACCTGTGCTGTTAAACTTGGTCAGCGTTTTGTACAAGACCAAAGAAACGCTGTTGACTCTTTCTCCTTAAAGAGAATATGCAGTCAAGCAATTCCCTTGAGGAGCAACAAGATCTGATTGAATTTTTCAGAATTTTCTATTATTCTATCAAGTTCACTTGACAGCAAAGGACAAGCTGCCTTTCAAATGCTGTAAGTGAACACATCAGCAATTCAGGAGGAAAAACGTGAGTTATTAAGTAGGAACAAGTCTCTCTGAATATATTTACACCAAGTCATGGAAACCACTGTCCTCAGAAACCTCTGTGACAATCTATTTTCTAGTCTCACTATTGCTTTAAGTTTGACAGATGATAATAAAATACAATGAAATTACCTTTGAGCTCTGAAATGTACATCAGCTCACACATTCCTCATGACTTGATTTTTATTTTTCCAACATAGCTCATTCACTTTAAATATTATTCCCAAGCACTCAAGGTCTTTATCTGGGTAATATAGCTACTTATGCCTATTTCATGTTTGCGTAAAGGCAGGGAATACCAATTTTATATGTTTATACACACACACAAAATATCCATGTATATACATATTAGTTAAGAGCTAGAAGGGGCTTTTGAGATCAAGTCTCCTTTCGTTGGCTTACAGATGAGGTCTCGGAAGCCCCAAAGGACATGGTATCCTGGAGGCTACACAGCTAGCTGGCTTTCAGGTAAAGCTTGAGAAAATAAAATTATAGCAACTACCTACTATATTCTTAGGATGATAGCCAGTATTTCCCATACATAAATTCTTTTTTCTTAATGTTGATTTTTGAGAGAGAGAGAGAGAGAGAGAGAGAGAGCGAGAGAGCGTGAGCATGAGTAGGGGAGGGGCAGAAAGAGAGGAAGACAGAATCTGAAGCAGGCTCCAGGCTCTGAGCTGTCAGCAAAGAGCCCAGTACGGGGCTCGAACCCACAAACCACGAGATTGTGACCTGAGCTGAAGTCAGATGCTCAACCAACTGAGCCACCCAGGCACCCATACATAAATTCTTACACCATTTCTATTTTGTTAGTACCATCATTCTCATTTGACAGATGAGAAAACTGAGGCTAGGAAAACTAGTATAGTCAATAAATGCCACAAAATAGAATTAAGATGTTGATGAGGCATACTAGATTCTCTCTACTGTGCTGGCATTTCTCTGAATGCATTCACTTGTGCATCACTGATTTTTGCCATATCCACACATCAACTGTATTGTTTTCTTAACCTTTTCTTTAAATTGAACATTAACATTAAATAAAGAACCTTTTTGTCACCAATTAAATATAAAACAATGTGCCATAAATTGGAGATATTAATAAAAGTAAAAATAAAGAAATGAAAATATCACTAAATTCTAGCTACACTCTGCCTCTCCCTAAAGGCACAGGATTTGCATCCTACTGTCTTTGTTGGAAAAGAAGATTAGCCACAGTTAGGGTATGAGAGGCCTATAAACGTCAAACCAAGACTTAAAAGTTCAAAGAATCAAGACAGAAAACTTTCACGATGTGATTCGGCTGTTAGTTGCCACATGGGAAGTCATCATTGTCCGATGTTGGATCGTTCTGAGTCCTGCCCTGGTACCTCCTTGTCACATGAAACACTGCAGCACATGGGCAAATTCTCCAGGTTATAATTTTCTAACTCTAGTAAGCATCAGAATCACCTGGAAGTTTGTTAAAAACAGATTTTTTAATCTTCCCCAGGGTATGACTCAGCATGTCTACAGTTAAGCCCAAGAATTTGCATTTCTAACAAGTTCCTAAGTATAGCTGATGCAGCTGGCCCAGGAACCACATTTCCAGAACCAGTGCTCTGGGTCACACTTGAGGAGGAGGATTTCGATAACATATGGTGGCATGTGTGTGAACATGTCATGATTAAGCTTGCTGGTGATTGCAGAGATTTGGGATTTTTATTTCAAGAAGGAGAAGAGACAAACACTCAATGTATTCTTGGGGTCCTGTGTTGTTTCTTCAATCTAGTGACTTAAGATTGATACTACACCACAACAGAGCCACCTGCAACAACCTTGGATGAGAGATAAGAAGTACCTCCTTCTTGAGGCACCTGGGTAGCTTAGCTGGTTAAGCCTCAGACTCTTGGTATCAGCTCAGGTCATGATCTCACAGTTCATGAGACCAAGTCCCACATCGGGCTCCTTGCTGACAGTATTGAGCCTGCTATTCTCTGTTTCTCTGCCCTCCCACACACGTGTGTGCTCTCTTTCTCTCAAAAATATACCTTCTCATCGGTAATATAGCTTATTCGTAGGCTGCTAACTACCAGCAAGGCTCTCTGCATTGGTGGCAGCAGCTGGTGGTCATTAATACCAAAAACAGAAAATGAGATTCTCTTTCTTTCCTCTAACATTAAAGAACATTTAAAAAATGCCATGACACTCTTAAATACATGTGTGTGTGTGTGTGTGTGTGTGTGTACACACACACACACACACATTCTTCCCCTACAGGAAAAAAATGCCATTACAGTTAACATTTTCTGATATGGTTCCAGTTACAGTAATAATAATTGTTAAGGGCCTTCTATACATGTCATTGTATGTACCAGGTGATTACACAGAAACACTTCCTTTTTCAGTGTTAGGATGTGAAAATTTAACTTGTCTGAGATCAATTACTAAGAAGTAGATCAGAGATTCAATTTCAAGTTCAATTCCAATGCCTATTTCTTTTCTAAGCCACACCACTGCTATTGTTACTACCCGATTATCAATCTCTTCATGGAAGCATATTTTATATGGACCTAAAAGATAAGAAGGAGAAAACACTCCATAAGCTTAAATTTTTCAGAAAGAAATTTTAAAATGATGTCACTAGAACAGGAGAAATCAGTGCTATTTAATCAGCAATGAAGACAGAGCTCAATGGGTTCAAATCAGGATTTAAGAATGTCTGGCTAAATTTTGCATTTAGAAGAATGGGTAAGTGGATAGAATGAATCTCAGAAATCTCAACAGGAAGGAGGTTTTTATTCCCTCCTGATATGGCAAGGGCCATTAGGAGAACCAGTGTGGTAGAAGAGAGAACAATGGATTGGGAGCCATGAGCCTTGGATTCTGGTCATTACGTTGTCTCAGTAACTGAGACTTCATTCCTCTCAGGTGGTGGTTTCACCATCTGTATACCAGGCAGCTGGGCTAAGCTCCCTTCTTGGCTGGCTCTGCCTTTGAGAATGGCAGATTCCTTCAACTGTATTTATCAGCACCATATGCCTCAAAATGATAATGCCCATCTTTCAATATAAGGAGACTATGGTTTGACTGCAAACTCAGCATGTGGTTTTCAACCTTCAGTCTCTCAAGAGCCTATTTATCTACCCATATGTGAGATTATCCTGCTATATTATTTTTTAATGTTTGGGAGGGAGGGCCGAAGGGAGGGAGGGAGAGAGAGAGGGGGACAGAGGATCCAAAGTGGGTTCTATACTGATGGCAGAGAGCCCAATGCAGGGCTTAAACTCATGAACCCTGAAATCATGAGCCAAGTCAAAGTCAGGTGCTTCACCGACTGAGCTACCCAGGAGCCCCCCTGATATATTCTTTGGGAAATACGTGGTGACAATTGAAGGAGAGATCTTGAACTCTTCATTGTAGAAATACAACTGAAATCCATATAAAGAGAATTTAAGAAATGAACTATCAGATCAAATTTTAAAAAGTCATCAATGGCAATGAAATGACAAATTCAGTAAGTGTTATTAGGCGTAATTATAGTAACATCTAGAAAGAAAACAACATCTGTGATTTGCTTGATTAATGGCTTAACAGAATAGTGCATCTGTTAATGGAATAAACTCCTAGCACTGTTGACTATATGTTTGCAAGATCTGGAAACAGAGAAAGGATTATGGGAGATGAGCAGAACAGAGTGCAGATTGGCTATTGGAGGTCCAGTTCTTCCCCAGAATTTCAATTCCCCTTTAGCTATCTTGACCAGAGTTGTGTAGCAATTTAAGAAGACAAATGAATTCCACCAGGCATATGAACTTCTGCAGGCTAACCAACTAGCTGCTCAGAGTGATTAAAAATTATTTACTTTTCATCTGTGGTGGGAGATGTTTTACACCATGCCACAGTAGGATTATACTGAAGGTGCTCATCACAGACTGCATGCATGGGGCTTTTTTTCTGGCTTGAGTAGTTAATACTCAGGGAGTGAAAATATTTTTCCTTAAGCATGAGTTTTCTCCTTTGAACTCAAAGTAGAACCAAAATTCCAACCTATAGCTGAAACCCACTGCAATGAGCCAGCTTCAGAGTTTATCAAAATGAAATTAGAAAGGCATGTAATAATCTCATGCTCTTCTTCAAAGCTGTAGTTTCTTTCTGCTTTGAGAACACAACACTAACTCTGCTTCCTCAAGGCTGCACAGGATGAATGCAAAATATATTATGTATCATAAAACGTATGCAGGTACATTCAGGCAGCAACCTCTTGCATAAGGAAGAAGCATTTGCCATCAGCTTATCCTAATGAAATCAGTGAAAGAAAAACCCAACATTCTGTGACAAAAGGAATGTGGATCTTGTACCCAGTAAGCCAAATGACATTTTAAATGCAGCATGAAGAAAAGTAGGTATTTCCTGGGCCTGATTCAAAATTTAGGATTAGTGATTATAGGAGGCAATCATTTCCCCATAATAAGGGAAGGGCCAGGTGGCTTGTACTTACCCCGGCAAAGCTGGCTTCCCTCCTGAGCAGGCTCCATTAGAAGCTATGGAAAACAGAACTTGAAAGTGGCACTATTTCTCTTGTACGGCTTGGCTAAAATATCATTTATCTTTCCTGTGGCATCTTTCATTTCTCTGATTTTATCAGATGGCATCAAGACAAGGTATTAAGCTAACACTCTCTTGGTGTTAAACTCCAAGAAGATGGCCTGGCAAGAAACAACTGTGGCCCGTAAAGGAAGTGGGAAAAATAAGCCACCTCACAAGGGCCACGAGGGAGAGAGAATAGCAGGACTGTGAGTGTGGGCCCTAGTCCCAGAACAGTGAAGGCAGTGTTCTTGGCTCGGCTGCGCATTTACACAGCACCATCACTGTTAGACATGGGTCTTGCATAAATTTCTACTTTCTGCGAATCAATGAGCCAGCAATATAAAAATTCATAAGCGATCTTATTCTCTATACCTGTTACAAGAATGACTTTGTCCATTTACCTTTTGCAATGCATGTAATTAAGTGTGAGACAATTATAACCTTGTAGTTCTCCTTGGGGGCCTGGAAACATAATTCAGTTGCTGGGTTTCAAGGGCACTTAAACAAAAGACTCTCTGCATTGACTTTTATATGCGTGCTGGTGATGAATTCACCCTCAAAGCCTCAGAAGTCTCGTTTCGCAGTGGTCTAGTTCTTATTGATTACTATTTGATTATACAAAATAAGGAAAGTGGGACCAATATATTATACTTATAGATTATGTGAATGCTTCAGATATTCAGAAAATCAGACTTATTTATGGGCTTATGAGAGTGCCAATTCATATCCTAAAGGAAATTTTCATGTATAATCTTTTTTACTGAGTTGCCTATAATTCTACTAATTGGGGTAAATGTCACAAACCAGTTGCTATATTTATGGATAGTTATGGGTGAGTCCATAAACAAAAAAGAAACTAGAGCAAGCAACAAGCCTATTCTGAAGGTAGCAAAAGGGGAATATTACCAAGCTTAGGAATTAGACGAGGTTAGAAAAAGTGAAGATAATGTCTAACTTCATGAATATCTTTCCATAGGATCTTGGTTGGTTGCTAGGGTAATTGTGAACTTATGTGTACTGTTGGATTCTATCAGACTACTAAGAAGAAACATGGACATAAAAACATTTAAGAAGGAATGAAACACCCACACATCTAAAATCGGAATAGCTGCAACTGTAAGATACAAGTTGGGAATTTTTAAGAACATGAAATTTGCCTAACACTTTAGATAGTCTAGAACTTTTTAAAAGGCACTTGGCATTCCACAGTTTTCCATCTGCTGAAAGAAAAGAATGCTTTGCAAGCCCTCTTTCTTTCCTCTTAAGAGTCTCATGGTTTCTCGTCACAAGTGTGACCTAGAATCACAGATTTGGTTAATCACAAAGTGTTAGCACCAGAAGGTAATTAGAAGTCGTTTAGTGCTGCTTCCTCGTGCTGTGGGTAAGGACACTGAAGTTTAGAGAAGTTAAATGTGCCTAAGGCCACACAGGAAATTAGTGGCAGAGACGGAACTAAAAACCATATCTCCTTACTTCTACAACCAGTGCTCTTTCTTCTCAGAGAGAGAGAGAGGCGGGGGTGGGGGGAGAAAAGGGGGAGAGAGACATACCATTTTGAGATGAGGGAGTCATGCTAATAAATACACAGTGCTCAAAGCATAGGCTTAGTTTCTAAGCTGCTTAGAAATTTAAATACTAACAGGCATGTGGCAAGTTATTTATATCATGAAGTTGGAATTAAATGCCACTTTCTGGCTAATTAGAACCCTAATAACAAATAATAGATAAAAGATGCTATGTTCTGTTTTGGTTAGGCCATGTTTCTTTTGCCTGGCTGCTAGAATTCTCTAATAAATCACGTTAAAGGATCACACATCGCAGACCTTTATATAATTCCCCTTTCCAGCAGTCAGCTTCTCTACACTTAAGCAAATTCAGCATTTTATATATATTTGCATTTCTCATTGATTGTATCATGCTTTTCATTTATGATTTTTAGACAGTTTGTCATGTTTAGCCTTTCTGTTGTTGCCCAAACTTGCCAATTAAAGAAGTAACTGTTGACAGAGGGTTTTTTTTGTCCCATCTCACATCACCAGTACCATATGACTAGAATGAATTTTATAAACTCAAGACCAGTTATTTACTACAAGCTGTGAAAATTTTACTAGTAGTAATTGTTATAACTGTTATTGACCAATTTATGCTGAACACTCTATTAAGCACTCTACATAATAACTCATTTAATTTCCTCAGCAACCTTAGTAAATTGATATAACTATTTTAATAATAATAATAAAAAAAAACAAGACTACTGGGGTACCTGGGTGGCTCAGTTGGTTAAGCCAACTGTTGATTTCAGCTCAGGTCATGATCTCATAGTCGTGAGATCAAGCCCCACATTGGGGGCTTTTCCATGACTTTCTCAGGCTGGGCATGGAGCTTAAGATTCTCCCCCCTCTCCCTCTGCCCTGCGCTCTTTCAAAACCAATCCAACCCAACCCAACCCAAGCCAGGGTTATCAAATTCTTCAAACCAACTGAAATAGAAAAAGTCATAAGGAAAAATCTTATGGTTACTTTGATAAATTAAGACATTAGATAAGCATTGACTTTAGTCATAAGAAAGGCAAGAGTCTAGACTAAGTGAATAAGCAAAATAACGTTTTAAGCATTTGGAACGTAAAGTAGCTTAAAACATTTTAAGTGGTTAACCAGATGTAAACATTGCTATGAGATTAATAAACAAGAGTTGGAAGAAGTATTAAGCAAGTAAAAACATGAGGAGGAATTGGCAACATGAGACATTAGCCATAAAACTAGTTCCTTCAGGACTGAAGCAAAGGGATGGACAGCAGCACAGTTGTCCAGGGCATCAAACATGTCTGCAAATGTAACATGATCAAACATTTCATTAACCAGAACTCAGAGTACAGGGAAAGCAGGCTGAGAAAAGATGAGAGATCCCCAAGGGGCATGCATGAATACTTCTAGACCAGTGGTCCTCAACAAGGGCTGCTGGTGTTTCTTGGAGGCATTTGGCAATATCTGGAAACATTTTTGCCAAATTGCTTGGGGGCACTACTGGCCTCTGGTAGATAGAGCCTAGGGATGCTGCTAAACATTCTACATTGCACAGGATAGCCTCCTACAACAAAGAATTATTTGTCCCAAAATGTCAGTTGTGCTGAGGTTAAGAAATCTTGTCTTAGAGGTTTTCTGAATTCTCAAGGCAACGCATTAAGATAATGGCAGGACTGATTTATTGAGTGAACAAATTGAGTTTGGGGAGTCTTGTCTACCTCTTCCCCAACCTGAGCTTGGTTCTTTTTCCAGATGTTAAACAACCTTTTAAAGATGAGTGATTTGAAGGAGTGTGAAGTCTCAGTCTGGGCCTCTACCAATTAATTTTATTTCTGAAGTAATTTTAGAAAACAAAGGCAAAATAATGATGAGAAGCCTTTATATTAAGTAATGTTAAGGGGGTAGGGACAGGCTCAGGTGGAAAAAAACCAGACTACCTTAGGGAAGGGTATATTCTTGGTCCTCTACACCAAGTAATTCATGTCATATCTGGTGTTCCTAAACCAGATGTTACAGAATGGTAACCATCTACAGAAGTATTTTGTTTGGCCTACGCAGACCTAAATTTTATATTAGCTGGCAGCATTTAAACATTGGACATTTCTCATAATAATGTAGATTCTTTTTTTGTGGAAGAAGCTAAAGAACTGACAACGCTGGATACACATTCCCACTAGTCAAGAGTTGGCCACTGCTGAATAATGGCCAGCCATTTTGGACAGGGCACGAATATCCCCATTCCTCATATGAACAGCTTCAGTAGGTTATGTTACCTGCTGTATTCTGGCAGCAATCTTAGTTTGCAACTTCTGTCTTAAAAGATTATATTTATACTCCTTTTACTTCACTCTCCAGGGTAACATTATATAACAAACTGTTTGGAATGTGTTATGCAGCTCTTCCTGGATAAATTTTCATCCAATGAATCTTGCACCATCTTTTGGCCATTTTTTTTCCCCAAAAAACACAATTTTGGCTTTTCCAGGACTTTCTCTCCTCCAATTTTTTTTGGGGGGGCGGGGCTAATCAAAAGGTGACTAAATGGTGGAGAATAACTTGATATTTACCCACTGGAATAGAAATTCACCACAAGTCCCAAGGCTACACACATTGCTAGCTTAATAATTTTTACTCTATAAAACACAAATAAAAAAAACCCCAGAATAAATATTTTGACCATGGTGTGTAAGGAAATGGCAAGGATAACTTACTGGGATCTACAGAAACTAAGTTTTAGAATAAAGCATTGAATATTGATGTTGAAAGTGTTTATAGCCAAAATTCATACAGGTATTTTATAGCATTAGATTAAGTCAGTAGGAGGTCACAAAGGATGTTGTGATTCTTTGAATAACAATTTGTTTGAATCAATGCATTAGGAGGAATAGATTAGTTTTTACATTCATAAAGTAAGGCCAAGTTTTTACACTATTTCATGATGTGCAAGAGAAGATATTTACAATGATTTATTATAAATATAAGGATAAATACTGAGGTGTTTGTTTTATTGATAAGAGTAAGGTTATATAATAATTCCATTTGTTTAGAATTACGGTTCTCAAACCCTTTAGAATTAGGGTTCCCTGACACTCTTAAAAATTATTTAGAATCCAATGAGCTTTTGCTTATGTGTGTTGAACTAATCTATATTTACTGTATTAGAAACTTAAATCAGAAATTAAAAAGTTATACATTTCTTTAAAAATAATATATTCATTACATGTTAACATACATTTTTCCAAAAAATAACTATTCTCTAAAACAAAAAAATTAGTGAGAAAAAATTTTAAATCTGTTTAATATATGAATAGAAGACAATTAAATTCTCATACCTGCTTATGCATTTGATCTGTCTTGCTATGAAGAATAATCCAGCCTTCTACCTAGTTGGAAAAGGAAGACTAGTTGGAATTTGGGGGACTGTGATGTTAGTTTTATGTGTCTATATGCAAGACTACAATCCCTAGTTAGTCAAGCAAACACTAGTCTAGGCATTGCTAAGAGATTTTGTAGACATAATTATAGTCCGTAATCAGTTGATTTTAAACAGAAGAGCCTATCCTAGATAACCTGGGTGGGTCTCATTTGATCAGTTGAAAGGCCTTAGAAAAAATGTTGTCTCTACTCTGAAGAAGAAATTCCATCTACAGATAGCAGCTTCAGCCTATGCTTGAGAATTCCAGCTGACCTGACTGATGGTCTGTCCTATGAATGTCACACTTGCCTACCCAGCCCAACAATCATGGAAGCCAACCCTCTGGAGTAAATCTCTTAATATGTATCTCCTATTGGTGTAGTTTCTCCAATTGAACTCTAATACACAGAGACTTTGAGATCAGTGGTATAGGATATACTTTACAAAGACTTCCATGTCACTAATTAGCTTCACATAATAATTCTATGGAGTCAGTAAGGCAAAAACCATCACTTCTATCCTCAGAGAAGATATTTATCAGATGGCATGGATCTTTCAAGTGGCTTTTAGTCTTGATCCTTAAATTCCTGGTTTCTGTGCCAGTGCACTTTACCTTTCAGCACAATAACCTTCTATATATTTGGAAATATACTTGCAGATATAGACATTCATATTATTTAATACACATGTCACAAAGAAAATCCTTACAAACGGGGCAGGACACAAAACCTGTATCTAGGTATGAGTGGAAGTGATGCAAATGAAACACAGTGTTTTATTTTATTCTTAAGGAGCTTATAATTTACCTGGGAAAAATAAGATTCTTTATCCCTGAAGATATGAGATGGGGTTTAATAAAGTGATTAGGACTCTGATTCTTTATTAATACTTTTTTGAGTACTAGGCAATGCGATAGAGTCATTTTCATCCTTTTCAGCTGCTTCTGGTGCAATTGATGTCCCCTCCATATCTGATGACCCCTCTAGTGTGTGAGTTTATGGGAGACAGTGATAATGACCAATCAGCAGGTACATAATACTAACAACCTGTTCACTGAATGACTAAGGAAGCAGAGAATGGATGCAAAACAAAGGTGAGAAGGAAGAGCCAAAGTGGAAAAATTGGGAGAAATGGAAAACCAAAGAACTGGAAGATAGAATATGACTTTAAGATAATGAAATGAAAACTGGGCTGAAGAAGGTGTGTGTTAAAAAGTAACAAGAGGTTTAGCAGAACAAATGAAGGGTTCCCATTTTATGAAAGAGACTGGCCAAGAAGAGTGTTTTATTAGTATGAGGAGGCAGAATAGGATCATGGCTCAGTGTATGAACTTCAGTCAGACAGATCTGAGTTTGGGTACTAGTTCCATCATGTACTAGCTATGTCATCTTGGATAAATAACCTGACCTCTCTGGACCTCAGTTTCCACAAATGTGAACTTCCAGAGTTATTATGAAAATTAAATGAGAAAATGTATATAAAGTACATCAAATAATGCCTAGCATAGAGTAAATCCATTAAGTATTGACTCTCATAATTATTGTTGTTACTATTATTATTAATTCTAGAAGCAACAAGGAGCCAATAGGAGACGTTTCATTGGGATGGTGATATGGGGACGCTTGTTAGCTTGGAAAATATGTCTGATTTTAGTTAGAATAAATCATCAAGGTAAAATACTGGAGCCAGAGCAATCAGGAAGTTACCTCAATAGTCCAAGCACAAAAAAGTGACAGGCAAGGTACAACCTAGCCCAAGACTCCTTCCACTGGATCATCACATACACTATAGATTTGACATCGTTGGTTTATTCTAAATAGGAGCATATACTATTTATGTATAATTGGTAAATGGGAAACACTACAAATTTTTGTAAACATTTAATTTAAGCACATCATTTATCAGATTTAGGTGAGAATTTTAGAAGTTGAAAATTGCAACTTTTATTTTATTTTTATTTTTTTAAAGTTTTATTTATTACTTATTTTGAGAGAGTGAGAGCAAATGGGGAAGGGGAAGAGAGAATCCCAAGCAGCCTCTGCACAGTCAGCACAAACCCCGATGTGAGGCTCTGAAAGTTGCAACTTTAGAGAATATCAAATGCCCTGACATAGCAATTGGGCTTCCTAATTCTCTCTGCTTATATAGAAAATTAACTAGAGGTTCCTAGAAAATTAATCACTAAGGAGACGCCAGTCCAGGATTAAAAACAAAACAAACAAAAAACCTGTATAAAACACATAAATATCTATGTATGTCTAGGATTATATAAGAGTTATATGTGGTTGCCTCAGTTGGTTAAGCGTCCGACTTCGGCTCAGGTCATGATCTCGTGGTATGTGAGTTTGAGTCCCACCTGGGGCTCTGTGCTGACAGCTCAGAGCCTGGAGCCTGCCTCAGATTCTGTGTCTCCCCCTCTCTCTGCCCCTCCCATGCTCATGCTCTGTTCTCAATAATAAATAAATGTTAAAAAAAAAAAAGAATTGTATGTAGTTGCATGTGAGAATATCTACAGAACTTACAAATGGTGGTTCTTCATATGCAGTGAAACCCATTTGTTAATATCTGGGGATGCTGGAAATAAATTTAATTAACAACAGATAGTTGTAACAGGATCCAACTAGGAAAACTCACCTGCCTATCTATGACACTGGTCTCGTTTATGTCTATATCCATTAAGTGACAACGACATCTTTTTTTTTTTTTAACGTTTATTTATTTTTGAGACAGAGAGAGCCAGAGCATGAACAGAGGAGGGTCAGAGAGAAGGAGACACAGAATCTGAAACAGGCTCCAGGCTCTGAGCTGTCAGCACAGAGCGCGACGCGGGGCTCGAACTCACCGACCGCAAAGATCATGACCTGAGCCGAAGTCGGCCGCTTAACTGACTGAGCCACCCAGGTGCCCCAACATCTTTTAAATTTCAAGCAAGCTCTTGGCCTTATTGTGAGGCTTAATCTTCATTTTAGAACACAGACGGAACTGGCACTCTTCCTGAACAGCTTGCCATACAGCAGAATGTCATAGGATAGATGCAAGTTTTTAAAAATTGTACGATTTTAATAATCTGTGCAGATTAAAATCCAAAAGATATGATGATATTCATATATGATACTTTTCACTTAGTTTAGGAGGTAAATGACAAATAGTATAGAACTTTCAGTAGAATTAGGATACAGCTGCTAAAGTTGAATTTCTAGTCTCAGAGTTGATTAGCATATCCATGTTTGTGTTTGAATGTAATAGATGTGAATCTCCTTTCCAAAAGAATTAGAAGTTTTCACTGTGCATTTGTGTGCAAATCATTGGTTGGAATAAATGTTTAAGAATATAAAGGAAAAAATAAAGACATGAAGTAAGAGACATAGCACAGTGGCCTTTGGATATGATTTTCTATCCATTGAGTACAAGTATTCAAGATGATTTTCCAGGTGGAAAGGATAGATTTTCTCAGAGCCAAGCATGAACTGTTGTATCAGCCCTGTGACTGTCTAACATCACACATTTGCAAGGTAGCTTCTTGGGCTAGAGGTGGAATGAGGCCTGGGAACAGAGAGATGTGATCTTCATCTAAAAATACAAGCCTTGCATTAATTAGATGTGCTAATAAGCAGTGTGTATCACTCACCATTCCCTATGACTTCTAGGTGAGATAACTATGAATTAATAAAGTTAAAACAATGGAATTTGGAGTAAAAACAGAAGATGACATAGGGTCTCAGATTTTATGTGATCCAGTATTAGTATATCCACTGATAAAGGAGACAGACTCGTGAAGATAAAGTAGCTTGCTTGAGGTCACAAGTCAAAGTCACTGCTAAGTCTGTCTTATAATTTCTCACTTATTCTGTAGCTACTCATTGTCTCCATGAGTTTACCATAATCACTGTATTTAGACAGTACTGTTTTCTACCTAGCTCAAGCTAATTAAGCAAGAAGAGGAATCTATTGGCCCACATAACTGGAGTGTCATAAGCTCTCTCCTTGCAGGTTTTAGGCTGACTTTCTCCATGTGGTAGGCCAGGTGCCCTTTTGGAACTCCAGACACACATAGTGACTCAGCCTCATTAGAAAGCTTTTCCTAAAACATTTTATTTTGCCCAAGTCCCAGGAAAGCCTCTGATTAGGTCACTTTGCACTGGGGCTCATTCCTGGACCAATTACTGTTGCCACAGGGATGAATACTCTGATTCACCAACTCATGTACACATTGCTGTACAAAGCCATCTCTTTTAACCACATGAAACACATTATTCACCAGAAAAGGGGTTGTCAGAAGGATGTCAGGGATTCTTTTTCTTTAAAAAAAATTTTTTTAAACATGTTTATTTATTTTTGAGAGAGAGAGAGAGAGAGAGTGCGAGAGAGCGCACCAGCAGGGGAGAGGCAGAGGGAGAGGGAGACACAATGTGAAGCAGGCTCCAGGCTCCAAGCTGTCAACACAGAGCCTGAGGTGGGGCTTGAACCCATGAATCATGAGATCATGACCTGAGCCGAAGTCAGCTGCTTAACTGACTGAGCCACCCAGGTGCCCCAGGAGGTCAGGGATTCTTAACAGGCACAAACAACAAATATATTATAATCATATTCTAAAATGCAACTTCATAGGAAGAATACATAAGAACTAAAACTTACCAGACATAGGAATAACAACTATGGAAATGGTGTTGCTTTTCTTCTTCTAAATAACTGGTGTCAATATCTGTAATGACAAAGATACAGAAAAATCTCGTTTCTTAAGATGGAATAAAAGATTGATTCACTAGGGTTTACAACAGGATAATTGATTTCATACATATTAACATACACAGTATTTAGTGTTCTTAGAACACTGTCTGGCATTGAATGAATGCTTATCCTCTTCCTTTGCATATATAAATAGTTTATATATAATTGGTCACTTGTGTGGTTCCAAGGCCACATCACCACTTTTCATCACCAGACTGTCAGTGTAATTTACGTCATGAAGCCTTTAAAGACAAAATACTATAAACTGTTTCATATTTTTGGTTTTTAATATTTGAGTTTTTGAATGCCACTGTTGCCAAAATGACCTACCATTGTTCTTTGTGATTGCATAGCATATGTTCCCAACTCTCCTAATGCTGTGATGGAGCTTGCATTATTTTGATTTTGTTTTTAACTGAGGTATAGCTGACATATAACATTGTATTAGTTTCAGATTACAACATAATGATTTAATATTTGTACACACTGTGAAATGATCACCACAATACATCTAATTAACATTCACCACCATGCAGCTTCATTTTTTTTCTTCTTGTGTTGAGGAGTTTTAATATCTATTCTTTTAGCAACTTTCAACTATGCAGCAACACAGTGTTACTAACTATAGTCACCATGCTGTACATTATATTTCCATGACTTATTGTATAACTGGAAGTTTGTACCTTTGGCCCTCTTCAGCCATCTTACCCATCCCAAACTTCCACCTATGGCAACCACTAACCTGTTCTCTGTGTCTATGAGCTTGGTTTTTATTTGATGGTCCTTTTTCTTCCTCCTAGATTCCACATAGAAGTGAGATCATACCGTATTTATCCTGCTTTATCAAAGTTATTTCACTTAACAGAATGCCCCCAAGTTCTATCCATGTTATTCTGATTTTTTTTTTTTGTTTCAACTCATGTGAATTTTGGTTATTATGGCTTTGAGAATCTTATGATATAAAGATATTATGGAAGCTGGCAAAATGAGGTGTTTACAATGTCATTTTTGAGGAAAATTAAAGACTTAAGTGTAGCACAAATGATTAAGAAATTGCCACTTGTTGGGGCGCCTGTGTGGCTAAGTCAGTTGAGAGTTGGACTGTGGTTCAGGTCATGATGTTGTGGTTGATGAGTTCAAGCCCCACATTAGGCTCTGTGCTGACAGCTGGGAGCCTGGAACCTGCTTTGGATTTGATGTCTCCTTCTCTCTCTTCCCCTCCCCTGCTTGTGTTCTCTCCCTCCCTCCCTCTCTCTCTCTCTAAGAATAAACAAATGTTAAAAAATTAAAAAAAAAAAAAGAAATTGCCACTTGTTTAGTTTCAGGAGAGGCTGAAGAGGTGGCATATGGTCATGGGTAGGAGCTAGGTCTTTTAACTTAAATGGTTCTGGGTTCAAATTCTGGCTTCTTGCTAGTCATGTGAACTTGAGCAAGTTACTGTACCTCTTTAAGCCTTAATAACCTCACCTATAATGTGGGAAGACCATCACCACCTAATTTGTAGATAACACAAATATAGTGTGTAGTACTCTTTGAGCTCTAAATAAAGATTAACCATTGTTATGACAGTCACAATAAAGTAATTTATGTGTAGACGATGAAATAAAGAACAAAAATAGCACCTATTACAATTCTTAGCACATAATGGGAAACATATACAGTTGTGGAAATACTGATTTTTATGGATGGAGATATCTATTTTTGACATTTTCTCTAAGAATACACCTCAAATTTCTTTGTTCTCAATGACCCATTTCCTTTTGGATTCTTTGTAGTTACAATACAATTTAATCCCCAATTATCAACTACTTACTACATAATCAATTGCATTAGTATTATCTTCAACTGGAATTTTAGTAACTTCTCCTGCAGGAATTATACCTTACTTCTTTGAAAAAAAAATTTTAATGTTTATTTTTGAGAGAGAGACACAGCCTGAAGGGGGGAGGGGCAGAGAGACACAGGGAGACACAGAATCTGAAACAGGCTTCAGGCTCTGAGCTGTCAGCACAGAGTCCAATGTGGGGCTCAAACTCGGGAACAGTGAGATCATGACCTAGGCTGAAGTCAGACACTTAACCAACTGAGCCACCTAGGTGCCCCTATGCCTTACTTTTTGGGTGGTCTCTGTGTCACACAAAAAGTGTGCTTATAAGTGAGCTTATAGTAAGAAGCCAATACTTGACAATGGATTGATCGGTGAAAGAACTTCTTTCTCTCCTGTAACACTTTTAAATCAAACTGGGCTGTTCTACATAAAGTGGACAGGAGAACCACTTACAGTTACTATGGATATATGGATTGGGATGAGAGCCCTTCTTAAAATGTTCTAAGATTTCTCAAGCTCTTCCTGTATATGGATGTGTAAGGCCCATAAATCCTAAATTCTTATTCACTTACTCCCTCAACAGCCCAAGTAAGCCTATCCCTTATTATTATTTTTACCTCTTAGTATTCTTCTATCATAAAAGATATAGGAAAAAGGGTAATGGGGCTGCACTTTCTGATAACTTTGGTGCTCTTGGTTAGGTATCATCTTTAACATCTTGGTTTGACCGAAGGCTGGAGCCAAAGCATCATGCAGTCTGTGACAATAAATAATGGTATATAAAGTGTCTGTTGGGACTTTGGTCCAAGCGCAACAGACTCTGGATCCCACAATGTGACATTTTTAGTAGGCTCAAGTATTTGATTCATCCAGTAAGATATTTCCCTAATGCCTTTCCTGCATAGGATAGCGGAGGCAGAGGCATCACACGTTTGCTATGGACACTTTTGCATCCAAATAGTCTGGCAAAGACTTCCAAAGCCTTGTCAAACATCTTCAAAAATTTTCTCCATTCTATCACTCCTTCACTTCATATCTGTATAATATTGATTTGAAAATATCATTTCTGATTTGCAGGGTCTGCCTTGACTTTTGGTGCCCCTGCAGAGTGGAATCCCATCTCCTCAATCAACACACTAACATCATATAAAGGTTCCCCAACTATATGTCCAAAAGTGGGCATCCCCACAATTCTACATTGCAACTAACTCTGACTTGGGCCAAAGACTTATAGCATGACAGGTTCATCCTTGATTTTCCATCAACCTCAGCAGTGATTAATATTCCACTATCCTTGGTAACTTTTCTCCTGCTGGTAAATTCTATTGAAAAGATTCATTCAAATTAGTTTCAGATCAAAGGTCATATTACCATATATTCTCACTGTTTTACATACTAATGTTTCTGAAACTGTGGTGCATCTTACATTTGATAAATACCCTTAGTGAGATATTTTAAATCTCCATATGCTATTATTTAATTTATAAATGCAGTGTATAATTGATGAAATCTTAGAACTCAAGGTATTTGGTAATGTTACCCTTCATATTACCGGTTCTCAAGTACATTTTACGGCTCTGGCTTCATTATTTCACTGCATTCATGCCACTTAAAAGAGCTAAAGAGTGAGGTCTTTAAGAACTGTGAAAATCAACCAAATCCTGAGCATCACAAAGCTAGAGGGGTGTTAAGCCTGGTTTGCACAGACATGCCTAGCCTGCCCTCTGAAGCTCCCATACAAAAACAACAGAACCTTTTCCCCCAAGAGAAGCTGCCATAATACCATCTCCACATCTGGGGTGGAGTAGTGGCTAATTTTGCACAAAGAGTGAGTGTCTATTTGACTTTTTGCCTAAATTCTCCTGGCTTCTCCATCAACTTCAATATGTTGAGGAGTTGGTTTTCATATCAGGGAAAACCTACAAGTCCATTTGATCCTTTTTATTCCTTTTCTCTCATTTAAATTTATAAGTAATCATTTCAGGGTTTTAAATGAGGCTTTACCCAATTTCCCCACATGCATTCAACATTTCATTTGCTGAAACCATTGGTATGAAGTTTAAGAATTTGGGACAAAAAAAGTTTGCATTTTTTTCCAACAAGAACCTCATTTCTAAGGCATATGAACATGTGATCAGAAACAAGTTCATATCTGATATGAAAACATACTATCTCAAATTATTTTTCTTACAACAAGAGCGTAAGTATATCTCTCTGATCTGGAAGTCAGGTTGAATTATCATAGATTTACAAAGAAAAGACTTCCTTCTCTTGACCAATCAACTACAAACTACTACTCTAACCTTTAGAAAGTTAAGTGACCTTCTATAAGACCTACAAATTTGGCACAAAAACAGATCAATAGAACAGAATAGAGAACCCAGTAATGGACCCACAAACATATAGCCAACTAATCATTGACAAAGCAGGAAAGAATATCCAATGGAATAAAGACAGTCTCTTCAGCAAATGGTGCTGGGAAAACTGGACAGCAACATGCAGAAGAATGAAACTGGACCACTTTCTTACACCATACACACAAATAAACTCAAGAAAGACCTAAGTGTAAGACATGAAGTCATCAAAATCCTCGAGGAGAAAGCAGGCAAAAACCTCTTTGATCTTGGCTGCAGCAACTTCTTACTCAACACGTCTCTGGAGGCAAGGGAAACAAAAGCAAAAATGAAATATTGGAACTTCATCAAAATAAAAAGCTTCTGCACAACAAAGGAAACAATCAGCAAAACTAAAAGGCAACCGACAGGATGGGAGAAGATATTTGCAGATGACACATCAGATAAAGGGTTAGTATCCAAAATCTATAAAGAACTTATCAAACTCAACACCCAAAAAACAAATAATCCAGTGAAGAAATGGGCAAAAGACAGAATAGACACTTCTCCAAAGAAGATAACCCAGATGGCCAACTGACACACGAAAAAATGCTCAACATCATTCATCATCGGGGAATACAAATCAAAACCACAATGAGCTATCACCTTACACCTGTCAGAATGGCTAACATGAACAACTCAGGCAACAACAGACGTTGGCGAGGATGCAGAGAAAGAGGATCTCTTTTGTATTGTTGGTGGCAATGCAAGCTGGTCAGCCATTCTGGAAAACAGTCTGGAAGTTCCTCAAAAAATTAAAAATAGAACTACCCTATGACCTAGCAATTGCACTACTAGGCATTTATCCAAGGGATACAGGTGTGCTGTTTCGAAGGGGCACATGCACCCCCATGTTTATAGAAGCACTCTCAACAATAGTCAAAGTATGGAAAGAGCCCAAATGTCCATCGATGGATGAATAAAGAAAATGCAGAGGGCGCAGGAAGATGGCGGCGGAGGGCGCAGGAAGATGGCGGCGTAGGAGGACGCTGGGCTCACCGCGCGTCCTGCTGATCACTTAGATTCCACCTACACCTGCCTAAATAACCCAGAAAACCACCAGAGGATTAGCAGAACGGAGTCACCGGACCCAAGTGCAGACGAGAGGCCCACGGAAGAGGGTAGGAAGGGCGGCGAGGCGGTGCGCCCTCCACGGACTGGCGGGAGGGAGCCGGGGCGGAGGGGCGGCTCGCCAGCCAAGCAGAGCCCCCGAGTCCGGCTTGCAAAAGCGGAGGGGCCTGACGGACTGTGTTCCGACAGCAAGCGCGACTTAGCGTCTGGGAGGTCATAAGTTAACAGCTCTGCTCGGAAAGCGGGAAGGCTGGAGGACAAAGGGAGGGTGAGCTGCGGAGCCCCCGGATGACAGAGCTCAGTTTGGCGGGGAACAAAGGCGCTCGCCAGCGCCATCTCCCCCGCCCATCCCCCAGCCAAAATCCCAAAGGGAACCGGTTCCGGCCAGGGAAATTGCTCGCTCCGGGCAAACACCCAACTCTGTGCTTCTGCGGAGCCAAACCTCCGGCAGCGGATCTGACTCCCTCCGGCTGCCACAGGGCCCCTCCTGAAGTGGATCACCTAAGGAGAAGCGAGCTAAGCCTGCCCCCCCTCCCACCGTGCACCTTGCCTTCCCACCCCAGCTAATACGCCAGATCCCCAGCATCACAAGCCTGGCAGTGTGCAAGTAGCCCAGACGGGCCACGCCACCCCACAGTGAATCCCGCCCCTAGGAGAGGGGAAGAGAAGGCACACACCAGTCTGACTGTGGCCCCAGCGGTGGGCTGGGGGCAGACATCAGGACTGACTGCGGCCCCACCCACCAACTCCAGTTATACACCACAGCACAGGGGAAGTGCCCTGCAGGTCCTCACCACACCAGGGACTATCCAAAATGACCAAGCGGAAGAATTCCCCTCAGAAGATTCTCCAGGAAATAACAACAGCTAATGAGCTGATCAAAAAGGATTTAAATAATATAACAGAAAGTGAATTTAGAATAATAGTCATAAAATTAATCGCTGGGCTGGAAAACAGTATACAGGACAGCAGAGAATCTCTTGCTACAGAGATCAAGGGACTAAGGAACAGTCACGAGGAGCTGAAAAACGCTTTAAATGAAATGCAAAACAAAATGCAAACCACCACAGCTCGGATGGAAGAGGCAGAGGAGAGAATAGGTGAACTAGAAGATAAAGTTATGGAAAAAGAGGAAGCTGAGAAAAAGAGAGATAAAAAAAATCCAGGAGTATGAGGGGAAAATTAGAGAACTAAGTGATACACTAAAAAGAAATAATATACGCATAATTGGTATCCCAGAGGAGGAAGAGAGAGGGAAAGGTGCTGAAGGGGTACTTGAAGAAATAATAGCTGAGAACTTCCCTGAACTGGGGAAGGAAAAAGGCATTGAAATCCAAGAGGCACAGAGAACTCCCTTCAGACGTAACTTGAATCGATCTTCTGCACGACATATCATAGTGAAACTGGCAAAATACAAGGATAAAGAGAAAATTCTGAAAGCAGCAAGGGGTAAACGTGCCCTCACATATAAAGGGAGACCTATAAGACTCGTGACTGATCTCTCTTTTGAAACTTGGCAGGCCAGAAAGAATTGGCACGAGATTTTCAGGGTGCTAGACAGCAAAAATATGCAGCCGAGAATCCTTTATCCAGCAAGTCTGTCATTTAGAATAGAAGGAGAGATAAAGGTCTTCCCAAACAAACAAAAACTGAAGGAATTTGTCACCACTAAACCAGCCCTACAAGAGATCCTAAGGGGGACCCTGTGAGACAAAGTACCAGAGACATCACTACAAGCATAAAACACACAGACATCACAATGACTCTAAACCCGTATCTTTCTATAATAACACTGAATGTAAACGGATTAAATGCGCCAACCAAAAGACATAGGGTATCAGAATGGATAAAAAAACAAGACCCATCTATTTGCTGTCTACAAGAGACTCATTTTAGACCTGAGGACACCTT
Source organism: Lynx canadensis (assembly GCF_007474595.2). Lineage (NCBI taxonomy): Eukaryota > Metazoa > Chordata > Mammalia > Carnivora > Felidae > Lynx > Lynx canadensis. The sequence continues at coordinate 187,780,247 of NC_044303.2, read as the reverse complement.
TAGATTCAGAGTGAGGGGATGGAAAACTATTTATCATGCTACTGGAAGCCAAAAGGAAGCTGGAGTAGCCATACTTATATCAGACAAACTAGACTTTAAATTAAAGGCTGTAACAAGAGATGAAGAAGGACATTATATAATAGTTACAGGGTCTATCCATCAGGAAGACCTAACAATTATAAATGTCTATGCGCCGAATACTGGAGCCCCCAAATATATAAAACAATTACTCATAAACAGAAGCAACCTTATTGATAAGAATGTGGTAATTGCAGGGGACTTTAACACCCCACTTACAGAAATGGATAGATCATCTTGACACACAGTCAATAAAGAAACAAGGGCCCTGAATGAGACATTGGATCAGATGGACTTGACAGATATATTTAGAACTCTGCATCCCAAAGCAACAGAATATACTTTCTTCTCGAGTGCACATGGAACATTCTCCAAGATAGATCATATACTGGGTCACAAAACAGCCCTTCATAAGTTTACAAGAATTGAAATTATACCATGCATACTTTCAGACCACAATGCTATGAAGCTTGAAATCAACCACAGGAAAAAGTCTGGAAAACCTCCAAAAGCATGGAGGTTAAAGAACACCCTACTAACGAATGAGTGGGTCAACCAGGCAATTAGAGAAGAAATCAAAAAATATATGGAAACAAACAAAAATGAAAATACAACAATCCAAACGCTTTGGGACGCAGCGAAGGCAGTCCTGAGAGGAAAATACATTGTAATCCAGGCCTATCTCAAGAAACAAGAAAAATCCCAAATACAAAATCTAACAGCACACCTAAAGGAAATAGAAGCAGAACAGCAAAGGCAGCCTAAACCCAGCAGAAGAAGAGAAATAATAAAGATCAGAGCAGAAATAAACAATATAGAATCTAAAAAAACTGTAGAGCAGATCAACGAAACCAAGAGTTGGTTTTTTGAAAAAATAAACAAAATTGACAAACCTCTAGCCAGGCTTCTCAAAAAGAAAAGGGAGATGACCCAAATAGATAAAATCATGAATGAAAATGGAATTATTACAACCAATCCCTCAGAGATACAAACAATTATCAGGGAATACTATGAAAAATTATATGCCAACAAATTGGACAACCTGGAAGAAATGGACACATTCCTGAACACCCACACTCTTCCAAAACTCAATCAGGAGGAAATAGAAAGCTTGAACAGACCCATAACCAGCGAAGAAATTGAATTGGTTATCAAAAATCTCCCAACAAATAAGAGTCCAGGACCAGATGGCTTCCCAGGGGAGTTCTACCAGACATTTAAAGCAGAGATAATACCTATCCTTCTCAAGCTATTCCAAGAAATAGAAAGGGAAGGAAAACTTCCAGACTCATTCTATGAAGCCAGTATTACTTTGATTCCTAAACCAGAGACCCAGTAAAAAAAGAGAACTACAGGCCAATATCCCTGATGAATATGGATGCGAAAATTCTCAATAAGATACTAGCAAATCGAATTCAACAGCATATAAAAAGAATTATTCACCATGATCAAGTGGGATTCATTCCTGGGATGCAGGGCTGGTTCAACATTCGCAAATCAATCAACGTGATACATCACATTAACAAAAAAAAAGAGAAGAACCATATGATCCTGTCAATCGATGCAGAAAAGGCCTTTGACAAAATCCAGCACCCTTTCTTAATAAAAACCCTTGAGAAAGTCGGGATACAAGGAACATACTTAAAGATCATAAAAGCCATTTATGAAAAGCCCACAGCTAACATCATCCTCAACGGGGAAAAACTGAGAGCTTTTTCCCTGAGATCAGGAACACGACAGGGATGCCCACTCTCACCGCTGTTGTTTAACATAGTGCTGGAAGTTCTAGCATCAGCAATCAGACAACAAAAGGAAATCAAAGGCATCAAAATTGGCAAAGATGAAGTCAAGCTTTCGCTTTTTGCAGATGACATGATATTATACATGGAAAATCCGATAGACTCCACCAAAAGTCTGCTAGAACTGATACATGAATTCAGCAAAGTTGCAGGATACAAAATCAATGTCCAGAAATCAGTTGCATTCTTATACACTAACAATGAAGCCACAGAAAGACAAATAAAGAAAATGATCCCATTCACAATTGCACCAAGAAGCATAAAATACCTAGGAATAAATCTAACCAAAGATGTAAAGGATCTGTATGCTGAAAACTATAGAAAGCTTATGAAGGTAATTGAAGAAGACTTAAAGAAATGGAAAGACATTCCCTGCTCATGGATTGGAAAAATAAATATTGTCAAAATGTCAATACTACCCAAAGCTATCTACACATTCGATGCAATCCCAATCAAAATTGCACCAGCATTCTTCTCGAAATTAGAACAAGCAATCCTAAAATTCATATGGAACCACAAAAGGCCCCGAATAGCCAAAGGAATTTTGAAGAAGAAGACCAAAGCAGGAGGCATCACAATCCCAGACTTTAGCCTCTACTACAAAGCTGTCATCATCAAGACAGCATGGTATTGGCACAAAAACAGACACACAGACCAATGGAATAGAATAGAAACCCCAGAACTAGACCCACAAACATATGGCCAACTCATCTTTGACAAAGCAGGAAAGAACATCCAATGGAAAAAAGACAGCCTCTTTAACAAATGGTGCTGGGAGAACTGGACAGCAACATGCAGAAGGTTGAAACTAGACCACTTTCTCACACCATTTACAAAAATAAACTCAAAATGGATAAAGGACCTAAATGTGAGACAGGAAACCATCAAAACCTTAGAGGAGAAAGCAGGAAAAGACCTCTCTGACCTCAGCCGTAGCAATCTCTTACTCGACACATCCCCAAAGGCAAGGGAATTAAAAGCAAAAGTGAATTCCTGGGACCTTATGAAGATAAAAAGCTTCTGCACAGCAAAGGAAACAACCAACAAAACTAAAAGGCAACCAACGGAATGGGAAAAGATATTTGCAAATGACATATCGGACAAAGGGCTAGTATCTAAAATCTATAAAGAGCTCACCAAACTCCACACCCGAAAAACAAATAACCCAGTGAAGAAATGGGCAGAAAACATGAATAGACACTTCTCTAAAGAAGACATCCAGATGGCCAACAGGCACATGAAAAGATGTTCAGCGTCGCTCCTTATCAGGGAAATACAAATCAAAACCACACTCAGGTATCACCTCACGCCAGTCAGAGTGGCCAAAATGAACAAATCAGGAGACTATAGATGCTGGAGAGGATGTGGAGAAACGGGAACCCTCTTGCACTGTTGGTGGGAATGCAAATTGGTGCAGCCGCTCTGGAAAGCAGTGTGGAGGTTCCTCAGAAAATTAAAAATAGACCTACCCTATGACCCAGCAATAGCACTGCTAGGAATTTATCCAAGGGATACAGGAGTCCTGATGCATAGGGGCACTTGTACCCCAATGTTCATAGCAGCACTCTCAACAATAGCCAAATTATGGAAAGAGCCTAAATGTCCATCAACTGATGAATGGATAAAGAAATTGTGGTTTATATACACAATGGAATACTATGTGGCAATGAGAAAAAATGAAATATGGCCCTTTGTAGCAACGTGGATGGAACTGGAGAGTGTGATGCTAAGTGAAATAAGCCATACAGAGAAAGACAGATACCATATGGTTTCACTCTTATGTGGATCCTGAGAAACTTAACAGGAACCCATGGGGGAGGGGAAGGAAAAAAAAAAAAAGAGGTTAGAGTGGGAGAGAGCCAAAGCATAAGAGACTGTTAAAAACTGAGAACAAACTGAGGGTTGATGGGGGGTGGGAGGGAGGGGAGGGTGGGTGATGGGTATTGAGGAGGGCACCTTTTGGGATGAGCACTGGGTGTTGTATGGAAACCAATTTGTCAATAAATTTCATAAAAAAAAAAAAGAAAATGCAGTATACATATACAATGGAGTATTACTCGGCAATCAAAAAGAATGAAATCTTGCCATTTGCAACAACGTGGATGGAACTAGAGGGTATTATGCTAAATGAAATTAGTCAGAGAAAGACAAATATATGATTTCACTCATATGAGAACTTTAAGACACAGAACGGATGAACATAAGGAAAGGGAAGCAAAAATAATATAAAAACAGGGAGGAGAACAAAACACAAGAGACTCTTAAATATGGAGAACAGAGGGTTACTGGAGGGGTTGTGGGAGGGGGGATGGGCTAAATGGGTAAGGGGCATTAAGAAATCTACTCCTGAGGGGTGCCTGGGTGGCTCAGTTGGTTGGATATCCGACTTTGGCTCAGGTCATGATCTCGCGGTCCGTGAGTTCGAGCCCCACATCGGGCTCTGTGCTGACAACTCAGAGCCTAAAGCCTGTTTTGGATTCTGTGTCTCACTCTCTCTGACCCTCCCCCGTTCATGCTCTGTCTCTGTCTCAAAAATAAATAAATGTTAAACAAAATAAAAAAAAAAAAGAAAAAGAAATCTACTCCTGAAATCATTGTTACACTATATGCTAATTTGGATGTAAATATAAAAAATAAAATAAAAGACGTATACATTGATAATGACTAGGATTAATTGGGATTATGTGTTAGGTATGCTTTTGAATATTAGGAATATTTTGTGAGGAGACTGCTGGAATTTATACCATTATATCTATTTAAATTAAGAGAATCAAAATTTGGAGCCCTCAATAGTTGTTGAAGTATAATGTAGTATGTACCCTATCTATAATTATTCAATTGCATTAAATAGGAAAGCCAATTAATTCCTATTATGGGTTAATTATGTATCAACCACTGGAGAGTAAGTTAGGTTGAATATGCATTAGAATTGATTCACTCAGACCTAGTTAATTTCACCTCTGCCACCTTTTCCTGGCTATTTGAACTTGAAAAGCTACTTGATCTCTCAGTCTTAGTTTCTTATTCTGAAAAATAAGCAAAGAAATATCTGCTTTACATGATTATTATAAGTTTCCTCTCTATATATCTGTATCTCATATGTATGCATGTATATCTGGCCTAACACTTGATGGAAGTTGTTATTACTGTACTCTACCCAACCCAGCCATAAACTCAGGTACCACATCTAACAGCTTTCATTTTTCCCATCAGTATGAGAATTGGACACTGTATTTCATCTCATAGGCTACTATCATTTATCATCTCACTTTCAGTCTCTTTTTGGTTAAGACAAGCTCAGGGAATAGGACTAAAAATTACAAAAATTCCTAATTTCAAGGCCAACGTAACTGTGTGACAGAAATTAGTCCTGTAATTGCCTATTCCTTTCAGCTGGGGAAAGAAAGTCTAGAAAAACTTGCAAATCCTTCCCTGTAAAAATCTCCCCTAGCAACTCCTTCATCAAAACCTCCTGTAAATAACTGGCTTGGTATCAAGGGATCTTATTCAAAGATTCACGAAGAAAATTATAAAAGCTGTCAATATTATAGCTAGATACTATGCAAAGAAAAAGAAAATGAAACAGGGAAAGCAAAGTAAAATAACAAACAGTCAACAAAAAAAATTGCCATGGAGAATATACAAGTATGACCAAGATTTCATTGTGAACCGGCACAACAAAACTACCTCATGAAGCAATCATTGCTAAAATGCAGAGATCATGTCAGAACTCTAAAGCCTAGAAAAGTGTTTGGTGTAAGGAAAGAAATGGAGGATAAGTGAGAAGCCAACAACAACAAAAAATGAATCTGACCTGAGAAACAACACAAGGAAGAACAAAAGCTGCTATAAATGCAGTAGACTACAAAATATAGGAATAAGAAATGTTAAAAAGGATTCATGAGAGAGAAATTAATGATCTCAAAGGCAGATGGGATTGTCCAGTATGTGTATAATTGGAACCTTTTATGAGGAAGATGGAAATAGGCAAGTAAAGCAGATATTGAAAATTATTAAACAATTAAAGAAAAAAAATTAAACACAGAGAAAGAGTTGGATATATAGTTTGAAAGGGTAGTCTATGCTTTATGAAAGAGGTGACACAGAATAGCCAACATGATGACATACCCTCATGAAGTTACCACATATCAGGGATAAAGAGGGGATCCTTTAGGCAGCCAGAGAGAAACTATTCAGGTCTTGGGTAAGGTGGGAAAATGGCTTCAGCAAATGCTCAAAGAAAGGTAGCATTGCCTTAATAATCCTCAAGAATAGAAAATATGGTTTAAGAACCTGACCCCTAGCCAAACTATGAACTGCATTTTGGAAAATACAAGAACTTCTGGAATATTGGTCCCAAGAGTCTTCACTGAAAGTTCTGTTGGAGGAAAAAGATCAGCTCACCCAAAGAGGATTATAAAAATCACAGCAAAAAGAGTTGTGGTGAGGTCTGAATCTATTCATTTGCAGGAATGAGACTAAATGTCATGTGGGGATAACAGTTTTAGTGCAAAATACACATTTTATTATCCTGACAAAAGTTGGGAAGAGAAAAGGGACAAATAGGGCAGGTGATATAAATACAGTGACTATCTTATGTTTTATAGCCCAGAATGATGAAGTGAGCACCGCAAGTCTAACAGAACATAAGAAAAAGATAGTACTGTATACTGGGTGGTGAATAAAGGGGAAAAGAGAAGATATACTAGGTTTTTTTTTTAATTTTAATGTTTATTTATTTTTGAGAGAGAGTGAGAGAGACAAAGCACGAAGGGGGAAGGGCAGAGAGAGAGGGAGAAATGGAATCTGAAGCAGGTTCCAAGCTCTGAGCTGTTGGCACCGAGTCTGACATGGGACTCAAGCCCAGAAACGTGAGATTCTGACCTGAGCTGAAGTCAGTGCTTAACCTTTTGAGCCACCCAGACACCCTAAAGATATACCAGTTTTATAATGCTTATAACTAAGTTGATAGACACTATTTAGGTAGAGATTTAATAGTTATTAATAATGTTACAGTTAAAGTAATTAATTACTTACACATTAAGTATAAGCTTTCCAAGTTACAAAACAAATATTCACAAAAATAGAGAACATTAGAAGTTTAAAAAATACTAACAAAAGGCCCCATGCTCTTTACTTTAAGCTTATTAAAACTTAGAGTAGACATGGCTACTTTTCTATGTTAGATCAATATTGTTTATATAGTCCAACAATCAATAAACTAAATGCCATTTAAGTAATCACTGCTACTTTTCCCTTGAAGCTCTATCAGAAAATCTCAGCATATTAAAAGACAGATAAAGCTTTTTTTTGTCCCTGGAAATTATGTAATTTTTTCATCAACAAATCAACTAAATAACACCCAAATTAATGTCAATTTCTTAAATAAAAGTGCCACTTGGTTTTCTTGGAAGTTCTGGAAGACTCTTCTGAGTCAAGTGTACATTTGCGCATATGGTGTATTGACTGACAGTTATGAGACTTGTTATTTGAGCAAATGACAACATGTGCCAAGTCTCCAACCCTTCCCTCTTGCAGGAGGGTGGTGAAGAGATATCAGTTCACTAGGGCTGCTATGACAAAGTGTCACAAACTGGGTAGCTTAACCTACAGAGATTTATGGCCTTATAGTTTCAGAGGCTAAAAGTCCCAGATCAAGGTGTTGGCAGAGTTGGTTCATTCTTGAGGGCAGGAGAGAGAATTTGGTTCATGACTCCCTCCTTTTTTGTTTTGTTAGCAATCTTTTATCTGCCTTGGCTTATAGACACGCTATCTTGATCTCTGCCCCCATGTTCACATGGTGTTCTTCCTCTATGTGTGTATGTACACATTCCTCCTTTTCATGAGGGTACCAGTCAGATTAGGAACCCACCTACTTTAGTGTGACCCTATCATAACTTGACTAATTACACCTGCACACTTCTTTTTGCAAATGAAATCACATTCTTAGGTAATAGTTAAGACTTCACATATGAGTTTTGGGGAAACACAAACCCACAGTAAGAGAGAAGAGAAAGTGGTAGTTCTGAACGGATGTGGCAGACCATCCAACCTGTCAACACAGACAGACAAAACCAAACTGGATGTCCATTATAATCAGGTGCCATTGCTGGTATATTTGTTAATTTTCACTGCCACCTCTTACAGGTTCTCTACTCCCTAAGTAGGTAATTCTGTTTATTGATATGTATTATTGATGTAAAAGAAGGTAGATGAGTACATTAGAGTATGAGAAGAAATTAGGATCCAAATCTAAGCACCTTGAAATTAAGGACATCTAATAAGTGAATGGGAATATTCTTAAATTTGTGAGACTTTCCAAATTTACTAACAGTTAATTATGCTATCCAGCATACTGTTTATAAGCAACCTAATATCATTAAATGAGCATAATTTACTGCTGCAGGATCCAAGCAAGTCTTCCAAAATGTCATCTGGATTAACTCCTCAAAGAGACACACATGTTCTGCTTTGAGACTAACCATACTGCAGCAATTCTTTGTTGGTAACACGGAGTAGTAGAGGTGAGGGTGACAGAGGCTTGATGTTATACTTGTTGGAATGAACCCAAGTGTCTACAAAGACTTCCTTATCTTCCAGATAGCAGAGAAACTCTATCCCACTAATTTCCATGTCACTAAATAAATCAGTGCTTCCCAGCGTAGGGGATGGTATGTAATAGGGTCTTAGGCAGTGTGAGATAATGCAGGATACTACTTAAAAGGGAGTAATGGAACTCTGATGTCTATAATGGGATTTTTCTTTTTTTAGTTCCTTTTGTATTGATGCAAGCAAAAGAATTGGCTATCTCAATTTGGTGTTAGCTTGATTTTAATCCTTAACACATTCTAATTTCCTTGGTAACACACAGGAAGACATCAAAGCTCAGGTTTTTAGGTAGGTGCTATTGTTTATTTGCAATGTGATGTTCCTTTTAATTCATTTTAATCATTACTTTTTAGAGAGGGCAATTGATATAAAGGTTACATTTATGGAAGGGACACATTTTTTAAAATAAATTGAGAAGTTAATTTTTTTAATTGCAAAATAAATAACAGTTATGTAGTTAAGCAAACATTTGAAAAGTGGCATACAAATGGCTGAAATCTGGAAACCACTGAATTCATTCTTTCATTTATTCTGAATTCATTTGCATATAAGAACAAAGCATTCCAGTGGATGTTCAATAAATGTATTTAGTTGCAGGAAAAAGTTACACTCTGCACACAAATTTGCATGTTTTGGATGAGCAGAATGCAAAAACCCAGAAACCTGACAAATCTCTGTTTTGTTGGAATAGAGCCAGGGCTGAATTGCAAACCACCTTTGGAGCTGGTGGCAAGGCCTCCTCCTTTCTTTCTGTTTTTATCCCTAGTTTTCTTGTTTTGCATTATGTTTGATCCTGCAAGCCACCTCTGATCCTTTTGGGAATAGGCAGAGTATATAAAAAGGGAGGTGATTAATCAGTATTTGTTGAATAAATGAATACATAAGTGAATGAATAAATAAACAGAGAAAACAGATGAACTGAGAGGGAGAATTACACAGATATGGTTGCTCTGAACTCCCCCATTTAGTAAGGGAGTATTAATTCAAGGAGCACACTGTGATTCTAACAGGGAAGGCAACACCCTGCATGGTCCAGATGGGTAACATGAAATCTGAACCAGCAGGACATTAGAGAAAACACTTAGTGTCTATCTTCCCTCCAGATGTGTTTGCGGGGCCGGCTGATAACCCCATGAACACAATGGACCCCCAAAAGACTTTTCAGGCAAGTCAGAGAAGCTGGAGCTTATTGCCTAACCTCAGTATTAACTGTACTGATTTCTAATTTATAGAATCATGAAAATAAAAGTCCTGGTTTTGGTGGAAAGGAAAGTTACAAAATCCATTTGAGTGTTTATCCAGCCTGAATTAATTAGAGGGGAAATGGGAGGGGAGAGAGAGGGAAATGACAGATCTTTGTTCTCTGCTCAGGAAGGGCATCAGCATGACACTGAAAGCTCTTCTGGGGGACAAAAGAAAATCCCAGGTGGTTTAGTGAAAGTGGTTTTCATCTCAGTTGATGGGATGATTCATAGGCTGTTGGAGAAATTATCAGCGGCAGAGAAACACCAAAATGATGTAACCTATTGTTCCTAGTCCTCTAGATTTTAGCAATACTCCTTAATTTGTGATATAGTAATTTACATACAAGTCTTCACTCTCTTTCTAAATTGGACTCTACTAGAGGGGAGGATCTACTGGATTCATTTTTGTATTCTCTATGGTACCCATTATTTGAGGTGCAGTCGGTGCTCAGTATGTAGCACCTATTAGTTAAATGTATGAATAAACGTAGATATTTGAAAATTGCTAGAGCTGCTGTATACATACTTTTCCACCAATGTTTGAGCACTTACCATGAACTGGACAGTACTGTTAACCACTGGGAGAAACTAAAATTCAGGGCACAGCCTCCCTTCTCATGTGGCTGATTCAACCATGAACACAAGTAACTTTCATACAACTGAGAAACAGATGGGGAAATAAGACAAAGAGATGTGGTGCATGGAGAGTCAGATTTCAACTTTGAGGGTTGCTTAGGGTGAGGATGGAGGAAGAAGCATTTGATGAAGGCGTTGAAGAATGAAATTCAACAGGTAGAGATAACTCTGGAAAAGGATGTCCCAATGGAATATGCCACCAAAGACAAAATCTGGAGATGGGATACAATAAAGTGTGTCTTGGGGTACTGGGTAGTTTAAAGGGGCTACAATAATGTCCAGAATATAGGGTGTATGTGTATATGAGTGTGGGTGAAGGGGGAGGGAAAATATGGGACAGGAAATGAATCAAGGAATTAAAGACCACCTTGGCACAGATTTCACAAAGCCTTAAAAACCTGGTGAAGGCATTTGAATACAACTAATGAAAGTTGTTGAGCAATGGATATGGCACTATCTCCACTGCTTTCTAGGATCTGGACACAACAATAAGCTCATGTGATTAACATGTCTAGGGAAGATTTATCAACACCCTCTCCTCCAGGGCCATTCTTATCCTTCCAGGTATCAGGGGTGCACCATCCAAACAAAAGGAGGCTCCAACAGATGTCAGCTAATTAAAGGAATGGCTCCCTGCTGGAACTTCATCCCCAGTAGGAAGAAAGGAGAAGACAGTATAAGAAAAAAACAGTGGGAGAGCCCTTTTTTTAACTTTAAAAAAAACACTTACTCATTTTTGAGAGATAAACAGAGCATGAGCAGGGAAGGGGCAGAGAGAGACAGAGAGACAGAGAGACTGAGAGAGAGAGAGACAGAGAGAGAGAGAGAGAGAGAGAGAGAGAGAGAGAGAGAGAGAGAGAATTGGGAGCAGACTCCAGGCTCTGAGCTGTCAGCACAGAGTCCAGCGTAGGGCTCGAACCCACCAACGGGGAGATCATGACCTGAGCTGAAGTTCCATGTTTAACTGACTGAACCACCAGGCACCCCAGTGGGAGAGTCCTTCTAAAGCACAAGGCACATTTGTCTCTATTTGAGAGTCTATTAAAAAAAAAATGGCTTTCCTTGAAAATTAGTTATTAAAGAATATGACCTTAGCATTTATTTTTACTTTCCAGCAGAAAACATATTCCTGGGCAATCAAATATCCAGGTTGATGAGAGAAAGCTTTACTTCACAAAGGAATGTCAGCTGATGAAGGAGTTAAGTGATAGAATTTAAAAAAGCAATAATGTAATTGATTCAGGCCCAAATTTTCAATTGGTGTTAAAGCTACGAGGTGAATGAAAATATAGGCAATTAATGAATACAACAAAAGTGAGATCTCGTTTTTCTTCTGATTAAAACCCAGCATGGGCATCTATTTCACTAAGAGCCCAAGTCCTTACAGAGGGCCCAAAAGTCTCACACAATCAGAACCCATTACTTCTCTGACCTCAACCTTCTTAATGACACTCTCCACACCCCTCAACCACTCCCCACAACTCCTATCACTTCAGCCACATTGACCTCATAATTATTCTTTGGACATAGCAGTCATGCACCCTTCCTTAGGATCTTTCACTTACTGTCCCTATGGTCTGGATTGCTCTACCTCCAGATATCTGCATGACTAACTCTTTCCTGATACAACTTCTCAACACCCTATTTGCAAACATATCTCACCCCATTGCCATCCTCAAGCATTCCCAGCCCTACCCTTTCTGTTTTTCCTTACTAGGCATTTATTAACTGCTAACCTGTGATATAATTTACTTCTGTTGGGAGGCATAGAGTTTTGCATTTTGTTCTCTGAAAAAATCCCAGGCATCTAGAATAGCACCTGAGATGTAGTCATCACTCAAGTATTTTAGTGTATTGAATAAGAGGCTATGAGCAAAAAGGAGTCTTTTGTGAATTATACTTGATAAGTGGCTCTTGCACTGCCCATGCATGCAATTGGAACACAGATCACAAGTGTGGACTGGCCTCTGTGTTGCATGAAGGGGGCAAGTTTGGCCCATAGGCATTCACTACCATAAATATGTGAAAAGTGGTGCCTAATTAGAGGATAAAGGAAATGTATTAATGCTGAGAAATTAATGAGCTTGGGGAAAAGAAAATCGGCACCTTTCACAAAGAAATCTGTTAGGAAAACATAAATGCAGCAGAGGCCAAGAGAGAGGGCAATGCCAATTTCCAGACTTTGTCCTTTCTGCTTCAGAGATCTCCAAGTTTTGCTTTTTCTGATAAAATTCATTAAGTAGTCAACAGAAGTCTCTCAACACCCAGGCAGCTTCTTTGAACTTTCATCAGTTTGTGAGCCATTCTAGAAACCAGCTCAGGGATTGCACACTGGTAATAGAAGGTCAGGGACGAAGGCAGTCTGCTTCTTGAATCTGGGAGGATCTTTCTCTGGGGATGAAGAGGGATAGAGTATCATCATCTGCTTGGTGGGAAAGAGAGGAGAGGAGGCAGAAGAAAGCAGCCCCACCTCAATGCAGACTGTGAAGCCTTTCCATTTTCCCTCCTATAATCGGCTTTTTCTTTGTTCCCTAGGATTATGATCTTTTATGTCTTTCACTCCAGTGGTTCCAAGGGGTCTGCAAATCTGTGAGCACTAGACATTATCTCTAGGTTAAATAAATATGAGTTTGTGCATACCTATATGTTTTTGAAATGTAGATGTTAGTGGGAATGATGAAATATGAATCCTATTAAAAAGTGCTACTCAATTCATAGGATGGTTTGTCATAATGCTCAGCGCAGTAACCTTTTGTCACAGTGGCTTAGATAAATATAGGTTGCTATTATCACGATCGACAAAGTCTTCTGTGGGAAGATAGAATAGGGATAAACCATCTAAATCAAGTTCCTATTTAGTTCCTTAATAGGATGGGAAACCAGAGAGATGGAGTGACCCTAAGGTCTCATGGTGAACTGATAGGCCTGGGGTAAAACCCAGGTCTCTGGATGCCAAGTCCAGTGCTCTCTCAAACCCCACCCCCCCGCCCGCCAGTAGACCCCAGACTTCCCACATTCCTCATTGAAAGGATGTTCCCTACCTTTTGATTGTTTAACCTCTTGCTAGGGCAGTCTGAATCAAGAGGTCAGAGTGCTCAGCTAGAAGAGGGTCTTATTCTTCAAGGAAAGACCTAATTATTGCAAACAAAGCAGCTGCTGCCCATTCACAGGCAGGGCAACACTTACATAGCTTCCCAGGAGAGGTAATCCTACACCAAGACTTCCCTTCTACTACAGAATCCAGCATCTGGCAGCCCTGAATCTCTTCTCACCCCAAACCAATCCATTCTCCACACTGCAGTGTGAGTGATAATTTCAAGATAGAAATCCATGAGTTAATTCAACAAGTCTTTTAACACCTAGTGTGTGCTGTGTCCACTAGATCAGTGGGCAGTCCCTATCTTTATGCAGAGGTAGTGTGAGACAGCAAACAAAGACATGTCAGTAGTGGTGAAAGGTATGAGGATAGAAAGTGCAGGGCTGGGAATGAAAACATGGAGTGTATTTGGTTCCAAAAACTCAGACCAAAATCCTGAATGTGACTTTCAGGACTCTGTGTGATCTTGCCTTCTCTAGGCTCCAGGCTGCTTTTCTAGGTTCATCTTATACCGGCCTTCTTTTCTTGTTTACAACTCAGCCACACAAACTTTTTTTCAGATCCTGACCTTTAGCACATAATCTCTTCTCACTGGGCCTTAGCACATGCTGTTCCCTCTCTATCTCAAGCTGCCTTTCCTTCTCCTAGTAAATTCTTTAGAAGGCTCCTCAGTTGTTATTTTATCAGGAAAGCATTCCCCAACTCTTATTCTGGTACCATAGAACTTCTTCAGACTATTCATCACATTCATATTTTATATTCTTGTGGTTATTTCATTAATGTCTTTTGTCTCTGCTAGGCTGTAAACTCTATAAAGGCAGAGACCACGTATCATTGGGCTTATCCCAATATCTAACACAGTAGGTGTTCAATAGATATAAGCGAAATGAATAAACATTATCTAGAGATTCTGTTTATGGACTGTGAGTGTTCCCTTAGCTGGAAATTTTGGGTGCTCTCCATGACTCTGCTGAATTTTTTCTTACTGAGAAAACTTATATAACTTAATCATTTAAAGTATACAAACAGTGCTATTTGATACACTCGCAATGTATTCCATCACCTTTATCAAGTTCAACATGTTCAGTACCCATTAAATAGTCATTCCTCATTCTCAACCCCAGTCCATGGCAACCAACCACTAATCTGCTTTCTATCTCTGTGGATTAGCCTATTCTAGACATTTTAATGTAAGCAGAATCACAAAATATGTGACCTTCTGTGTCTGGCATCTTTCACTTAATAGAAGTCCCGAAGTTCATTTGCATCATAGCAGGTATCAGAAATTCATTTTGTTTGATGACTGAATAACATATCCCATTGTATGGATATGCCACATTATATCCATCCATTCATCATCTGATGGACCTTTGAGGGCTGCAACTCATGTAACTATGACCATTCATTTATAAGATTTTGGGTTTATTTTGGTTATGTGTTTTTATTGGGGGGGATATATATTGAGAAGCAGAATTGCTGGGTCACATAGTAATTTGGTTTAATTTTTTGAAGCCTTTTGTGTATGAAGAATAGATATCTATGTTTGTGAAGTTGCTAAGGTTTGCTTAGCAACATCCCTTATTTCAGTAACTTGCTTCTTGTGTTACCTTGAAGGTAGAGAGTAACCTTGCACACATGGGCATCATGGGCACTCTGTCCGTTGTCCCAGCATCCCACCTCATGTGCCCTTCACCCTCAATGATTTTCTTCATTACTGCCTCCTTTCAGTGCATGACCTATTTTCTTTCTAAAAGCTATTAGCTTCCATGGGGGCTAAAAGAACAGGTTTTAATGGGACCTTGAGGCAAAAAGTTGCAGAGAAGTTTTGATAGAGACATTTCCCTCAGCTCTACTGATTTACCTAGGTAAGCTAGTCTCAAAGTTTTGTCAACTTTGTTAAAATTATTTAACCCAAGTCAGTTTTCTCATCTGTAAAATAGGAATAATACATGTTTTATAGAGGTAAATGAGAAATATAGATAAAATGCCTGGTGTTGTGCCCTGGCAGGTAGCATATTTCAATATAAAATAGTCATTTGTTATTTTTCTCTGAACTAAGTTGCCATAATATACAGAATTATTCATAACTATTGTTTTAGCCAGAAAACTGACATTTTCATTTTTCTGTATCCATTAATGAGAAGCTATCATCTTTATCGAATCAAATTGTGCCACTTCTCTGACAGAGACTTTCCTATTTCTTCCCTATTTATGCATTTAGAATGAAACCTAAATCTCTTCTGAGGCCCACATGGGCTCTGACCTGGCCCTCCCTTGCCTCTCCTGCAACTGTGTTCTCAGGCATCTCTCCATAGCTCTCATGCTCTGGCTATGTTAGCCTGCTGATCCCTTGAGGCCCCAATTTCTTTCCTGCCTCAGGTCTTTGGCATCTGCTCATGACCTAGCCTAGAACCTTGTTCGCCAGGCTTCCTGAAGCTTTTCCGTAAGAAGGAAACTGTTATCAACTTAGTTAATTGCTTCCATTCTGACAGCCCTTTCCTTATGCTTTACATCAAAGAGGAAAACAAATCCAGAATTCTTTTTTGTCACTACATGCTTTTTATTTTCCTTCATAAATGATTATTTGTTTACTTGCATGTGCTCAGCCCTCTTTTTAAGCTGTGAGCTTCGTGGGGGTAAGGAACCTGCTTCGTCTTGCCCTCCTCTGCATATACCAAGCTGCCTCATAGGAGCCTCCCAACCCTTGTTGAATGAATGAAGCTGTGGTTTCTCTTCCATCCTGCAGCCAAAATCATCTCCAGTGAGCCTTACTTCCAATTCCATCGGGAAATCAAGTGATAATAAGAGTTGATGCAAAAACATCTCCACTTGCAATAAGGAATATTAAGAGGCACAATTCTCCTTTTAAAAGTGGCTTAGACACTGGGTGGATGGGGGTCACAGTTTTTAGTGGAATATGGAGAAAACTTCTATGAGAATCCAGTCTCAGAAAAAAGAAATCACAGGAACATGAAAACATCAGATTGTCTAATTACTGATAAGATGGAAAGGAATAAAAATGCAGCCATATGCAGAAAGCTTAGGGGGCATGGGTGGTAGTGGGAGGGACCATGAAGGGGCACAAAAAAACCAGGGGTTACAGATGTTCATTAGGTTGGTTGTGGAGATGGTTTCACGGGTGTATTCATATGTTGCAAACTAAATACAGGGTTTTAAATACATACATTTTATTGCATAGCAATTATGCCTCAATAAAGCTGTTAAAAGATCATATGGAAAACAAAGCAACTACTACAACAAAACAGCAGTCATAGATTTTCTCTGGCTGGTGAGCTCAGAATGTAAGTTTCTGAAGGTGGAGATGATTCATCCCATTTATTCTGAGCATTCTGGAATGGGACAAGGATGGGTGGGACAGGTGAGGGAGAAAGAATAGCCTATGTAGGACACCTGTGGCCTCCCATACCTCACCTCTGTGCTCAGGGGACTCTGCTCCTGGGAGAGCAGAGGCAAAGACCCCTCTCCCCACCCACTGCATCAGGCACCCTCAAGAGGAAGCTTAGAGCCCAAACAAGCAGAAGAAAATTGTGTTGTTATTGTTTTGTTGTTACTTCAGGCACCAAGGAGCTCAGACACACAGACCAGCAGCTCCTGCAGAAAATCTGCCATTTCCTATATGGCATTGACCCTTCCTCTCCTGAGGCTGCCCTCAACTACTGAATACCTTCAGTTTATGGAAAAAGCATTTCTTTTCCTTTCTTCTCCCCTGTTTTTCTCTGCTCGTATTTTCTCTTTTTTTCTTGTTCTATTCCGTCTTTGAATATGAAAATGAATGAACACTAGTTGAACACTGTGCGGTCAACCACTTTCCTTACACTATTTTCTTTGATCCTTAAAACCACCACAGGGAAGACCTGCCATTACTTTTCCTATATTACAAACAGAAAAAAATGATTCTGTGAGTAGTTCAGAGGCTGAGGGATGTCCTGCTGCTTGTGCGTGCAGAGCCTGGATTTGAACATGGGACATCTCCAATGTCTCCGCTTTCAACTCCCAGACACAGAGAACCCTTATTCCTAAGTTCCCCAAGTTTCTCTCTTTCCTTCACACAGGTATTAACATATGTGGTGCTTCCATTGGGTGAAGGAGTATATTAAATGGCATGGAAAATGGTCCTTACATTCTGTGAAGCATAAAAAACATGTTCAATAATTTTGTGTTTTATGATCAGCATATAGGTATATAGTAAATGAGATACATATACACCAAAATGTATCATTGGTCATCTGCATCATGAGATGATGAATGAGATATACTTTCTTCCTTTGTTTATCTGTGTTCTTTTAAATTTTTGTGATGAGCATATATTACTCATGTCATTAAAAATAGTACAAGAACATTCTCTGAGAAGTATAAATACTTTTGAAGTATTTTTTTCTCCTTATAACCTTGATTCTGACTAGTGAGTAGCAGCTCTTCTCTCCCAAGAGAACAACATAATGTAGTTGTTTCAGGATCATAGGACAATATCAGAGGTGCAAATCAAACTTGTCTAAAGCAAAATTCAGTTCCAGTTTAGAGGGGGAGCTTTCTTCCTGAGAGTGACCACAAGCCCATCTGACAAAAGGGTTCCATCCAGGAAATGCTTTGGAAATGTTATGAACTTTCATATGCCACCTTCTACTAAAGATTTCCTGCACCTGAGGTCAGATATCTGGTTCCTGGACCTGCTTTAAAAGCATAAACAGAACACTATAGTACAACTAGTTGCATTATTAGCTCCACTTTGTATTTTGTTTCCTACTTCTGTTTTATGCATCTCTTAACTTCATCCATGATTAATCATTAACCTTGCCTTTTTCACCCCTATTCCCTGTTTACCCACCGATTATAGAAAACTAACGGGGACTGGATGACATTATTTGTCTTGAAATTATCTGATATAACTGATTGTGCCAAGTACCGAATGGTGCCTCACCGTCCTGAAGAATGCATGGCTCCAGATTGTTTCGAATGCTACCTTCTCCCCACCCCCAGGTTTCAAGACATGCCTCACCCTCTTCTCATGTACTCACCTCCTTCCACAAACATATATAAGATGTCCAGAGGCTCAACAGAAGGCAGCTTTAGGAATAATCCTGCCTTCTCGTTGGGTTGCCCTTTTCATAAAGTTCTCTTTCCTTTAATTTTTTTAATTTTTTAATTTTTATTTTCTTTCAGTATATGAAGTTTATTGTCGAACTGGTTTCCATACAACACCCAGTGCTCATCCCAAAAGGTGCCCTCCTCAATACCCATCACCCACCCTCCCCTCCCTCCCACCCACCATCAACCCTCAGTTTGTTCTCAGTTTTTAACAGTCTCTTATGCTTTGGCTCTCTTCCACTCTAACCTCCTTTTTTTTCCTTCCCCTCACCCATGGGTTTCTGTTAAGTTTCTCAGGATCCACATAAGAGTGAAAACATATGGTATCTGTCTTTCTCTGTATGGCTTATTTCACTTAGCATCACACTGTCCAGTTCCAACCACGTTGCTACAAAGGGCCATATTTCATTCTTTCTCATTGCCACGTAGTTCTCCATTGTGTATATAAACCACAATTTCTTTATCCATTCATCAGTTGATGGACATTTAGGCTCTTTCCATAATTTGGCTATTGTTGAGAGTGCTGCTATAAACATTGGGGTACAAGTGCCCCTATGCATCAGTACTCCTGTATCCCTTGGGTAAATTCCTAGCTGTGCTATTGCTGGGTCATAGGGTAGGTCTATTTTTATTTTTTGAGGAACCTCCACACTGTTTTCCAGAGTGGCTGCACCAATTTGCATTCCCACCAACAGTGCAAGAGGGTTCCCGTTTCTCCACATCCTCGCCAGCATCTAGAGTCTCCTGGTTTGTTCATTTTGGCCACTCTGACTGGCGTGAGGTGATATCTGAGTGTGGTTTTGATTTGTATTTCCCTGATGAGGAGCGACGTTGAGCATCTTTTCATGTGCCTGTTGGCCATCCGGATGTCTTCTTTAGAGAAGTGTCTATTCATGTTTTCTGCCCATTTCTTCACTGGGTTATTTGTTTTTCGGGTGTGGAGTTTGGTGAGCTCTTTATAGATTTTGGATACTAGCCCTTTGTCCGATATGTCATTTGCAAACATCTTTTCCCATTCCGTTGGTTGCCTTTTAGTTTCGTTGGTTGTTTCCTTTGCTGTGCAGAAGCTTTTTAACTTCATAAGGTCCCAGTAGTTCATTTTTGCTTTTAATTCCCTTGCCTTTGGGGATGTGTCAAGTAAGAAATTGCGATGACTGAGGTCAGAGAGGTCTTTTCCTGCTTTCTCCTCTAAGGTTTTGATGGTTTCCTGTCTCACATTCAGGTCCTTTATCCATTTTGAGTTTATTTTTGTGAATGGTGTGAGAAAGTGGTCTAGTTTCAACCTTCTGCATGTTGCTGTCCAGTTCTCCCAGCACCATTTGTTAAAGAGACTGTCTTTTTTCCATTGGATGTTCTTTCCTGCTTTGTCAAAGATGAGTTAGCCATACGGTTGTGGGTCTAATTCTGGGGTTTCTCTTCTATTCCATTGGTCTATGTGTCTGTGTTTGTGCCAATACCATGCTGTCTTGATGATGACAGCTTTGTAGTAGAGGCTAAAGTCTGGGATTGTGATGCTTCCCGCTTTGGTCTTCTTCAAAATTACTTTGGCTATTTGGGGCCTTTTGTGGTTCCGTATGAATTTTTGGATTGCTTGCTCTAGTTTCGAGAAGAATGCTGGTGCCATTTTGATTGGGATTGCATTGAATGTGTAGATAGCTTTGGGTAGTATTGACATTTTGACAATATTTCTTCTTCCAATCCATGAGCACGGAATGTTTTTCCATTTCTTTATATCTTCTTTAATTTCCTTCATAAGCTTTCTATAGTTTTCAGCATACAGATCTTTTACATCTTTGGTTAGATTTATTCCTAGGTATTTTATGCTTCTTGGTGCAATTGTGAATGGGATCAGTTTCTTTGTCTTTCTGTGGCTTCATTACTAGTGTATAAGAATGCAACTGATTTCTGTACATTGATTTTGTATCCTGCAATTTGCTAAATTCATGTATCAGTTCTAGCAGACTTTTGGTGGAGTCTATCGGATTTTCCATGTATAATATCATGTCATCTGCAAAAAGTGAAAGCTTAACTTCATATTTGCCAATTTTGATGCCTTTGATTTCCTTTTGTTGTCTGATTGCTGATGCTAGCACTTCCAACACTATGTTAAACAACAGCGGTGAGAGTGGACATCTCTGTCGTGTTCCTGATCTCAGGGAAAAAGCTCTCAGTTTTTCCCCATTGATGATGATGTTAGCTGTGGGCTTTTCATAAATGGCTTTTATGATGTTTAAGTATGTTCCTTCTATCCTGACTTTCTCGAGGGTTTTTATTAAGAAACGTTGCTGAATTTTGTCAAAGGCCTTTTCTACATCGATTGACAGGATCATACGGTTCTTATCTTTTCTTTTATTAATGTGATGTATCACGTTGATTGATTTGGGAATGTTGAACCAGTCCTGCATCCCAGGAATGAATCCCCCTTGATCATGGTGAATAATTCTTCTTATATGCTGTTGGATTCGATTTGCTAGTATTTTATTGAGAATTTTCGCATCCATATTCATCAGGAATATTGGCCTGTAGTTCTTTTTTTACTGGGTCTCTGATTTAGGAATCAAAGTAATACTGGCTTCATAGAATGAGTCCGGAAGTTTTCCTTCCCTTTCTATTTCTTGGAATAGCTTGAGAAGGATAGGTATTATCTCTGCTTTAAACGTCTGGTGAAACTCGCCTGGGAAGCCGTGTGGTCCTGGACTCTTATTTGTTGGGAGATTTTTGATGACTGATTCAATTTCTTTGCTGGTTATGGGTCTGTTCAAGCTTTCTATTTCCTCTGGATTGAATTTTGCAAGCGTGTGGGTGTTTAGGAATTTGTCCATTTCTTCCAGGTTGTCCAGTTTATTGGCATATAATTTTTCATAGTATTCCCTGATAATTGCTTGTATCTCTGAGGGATTGGTTGTGATCATTCCATTTTCATTCATGATTTTATCTCTTTGGGTCATCTCCCTTTTCTTTTTGAGAAGCCTGGCTAGAGGTTTATCAATTTTGTTTATTTTTTCAAAAAACCAACTCTTGGTTTCGTTGATCTGCTCTACAGTTTTTTTAGATTCTATATTGTTTATTTCTGCTCTGATCTTTATTATTTCTCTTCTTCTGCTGGGTTTAGGCTGCCTTTGCTCTTCTGCTTCTATTTCCTTTAGGTGTGCTGTTAGATTTTGTATTGGGGGTTTTTCTTGTATCTTGAGATAGGCCTGGATTGCAATGTATTTTCCTCTCAGGACTGCCTTCGCTGCATCCCAAAGCGTTTGGATTGTTGTATTTTCATTTTCGTTTGTTTCCATATATTTTTTAATTTCTTCTCTAATTGCCTGGTTGACCATTCATTCTTTAGTAGGGTGTTCTTTAACCTCCATGCTTTTGGAAGTTTTCCAGACTTTTTCCTGTGGTTGATTTCAAGCTTCATAGCATTGTGGTCTGAAAGTTTGCATGGTATGATTTCGATTCTTGTATACTTATGACGGGCTGTTTTGTGACCCAGGATGTGATCTAGCTTGGAGAATGTTCCATGTGCACTCGAGAAGAAAGTCTATTCTGTTGCTTTGGGATGCAGAGTTCTAAATATATCTGTCAAGTCCATCTGATCCAATGTGTCATTCAGGGCCCTTGTATCTTTATTGACCGTGTGTCTAGATGATCTATCCATTTCTGTAAGTGGAGTGTTTAAGTCCCCTGCAATTACCACATTCTTATCAATAAGGTTGCTTATGTTTGTGAGTAATTGTTTTATATATTTGGGGGCTCCGGTATTCGGCGCATAGACATTTATAATTGTTAGCTCTTCCTGATGGATAGACCCTGTGATTATTATATAATGCCCTTCTTCATCTCTTGTTACAGCTTTTAATTTAAAGTCTAGTTTGTCTGATAGAAGTATGGCTACTCCAGCTTTCTTTTGACTTCCAGTGGCATGATAAATAGTTCTCCATCCCCTCACTCTCAATCTGAAGGTGTCCTCAGGTCTAAAATGAGGCTCTTGTAGACAGCAAATAGATGGGTCTTGTTTTTTTTATCCATTCTGATACCCTATGTCTTTTGGTTGGTGCATTTAATCCGTTTACATTCAGTGTTATTATATAAAGATATGGGTTTATAGTCATTGTGATGTCCGTAGGTTTCATGCTTGTAGCCATGTCTCTGGTACTTTGTCTCACAGGATCCCCCTTAGGATCTCTTGTAGGGCTGGTTTAGTGGTGACAAATTCCTTCAGTTTTTGTTTGTTTGGGAAGACCTTTATCTCTCCTTCTATTCTAAATGACAGACTTGCTGGATAAAGGATTCTTGGCTGCATATGTTTCCTGTTTTTCACATTGAAGATCTCCTGCCATTCCTTTCTGGCCTGCCAAGTTTCAGTAGAGAGATCGGTCACGAGTCTTATAGGTCTCCCTTTATATGTTAGAGCACGTTTATCTCTAGCTGCTTTCAGAATGTTCTCTTTATCATTGTATTTTGCCAGTTTCGCTATGACATGTCATGCAGAAGATCGATTCAAGTTATGTCTGAAGGGAGTTCTCTGTGCCTCTTGGATTTCAATGTCTTTTTCCTTCCCCAGATCTGGGAAGTTGTCAGCTATTGTTTCTTCAAGTACACCTTCAGCACCTTTCCCTCTCTCTTCCTCCTCTGGAATACCAATTATGTGTAGATTATTTCTCTTTAGTGCATCACTTAGTTCTCTAATTTTCCCCTCATACTCCTGGATTTTTTTCTCTTTTTCTCAGCTTCTTCTTTTTCCATAATTTTATCTTCTAGTTCACCTATTCTCTCCTCTGCGTCTTCAATCCGAGCCGTAGTTGTCTCCATTTTATTTTGCAGCTCATTGATAGCATTTTTTAGCTCCTCCTGGCTGTTCCTTAGTCCCTTGATCTCTGTAGCAAGAGATTCTCTGCTGTCCTTTATAGTGTTTTCAAGCTCAGTGATTAATTTTATGACTATTATTCTAAATTCACTTTCTGTTATATTGTTTAAATCATTTTTGATCAGTTCATTGGCTGTTATTTCCTGGACGTTTTTCTGAGGGGAATTCTTCCATTTTGTCATTTTGAATAGTCCCTGGAGTGGTGCGGGAGTGTGGGGCACTTCCCCTGTGTTGTCTTGAATAACTTGCATTGGTGGGCGGGGCCGCAGTCAGACCTGGTATCTGCCCCCAGCCCACTGCTGGGGCCACAGTCAGACTGGTGTGTACCTTCTCTTCCCCTCTCCTAGGGGCAGGATTCACTGTGGGGTGGCGTGGCCCATCTGGGCTACTTGCACACTGCCAGGCTTGTGGTGCTGGGGATCTGGTATATTAGCTAGGGTGGATCGGCAAGTTGCACAGGGTGGCAGGGGCAGGCTCAGCTCACTTTTCCTTTGGTGATCCGCTTCGCGAGGGGCCCTGTGGCACAGGGAGGGAGTCAGACCCGCCAGAGTTATGGATCCGCAGAAGCACAGCGTTGGGTGTTTGCGTGCTGCAAGCAAGTTCCCTGGCAGTAACTGGTTCCCTTTGGGATCTTGTCTGGGGGATGGGCGAGGGAGATGGCCCTGGCGAGCGCCTTTGTTCCCAGCCAAGCTGAGCTCTGTCGTCCGGGGCTCAACCACTCTCCCTCCCATTGTCCTCCAGCCCTCCTGTTCTCCTAGCAGAGCTGTTAGCTTATAACCTTCCAAATGTCAAGTCCCGCTTGCTGTTGGAACACACTCCGTCTGGCCCCCCCGCTTTTGAAAGCCAGACTCGGGGGCTCTGCTTGGCTGGCGGGCCACCCCTCCGCCCCGGCTCCCTCCTGCCAGTCCGTGGAGCTTGCACCACCTCGCTGCCCTTCCTTCCCTCTTCCATGGGCCTCTCGTCTGCGCTTGGTTCTGGAGACTCCATTCTGCTAGTCTTCTCGTGGTTTTCTGGGTTATTTAGGAAGGTGTAGGTGGAATCTAAGTGATTAGCAGGATGCGTGGTGAGCCCAGCGTCCTCCTACGCTGCCATCTTCCCAGGATCCCCCAGTTCCCTTTCCTTTAAAACCAGTGTCTCCAGACATTGCCTTACTGCGCATCAGGTACATGGACAAGTTTGAGTTCAGTAACACATCTCTCTCACCCCAGCTGCCTTTGCCCTTCCTCTTCTGCATATGGCGCTTTCATTTATACCTACTTTGTAAACCTTTCTTTGTTTGCTCTGAGGTGGAAAATTAATCTTAGTAAAGCAGAGAGTTTAAAAAGTTAACTTAAAGATTCCTATGCTTCCCATAAGATTTGGTCGTGAGTCAAATCCAGGTAAGACCTATGTCTATCTGTTTTCTTCTTCAGTGTATCCTCAGTAGCTAGGATAAGTTAATTCATTTAAAAATAGTTAGGACGTCTACTTGGTTCCAAGCACTGGGTTGAGTGCTCGGGGATTTAATAATGAAAAAGCAAAGTTTCAGCTGCCCCCAGGGGAAGGGAACACCCAATAAGCACCCAAACCTACAAAACGTGGTTATAAAATGAAGGAAATACATAAGGTGATAGGAAGAAGAGTAACAAGGGGATGGTTCTAAATGTGGTGGAAGGGGATGCCTTCTTATAGGGAGGATATTGGAGCTGAGATTTAGAAGTAGGAGGATAGAATAGGCAGCACATGAAAGGTATGGGCCAAGTATTTGCCTGGAAATCAATGTGTCAGCCTTTTCAGCTTTTTCTGCATCCCCCAACAGGTCCTTGTGCACAGCAGGAAACCAATAAAAATTGTAGAACTTGGTTCAGACAGGTTATTGAGCTCCTGTAATTTGCTAACCATTACATTTTATAGACTATCTCACTTAATCTTTCCAACCACCCCATGAGGCAGTCCTTAAATAAAGGACCCCCATTCTGCTGATGAAGAAAATGTTCCATGACATTAACTTGCTCAAGGTCACATGGCTGGTAACAGAATCAAGATCAGAGCCCACATCTTTTGGACAATCTCCAAGATGCACCTGCTTCCACTAATCCTTGAACGAGTAAAGGTAGGAGGGTTTAATGAAAAAAACTAAAAATGAGCACATTACTGTCTACATAGTGGAAATCCAAAATCAAGCATTAATTTTATAGAGGCCTTTTGCCTCTTTTAAATGTAAGGTGAAATTCCAGAAAATAAAACTTTTTTTTTTAAATAAAACAAAAGTTTCATTGCTTTGGTAACAACTCCGATAGATGCTAAGACTTCCAAAAAATATTCTTGTGGGCAGGAGAGTTTAAGAGCAATGAGTGAGTGAGTCTATTTCCTAGGCTGATCTTGTGACAGGTTTGCTGTGTGATATTGGAGAAACTCACCACTCTCTACTTCAGAACCCCTGATGATGCCCTCACTATCAAACAGCAACGTGAGGCAATGTGACAAATGTGTGCATGAGAACTATAGGGTCAAAGTTCCCTGAAAGTGGGGAAATGCCAGGCATATAAGGAGATCTATAGAATGGCACAGTAGAACACAGTTTCAAAGTCTGTTCTGGGGGGAAAGAAAGGGAGCTCAGGATGGAAAAAATAATATCAGGCAAGGACAGAAGGTTCTGAAGAGAAATGGGAGCATCTTTTCCCAAATAGCCACAGACTCCTTGATGTCAGTGCACAGTTTTTCCTAATTTTGTTTTTCCCCTATAGTACCCTTCAGAGGGTCCTAGCACATGTTAGGTAATTCAACAACTGCTTAGTAACTTGGAACATTCTGGGAGATGAGAAAGGACACTGTTACTACAAAGACATGTTGACCAGTAAGTGATAAAGGAAACAAGGATACAAAGTCAGATGACTAAAGGGATCCTCTGTATAAGCTTCAGAAGTTTTCACCAGCGATTAGCATGGCCACACTCTGAGTGGTGTGCATGTGAATACTTTCTATGAGTGCCTAGGGAAGACAGTATAGAGAAATCAGACCCATCCAACTACTATTCATCTGACATTTACTAAGCATCCACTGTCAGGCACTGTTGAACTCTGGAGACAGAATCTTGAACCAAACAGATCTGCCCTCTTGGAGCCTAGAACCTTACACATCAGTTACCTTGCCTTAAAAACTAATAATACAAGTAACTATTAGCAACAGCAACAAATGGCCGAGAATTTATTTGGCCTGTAACATTCTAACGAAGGAATCTTAGAGACTTTTCAATCTAAACGTTCTATCTTACACACAGGAAGGCAGAGGCCCAGAAATGCCTACTTGCTCAGGGCTATGTAGTTTGTTTGTGTCAGACTCAAGATCAGAACCCAACCTGCTGAAAGTTTCTAAGTTGCTAGGCTGGGTCTCAGGGAAGCCTGTAATTGTTCCTAATGTAGTGAGCCTGAGGCATTGGAACTTGAAGCCCTGCCACATGTGGTCCTTGGTTTATCATCCCTCAGAGAAAGAGACATGCTTCCAGCAGGCATTGGTTTATAGGCTCTCACAGGCCCAAATGCATTTTATTATCTGAAGGGACTTCACTGAGCCACTGAGGGAGCAGCACCACAGAGCACATTCTCAGTAAGTGGAAAACTTGTACTAACACAAACCTGCTCTTTTGTGCTGCACAAAATCCTAAATATCTAACATTTGATGGTCTACTGAAAATTAAATATTACAGAAGCCATCCTATTTAGCTTCTTGCAGAACAAGTCCCATTATCATTTAAGGGGTCTGTCATATGCTTGACAGGTTGTGGCCTGGTGGCTCCCTGCAGGTATCACGCAACCAACAACAGCAGAACAGGAGCACAGCAAGGCCCCCCTGCCTACCCACCCGGCCTCATGCTGTTCTCATTCAGAAAGTGGTGCCGGTGCACTGCTCACAGGCTGTTCAGTTGCAGCTCTCCCCAAACCCCAGAACAACGAGGGCTGGAGGAGACATCTGGGGGCCATCTCTGTGGACCAGATCATTCGTGGCTAGTTTCACCATAAGTTTTTGCCTACTGACATATGGGAGGTCAGAATATCCATGAGGTGGTTTCACCTGGAAGCTTCTGTAACCAAAGACTTGAGAACTGAGGGTCTCAGCTTTTGCTGATTCCCCCACCCCTGCACTCTTCCTTAGGACTGGGAAAGATCCCAGTGCCCGTTTTTTTTTGTTTTTTGTTTTTTTGTTTTTAAATGAAGGGAGCTGGACATTGTTTCCTGCTTTTAAATATGGGCTTAAGGTCAGAAAATATAGAAAGTTCTGAGAGTGGTGGTAAACAGTCACCTAGCTGAGTAAGCTGCTTAATCTCTTTGAGCCTCATATATATCTATAAATAAAGATATTAATAGTACCTACACAATAGAGCAACTGTGAGGAGTAGATGAGGCAGCCCATGTGAAATGCTTGCAGCAAGACCAAGAATCAAGTTGTCATCCAATATATGTTAGTTCTTCCTATTCTGGGCCTTCACTTAGACAAATGTAAAGTGGGCAGACAGTCCCGGCAAAGCAATAACAATAATTCTCTTTCTCTCTCTCAATATATAGGTGTGTGTGTGCGTGTGTGTGTGTGTGTGCGTGCACGCGCTTCTGCACACACTTGCATGTATTACACATGTTAGCTGCAATGCCTATTTTAGCTAATATGATACTTTGCTAAGCTGCTCTGCCCAACTTGCACTATATATATTTAGACAAAATATGTATTTTATCAACATTAGCAAGAGAGAAGCAAAGGGATGAACAGATTCATGAAATTACATATGAAAATGCATCTATCATGTTCTGAAGAGCAGTTGGCAGGTAGCCAGAACTCTGCAAATGAAAGCTATTATAATCGTTAAGAATTTGGGAGCTATGAAATTTTTCTCGCCAACATTAACCATGTGTTTATTTTCACAAAGGCCTTATGCTTCCCTTAGTTGCTACACAAGACTGTGGCTTCACTTGGGGTCTGACTGAACCAGGAGAAGTGTGGAATGACAGCTACAAGGAAATATCAAGAGAATGTCCTCCTACTTCATATATGGGGAAACTGAAGTTTAGAGAAAAGGAGGAGATTCATTAAAGCTATACAATGAGCTAGAAAATGGTTAAAATTTAAACAAGCTGGGAGAAAAATAACAACTAACAGTTATTTTACAATAAACTCTGACTGGGTATTGTTCTAAGTGCTTACAACAACTTACCAAGTAGGTATTACTCTTAGTCCCTTTTAACATATAAGTAAGTAGATGCTTAGAGAAGTTAAGAAACTCCCTAATGGCAGAGAGCTAGTTTAGTTTCAGAGTCTGTGTTCTTGACTACCCACTGAACTGTGTATGTAAATCTTGATAATGGGGTTATGGATAGGGAGTTAATGCACGAGATATCTTCAGCCTTTGGTAAAAAGCCTTGTGGGATAGCCCAGCTTTGCATTTAAGAATCAGATGGACCTGGGTTCAATCCCAGCTCTGCCATTTAATAGCTCTGCTGTTGGCCCTGGGCAAGTCACCAACTTCCTTGGGCCCAGGGTTCCTTGGGTATATGGTGAGACAGTCTATGTCCCAAAGGGCTGCTGAGAAAATAAAATAGCAGCATAGCCTGGTGAATCAGAGAGCATGTGTGACTCACAACTCTATCACCTGAAGCTATGATATTTGACATATTTCATAACTTGCCTGGGTCTTCAATTTCCTCATATACAATACAAGTGATAGTACCTTTTACATGGGTTGGTTTTTGTGCTGAATAAAGAAGATCATTCATGTAAAGAACGAGCACAGAGCCTGGGGCTCAATGAGCGCTTCCTAAATATTAGTCAATATTCCTGTTACAATGTACATAAAGTTCCAACTAAAGCACACAACTTAGCTGGCATTCAAGTCAATCTGGCCAATAAATGGATGAGACACTGAACTCTTTTGTAAAATATTAAAAGGCCTAAGTGTTTATTGTTTAGGCTTCTGTCTTAAGACTAATTTCATTGAAATAAAAAAGTAATGTGGAGGAGTGAGGACAGGGTTAAGAAAGAAATGAGACAATTTTGAAAGAGAAATTAAGAAAATAATCCCTTTTACAATTCCATCAAGAAGAAAATACCTAGGAATAAATTTAACCAAGACAGTCAAAGACCTGTACTCTAAAAACTATGACACTAATGAAAGAAATAGAAGAACATATGGAAAGATATTCCATATGAAGTAGAAGAATTAATGTTGTTAAAGTGTGCATAATATCCAAAGCAATCTACAGATTCAATGCAATATGCATCAAAATGCCAATGTCATTTTTCATAGAACAGGAACACAAAGTTCTAAAACTTGTATGGAACCACAAAATACCTCAATTAGCCAAATCAATCTTAAAGAGCAAAGCTAAAAATACCATGCTTTCTGCTTTCAAACTATACTGTAAAACCATAGTAGTCAAAACAGTATGGTACTGGTACAAAAGCAGTCACATGGATTAATGGGAGTAGAATAGAGCCCAGAAATAAATCCATGCTTATATGGTCAATTACTCTTCTGATAAATAAGGAAAAAGCCTCTTTAATAAATGGTGTTGGCTACTAGGTATTTATTCAAAGGATACAGTGTACTGTTTTGAAGGGGCACATGCACCCCCAATGTTTACAGCAGCAATATCAACAAGAGCCAAAGTATGGAAAGAGCTCAAATGTCCCTCAACAAATGAATGGATAAAGAAGATGTGAGATATATACATATATATTATATGTATAATGACTCCTGAAGTCATACACGCTAGTAACTTGGGTATAAATTAAAAAATAAATTAATTTAAAAAATGGTGTTGGGGGGCGCCTGGGTGGCGCAGTCGGTTGAGCGTCCGACTTCAGCCAGGTCACGATCTCGCGGTCCGTGAGTTCGAGCCCCGCGTCAGGCTCTGGGCTGATGGCTCGGAGCCTGGAGCCTGTTTCCGATTCTGTGTCTCCCTCTCTCTCTGCCCCTCCCCCGTTCATGCTCTGTCTCTCTCTGTCCCAAAAATAAATAAACGTTGAAAAAAAAAATTAAAAAAAAAAATGGTGTTGGAAAACTGGATAGCAACTGTGTAAAAGAATAAAACTGGATCAGTAGTTTACACCGTATACAAAAATAAATTTGAAGTGGATTAAAGACTTGAATATAAGACCTGACACCATAGAACTCCTAAAAGAAAACATAGACAGTAAGCTCTTTGACATCAGTCTTAACCACATACATATTCTTTGGAACATTCTCCTTAGGCAAAGGCAACAAAAGCTAAAATAAACAAATAGCATTGTATCAAACTGAAAAGATTCTGCACAGTGAAAAATACCATCAACAAAGTGAAAAGAAAATCTACTGAATGTTAGAAGATATTTGCAAATCATACATCTGATAAAGGGTTAATATCCAAAATAGATGAAGAACTTACACAACTTGATATTTAAAAAACTCAAATAAGCAGAAGATTTGAAAAAAACATTTTTTCTAAAGAAAATACATAATTCGCCAAAAGGTATATAAAAAGATGTTCAAGATCACTAATCATCAGGGAAATGCAAATCAAAACCACAATGAGGTATCACCTCACACTAGTCAGATTGGCTATTACCAAAAAAACAAAACAAAACAAAAAAATCAAATGTTGGTGAGGATGTGGGGAAAAGGGAATCCTTGTACATTGTTGGGGGTGTAAACTGGTGCAGTCACTATGAAAACAAGTATGGAGATTCCTAAAAAATTAAAAATAGAACTACCAGGGGTGTCTGGGTGGCTCAGTCAGTTGAACATCCAATTCTTGATTTAGGCTCAGGTCATGATCTCATGGTTCATGTTGGCAGTACAGAGCCTGCTTGGGATTCTTTCTCTTTTGCTCTGCCCCTCCCTTGCTCTGCACTTTCTCTCCCTCTCTCTCTCTCAAAATAAATAAATAAAAACTTAAAAACAACCAAACACTGCTGGGTCTTTAAAAGAATAGAACTACCATATAATCCACTTTGGGGTATTCCTCTGTAGAAAATGAAAACACCAATTCCAAGAGATATAACTGTAAGTTTATTCCAGTATTATTTATAATAACCAAGATATGGAAGCAAGCTAAGTTCCCATTGATAGATGAATGGATAAAGATGTGGTATACACACACGTAGGCACATGCACACACACACACATATACACACACGAATACTACTCAACCATAAAAAAAAATTAAATCTTGCCATGAGCGACAACATGGATAGACCTAGTGGGTATCATACTAAGTGAAATAAGTCAGAGAAAAATAACTACTGTATACTTATATGTGGAATCTGAAATACAAATGAACAGAACAAAACAGAAATAGATTTTAGATACAGGACAAAACTGTTACCAGAGGAAAAAGGGGTTGAGGGGTAGGCAAAACAGATGAAGGAGATTAAGAGGTACAAACTTCCAGTATTAAAATAAATCAAGGGATATAATGCACAGCATAAGGAATATGGTCAATAACATGGTAATAACTTTGTAAGGTGACAGATAGTAACTAGACTTATTATGGAGGTAATTCTGCAATGCATAAAAAAATCAGATCACTATCATGTACATCTGAAAGTAATAGGATATTGTATGCCAATTATAGTTCAATGAAACAAAACAAGACAAACCAAAAGAAATGGGATAATTTTGTTTAGCTGAGGACATAATTCTCCACAGAGACTTATCATGCCTTCTCTGACTTCCTCTGCACCCTCCCTTTTACTTCTACTACATGTAGAATCCTGCCCCAAAGGGTATTTATAAAATTGAACTGCATGGCTTTTAGATTTAGACTTCAGATTTTGAATATCTAAAGCTAAGAAAGGTAGGTTCTGAGGAAACTTAGAAAATAGCTTCCATTTATTGAGAATTTTGAATGGATTAGGTATTACACCTATTATAAAATATTCTACCCATATCTTTCTTGCCAGTGTGTTACCATAGAAGTGTATTGTGCTAGAACCTTTGAGAACTTTCACTATAGAAGGGGCTTTTAACTAGCGATCCAGCCAGAATCAACTTCAAGGAAAACATCAATCAACCCAGTTCACTCTCCCTATCCAATACTACTCAGGTTCTCCCAGGTCAGGAATGGGTTCTACAAATCCCAAGAAGCAATTTCCACATCTGTCCATTCTTAATAAGCACCTTGGAGTGAAGAATTAATGCAATGAATTCTTCAGGTTCAGGCCAGTTGGAATTGCCTTCTACCTTCCTCCTCTTAATACTCATTAACATTAATGTTAAATTGTGGACATGGGGCACACACTGTAGATTAGCAGATCTAATGTCTAGTAGATTAACTTCTCTTTTGTTTAAACCTACCAAAGTGTATTTAAAAAAACTGAAGGAATTTTCCAGGTTTCCTTGAAACTAGGATTACCCACGTGTCACAGTTTTTTCCAATGAGATGGAATAGAGCATGACTCTCCTTCCTCCTACTGTAGGCCATGGAGTGGCCATATTGTGATTATAAGGTAAGGGGATGATAAAATACTGTTGCTGAGGAGGCAGAGATGAAGGTTATAAAAAATGGGTCCCTGAGGGCATCTTTGAGTCCATACACTAGCTATGGACTGCTTCCCTCTGCACTTCTTGTTTAAGCTACTGTAATTGGGTATTATTTGTGTGCGTCTTATTCCTAACTGACAAAATGAATGGACAGTTGTTATTTGTGGCCACTTAGGCTCCTTCTCTTATAGCAATAGCACCCACATTTACTTTGAAATAACTATTCCCTCCCTTTATGGAACCCTGGGTAGAAGGGCTGTCAAAATGCCTACTCCTTGGTTTATCAAGGGGTTGGCACAAAACCAAATCATTTCCTATACTTCCTACATGGAATCCAACTGATGTTTTTTTACAATTAGTTTTTCAGTCTTAGATTCTAAGAGTTACCCCAAATCCTTCCAATAAGTTCCATAGTTTCTGAAGTTAGAGCCTCTTTCTGTTGCCTGTAGCCACAGAACCCTCTGTGGTACTAGCAATCTACACAAAAACATCGATACTGAATAGTTTCTATTAAAATTGTTGCAAATATTATCCCATGAAATTGTTACAAAGTTCCATGCAGTAGGAACTATCAGGGACATTTTAGAAGTTTAGTAAACTGAGGCTCAAAGAGGTTAAGTGATCATTCTTACCAACGTCACACAATAAGAATGTAGCAGAAGCAATAATCACCAAATACCTATGTGCTACTCCTAGCATAGCCTCTCCTCCATTTGGTTGGGCCCTTGTAACTAGTACTGGCCAATGGAACATGAATGACAATGACATATGCCACTACCAGGCTGAGGTCTGCTAAGAGCTGGACTATCTCCTCTATTTCTCATCCCATGACTCAGTGACCTTGAGGATGGCTTAGCTACAGGTTGGGGGATGATCTCCCAACCCAGAACAAACTGATTATGACAGATGAGTAAACTATTACCCCTTAAGCCAATGAGACTTCAAGGTTTATCTGTTGTGCATTTAGAGTTAGTTATCCTGCCCAATGTATTGACAGTGAATTGAAATCATATCTGGTTTACTTCTCTGTATTTTATTTTTTAACAGAAACATTACAGAACTAAAAGAGGAGATAGAAAGGACACCTACTAAAAATGGCCTTTTTTGAGCTCTCTGGTCCTAGCCTGGTCTCTCTGGAAGATATTCCCTTTATGTTTTCTTGTCTTGGATTCTTGCTAATGGAGTTGCCTCTAGCAAATAATGATGATCATCATATAATAACTACTTCTACCTTTTAATGAGTGTTCACTTGTTATTGGCCACTGAATTAGTAAGTGGCAGAGTGTGAATTCAAACCATGAACATCTGATTTCAAAGCCCATACTCAGAGTTCTGGCCCAAGATGACAATATAGGAAGATCCCAAACTCATTTCCTCAACAAACACACCAAATCTACATTTATTTATAGAGCATTCCTAGAAGAGAAACAGAGAGCTGACTAAACAGCTTCTGCATAATAAAAGAGCACAAATGGCAGGAATGAAGAGCAACAGTGAATGAAACACAATCACAAAGGAAACCTCCACCCCTGAGGCTGGGATCTGCAGTAGGGAGGAATAGTACCAAGGGGCCAGGAACAAATTCACCTGCTCTGGGAACAGAAAACAAAAACAAAAACAAAAACAAAACAAAAAACTGTCCATGGTTTGGAAGAGCAACTAGTATACAAAAGATCCAGGCCTAGAACTTTGCCAAATGACAAGGGAGGTGCTGGAACTCTCTCTTGGTCAGAGAGGTTGGCGAGTGCCATTGTTTATATTCTTACTCCACCTTGAGAGCACAGAAGGGACAGGATTCAAATGCCTTAGCTGGCCT
Organism: Lynx canadensis; assembly: GCF_007474595.2. Taxonomy (NCBI): domain Eukaryota; kingdom Metazoa; phylum Chordata; class Mammalia; order Carnivora; family Felidae; genus Lynx; species Lynx canadensis. The sequence goes on along the minus strand of NC_044303.2, from coordinate 187,745,517 downwards.
GCTGCCTCACCGAGCACTGGGCCTCTAGCCCAAGACCGGCTCTCAGCACCCTGGTGCCCAGGAAAAAAAAGCTGTGGTTTAACAGAGTAGCTACAATAGAAAAGATCCAGCAGTAGAACCCTGCCAAATGGCAAGGCAGCTGCCGGAACTCTCTTAGGTTTGGAAGGGCTAGTGAGCACCATGGTTTATACTCCCCCTCCATTCCGTGTCAATAGGGAGAGCTGGTCTGGCATTTTAACAGGTCTATTGCCTCAATGGGCCATGGGCCACTAGCTCAGGCCAGCTAGTCCATCCCACAAGGCTGACCCAGGACAGTACACACCAGGACCATGACCCCCCTGTCAGCACTCACTATATCTCCAGCTATTGTGCCAAGGTGAAAAGGGTAGAGCACCCCAAAACACTCTAGGCCCTCACCATTTCGGCTTTAGATGGCTTGCTAGGGCACCCCAGGTGCAAAGTGCTCCAAGACTTACTGGGTGATACATGCTTTGGCCCCAGCCACCCTGCTAAAGTGCCCCCTGTTCAGAGAGCCCCAGGATACTCCTGCCTGTGCTGACCAGGTTCCAGTCACTCTGCCAGGGCACTCTGTGCACTTGAGACACCTCAGCTTGCATCCACTTCAACTTCAGCTGTTTGTCTGGGTACCCTTGGCACAAAGAGTCCTGTAATACTCTGGCTTATACCACTTCATCTTTAGCTATCTTGCCAAGGTGACCTCTCTGCACGGAGCTCCAGGATCCTCTGGCTTGTACCCTTTTCAGCTTCAATTGTCCTGCCAGGGCACCCTCTGTGGGGAGTCCAGGGACTACACTAAACTGAACCCACTTCAGCTTTAGCTGTTCTTCCAGAGTGTCTTCTGTGTATAGAGTCCCAGAACCCCTATAATCCCCAGCTTGCACCCACTTAAGCTTCAACTGTGTGCATAGGTGTGCCTAGGACTTGTGTTCATAGGACACTTGGAACTCTTGGCCTGCATCTACTTCAGCTTCAGCCATCTGACAAGGAAACCCCATCACGGAGTGCCCTGTGACTCCCAGCCCACACCAGCCACAGCTCCAGCCAGCCAGTGAAAGCAATCAAGTACACACAATTTACACAGAGAATGGACATATACAAGACCATTCCTTCAAGTTTAGAATTAGCTCTTCTAATGTATAGAAACAAAAGGTCAAGCAAAAGAGGAGAGAGAAGAAAATTCTCCAAATAAAAGAACAAGATAAAAACATCAGAAAAATATCTAAATCAAATGGATAGAAGCAATATGCCTGAAAGAGTTTAAAGTGATGATCATCAAGATGCTCGCTAGGCTGGAGAGAGGAGTGGAAGAACTTAGTAAGACCCTAAACAAAGAGATAGAAAATATAGGGGCGCCTGGTGGCTCAGTTGGCTAAGGCGTCTGACTTCAGGTCATGATCTCATGGTTCATGAGTTTGGGCCCCATATCAGGCTATGTGTTACCAGCATGGTTCGGATTCTGTGTCTTCCTCTCTCTCTACCCCTCCCTCACTGACTGTCTCTCTCTCAAAAATAAATAAACATTTAAAAAATTTAAAAAAAGAGATAGAAAATATAAAAAAGAGCCAGAGTTGAAGAATAGAGTAGCTGACATGAAGAATATACTAGAGGAAATCAATACTAGATTAGCAGATCCAGAAAAATGGATCAGTAATCTGGAAGACAGGGTAATGGAAAGCATCCAAGTGAACAAAAAATAAAAAAAATATAAAAAAATGAGACTAGGTTAAGGAATCTCTTAGACAACATCAAATGAAAAAACACAAGCATTATAGGGGTCTCAGAAGGGGAAGAGAGAGAAAAGGGCAGAAAACTTATTTGAAGAAATAAGAGCTGAAAACTTCCCCCAAAAGGGAAGGAAATACACATTTAGAATGTATAGCGAGTTCAGATTCAGAAAGTATAGAGATTCAGGAAGTACAGAGAGTTCCAAAGAAGATGAACCCAAAGAAATCCACATCATGACACATGACAATTAAAATGTCAAGGTTTAAAGACAAAGAGAATTTTAAGAGCAGCAAGAGAGAAGCAAAAAGCTACGTAGAAGAAAAATCCCCAAAGGCTTTCAGCTAATTTTTCAGTAGAAACTTTGCAGGCCAGAAGAGAGCGGCATGATGTATTCAAAATGCTGAAAGCAAAAGAACCTAAAATCATGAATACTCTATCTGGCAAGGTTATCATTAAGAATTGAAGGTTGGGGTGCCTGGGTGGCTCAGTCAGTTAAGCATTCGACTTAAGCTTGGGTTAAGATCTCGTGGTTCAGGGGTTCAAGCTCCATATTAGACTGTGCTGACAGCTCAGAGCCTGGGGCCTGTTGCATATTCTGTGTGTGTGTGTGTGTGTGTGTGTGTGTGTATGTGTGTGTGTGCATGCCCTTTCCCCCCTTGCACTCTGTGTCTCTCCCAGAAAAAGCAAAAAACATTAAAAAAAAAAAGGAACTGAAGGAGAGGGGGTGCCTAGGGTCTCAGTAGTTTAAGCAGGTCATGATCTCACAGTTGTGTGCACAGTCCCTCTCTTTCTCTTAAAAAGAATTAAAGGAGAGAAAGATTTTTCCCAAGCAAAAGCTACAGGTGTTTATCATCACTAAATTAACTTCACAAGAAAGGTGATAGTCCTTTTAAGGACTTCGTTAAATGAAAAATAAAAGGCCATAATTAGATAAGGAAATTATGAATAAAAAATGTAAAACATAATAACATATACATAAAATGTGGAGGGGGGAGTAGAAAAAAGTTTTTTTTTAGGATATGTTTAAACTCAGGGGCTCCTGGGTTGCTTAGTCAGTTAAGCGTCCAGCTTCGTCTCAGGTCATGATCTCACACTCCATGAGTTCGAGTGTCACGTCAGGCTCTGTGCTGACAGCTCAGAGCCTGGAGCCTTTTTCTGATTCTGTGTCTCCCTCCCTCTCTGCCCCACCCCTCCCTCATGCTCTGTCCCTCCCTGTCTCAAAAATGAATAAAAGTATTAAAAAATTTTTTTTTTTAAAGAATATGTTTAAACTCAAATGACCATCAACTTAATATAGATTGCTATATACTTAGGATGTTATATATGAACCTCATGGTAACCACAAACCCCAAAACCTATAGTAGACACACAGAAAATACAGACAAGGTGCACATGGGTGGCTCAGTTGGTTAAATATTCAACTCTTGATTTCAGCTCAGGTCATCTCATGGTTTGTGAGACTGAGCCCTGTGTTGGGGTCTGTACTGTCAGCAAGAAGCCTGCTTGGAATTTTCTCTCTCTTTGTCTCTCTCTCTGTCCCTCCCTTACTCTCTCTCTCTCTCTAAGTAAACAAACAAACTTGAAAAAAATACAGACAAAGCAATACAAACTTAAGACTACAGAAAACTCAATTACAGGGGTGTCTGGGTAGTTTAGTCAGTTAAGTACCCAACTCTTGGTTTCGGCTCAGTCATGATCTCACAGTTCATGGGATTGAGCCCCATCTCAGGCTATGTGCTGCCAGGATGAAGCCTGCCTGGGATTCTTTCTCTTCTCTCTCTGCCCCTTCCTGCTCACTCTCCCTCAAAAATAAACTTAAAAAATTAAAAACAAAATTAATTTCAAAAAAAAGAAAGAACAGAGAAGAACTACACAGTCAGAAAACAATCAACAAAATGGAAGTATATACCTATCAATTATTTTAAATGCAAATGGTCTAAATGCTCCAATAAAAAGACAGGGTGTCAGAATGGATAAAAAAAAAATAAGACAAATCTATATACTTCCTGTCAGAGACTCATTTCAGACCTAGGGATATATACAGACTGAAAGTGAAGCGATGAAAAAAATCTTACGCAAATTCCAAGCAAAAAAAAAAAAAAAATAGCTGGGGTAACAATACTTTTATCAGACAAAACAGAATTTAAAATAAATACTGTAAAAACAGAAACAGAAGGACATTATATAATGATAAATAGATCAATACAACAAGAAGGTATAATAATAAATATCTATGCACCAACATTGGAGCACCTAAATACATAAAAAAATATTAACAGGCATAAAGGGAGAAATTGATGGTAATGCAATAATAGGGGACTTAAACACCTCACTTATATTAATGGATATATCATCGAGGCAGAAAATCAATAAAGAAACAGTGTCTTTAGATAACACCTTAGACCAGATATACATAACGTATTTAGAACATTCCATCAAAAAACAAAGTACACAATATTTTCAGGTATACATCAAAAAATTCACCAAGATAGCTCACATCTTAGGCCACAGAATAAGTCTCAATAAATTTAAGAAGACTGAAAACGTATTATGCATCTTTTCTGACCACAATGGTATGAAACTAGAAATCACACACACACACACACACACACACACACACACACACCTGGAAAAAAATTTCAAACACACGGAGGGTGAACAACCTGCTACTAAACAATGTGAGTCAACCAAGAAATGAAAGAAGAAATAATACATGGAGACAAATGAAAATGAAAAGACAATGATCTAAAATGTTTGGGACACAGCAAAAGCTGTTCTGAGAGGGAAATTTATAGCAATGCAGGCCTACATCAAGAAGTAAGAAAAAACTCACATAAACAATCTAATTTTACACCTAAAGGAACTAGAAAAGGAACAAAGAAAGCCCAAAATTACTAAAAGGAAGAAAATAATATCAGAGCATAAATAAATGATGTAAAGACTAGAAAGAAACAATAGAAAACATCGATGAAACAAAAGCTGTTCTTGAAAAGGTAAACAAAATTGAGAACACTTTAGCCAGACTCATCAGGAAAGAACCCAAATAAGTAAAATCAGAAATGAAAGAGGAGAAACAACAACTCACACCACAGAAATATGAAGGATTATAAAAAATATGAAAAATTATACACCAGCAAATTAGACAACCTAGAGGAAAGCAGTATTCTTAAAAAATATAATATTCCAAAACTGAATCAAGAAGTGGGTAATGTGAACAGACTAATTACTTGTAATAAAATTGAATGAGAAATAAAAAAACTACCAAAATCGGTAGACAAAACAACTTGAAAGAAAACACTTTCAAGAGCAAATGAGATATCTCAAGAGAATGAGATGTCAAGAGGGAGCTTTGAAAAAGCCCAACATATTCCTGGGAATTTGAAGGCAGGAGCAAGTACAGGGCTGTTTATCTGTCCAGAAAAACCTGAGAAAGCTGTAAGAGCTCACTCCTTGTTGACCTTGCACAAACACAAAATGAAAGCTGAGGCAGAGTAAATGGCCTGCCACAGCATTCAAAGCATGCCCCAACCAGAGCCCTTCAAATTCACTAGAGGGGCTCAATAGATTTGAATAGGCAGAAGAATCAGCAAATATGAAGACAGTTCAAATTATTGAACTAAAAAAAATGAAAAATAAGTAGAGGCACACCTGGGTGGCTCAGCTGTTGAGTATCTGACTTTGGTTCAGGTCATGATCTCACATTTTGTGAGTTTGAGCCATGCATCGGGCTCTGTGCTGACAGCTCAGAGCTTAAAACCTGCTTCAGATTCTGTGTCTCCCTCTCTCTCTGACCCTTCCCCACTTGCTCTCTCTCAAAAATAAATAATAAAAAAAAAAACTACCAAAATCCATAAGTGCATGACTAGATGGATTCACAGGTAAATTCTATCAAACATTTCAAATTTATTCTTGCATCCCAAAAAAACTGAAGAGGAACGAATTCTATCAGCATTACCCTGATACCAAAACCAGACAAAGACACCACAAAGAAAACTTCAAACCAATATCCCTGATGAGCACAGATGCAAAAATCTTCAACAAAAGATTAGCAAACCACATTAAATAATACATTAAAAGAATAATTCACCACAATCAAGTGAGATTTATCCTGAGAATGCAAGGTCCTCAATATTTACAAATCAATGTGATATACTAAATTAACAAAACAGAGGACAAACATCCTATGATCATCTTAATGGATGCAGAAAAAAGCATTTGACAAATTTCACAATCTGCTCATGACGAAATTCTCAACAAAGTGGGTTTAGAGGGAACATACCTCAATATAATAAAGACCATAAAAAAAAACCCTACAGCTAACATAATACTCAATGGTAAAATACTGAAATCTTTCCTCGAAGATCAGCAACCAGACAGGGATGTCCATTCTTGCCACTTTGATTCAACACAGTACTGGAAGTCCTGGCCACTACAATCAGACAAGAAATAGAAATAGAAAGCATCCATACTGGTGAGGAAAAGTTAAACTATCACTATTTGCAGATGACAGGATACTATACATAGAAAACCCTAAAGACTCCACACACACACACACACACACACACACAATTAGAAAAAATGAATTCAGCAAAATCTCAAGATACAACATTAATCAGAAATTTGTTGTTTATGCACTAACAATGAAGTAGCAAAAAGAGAAATTAACAGTTCTATTGAATATTGCACCAAAAAGAATAAAATATCTGGGAGTAAACTGAATCAAGGAGGTGAAAGACCTGCACTCTGAACACTATAAAATATTGATGAAAGGAATTAATGGTGACACAAACAAATGAAAGAATATTCCAGGCTCATCAGTTGGCAGAATACTGTTAATATGTCCACACTCTCCAAAGCAATCGACAGATTCAATGTAATCCCTATCAAAATACCAATAGCACTTTTCACAGAATTGAAGTAATTCTAAAATTTATGTGAAACCACAGAAGACCCCAAATACCCAAACCAATCTTAACAAAGCTGGAAATATCACAATTCCAAATTTCAAGCTATACTACAAAGCTGTAGTAATCAAAACACTATGGTACTGGTACAAAAAATGAACACATAGATCAGTAAAACAAAATAGTCCAGAAATAAACCTATAGTTACATGGTAAATCTATGACAAAGGAGGAAAGAATACACAATGGGGAAAAGATGGTCTCTTCAGTAAATGGTTCTGGGAATACTGGACAGGCAGAAAAATGAAACTTTTTTGTACCATAAACAAAAATAAACTCAAAGTGGATTCGAGATATAAATGTGAGACCTTAAACTGTACAACTTTTAGAAGAAATAGGCAATAACCTTTTTTTTTTTAATATTGGCCATTGCAGTATTTTTCTAGATATATCTCCTAAGGCAAGGAAAACAAAAGTAATAAACTATTGGGACTACACCCAAATAAAAAGATATTACACAGCAAAGGAAATCATAAAGAAAAAAGTCAACCTACTGAATGGGATAAGGTATCTATAAATGACTTATTTGACAAGGCGTTGATATCCAAAATATATAAAGAACTTATACAACTCAGCACCAAACAAACAACAAACAATCTTATAAAAAATGGGCAAAGGACTTGAATAGACATGTTTCCAAAGAAGACATATAGATGGCCAGATACATGGAAAGATGCTTAACATCACTAATCAGGGAAATACGAATCAAAAACAATAATAAATCACCTTACACCTGGCAGAATGGCTAGAATAAAAAAGACAAAAAATAACAAGTGCTGGCAAGTGGAAAAAATGGAACCCTCGTGAACTGTTGATAGGAATATAAATTGGTGCAGCTGCTGTGAAAAAGAATATAGTTTTCTCAAAAAAAAAATACAAACACTGTATGATCCAATAATTCCACTACTGGGTATTTATTCAAAGAAAGCAAAACACTAATTGGGAATGATATATTTGCAGCATTATTTACAATAGCCAAGATAGGGAAGCAACCAAGTGCCTACTTATCAATAGATAAATAGATAAAGAAGATGTGGAAAATTATATATATATATATATATATATATATATATATATATATATATATATAGGAAGAAAGGGAATATTACTCAGCCACAAAAAGGATGAGATTTTGCCATTTGGAACATGGATGGACCTAGAGGGTATTATGCTAAGTGAAATAAATCAGATTGAGAAAGACAAATACCATGATTTCACTTATATGTGGAAACTAAAGAACAAAACAAATGAATAAACAAACAGCAAAATCATATCAATAACAGAAAGCAAACTGACGGTTTCCAGAGAGGAGAGGGTGGGCAAAATGGGTAATGGAGTGAATAAGTTACAGGAATCAAAGATACAGCATAGAGAATATAGGCAATGGTATCATAATAGTGTTGTATAGTGACAGATGGTAGCTATACTTGTGGTGAGCATAGCATGATGTATAAACTTGCTGAATCGTTATGTTGTACACCTAAAACTCATGTAATACTGGGTGTCAAGTCTACTTAAAGAGTAAGTAACAAAAGCCAAACTCAGACTCCAAATAAAAAGGCCCAACTCAGACTCCAAATCTTGGTGTACCCTAAGTGAGGCTGCTCATCTCTCTCCATAGGACTGGGATGAGTGGATACAGCTTACAGTTTCTGCTCCCTTTCTCCCTCCGAGATATCATCTTCTTTTCAAAAACATTCTGGGGCCAGCTGGATTTGAACATCATTTACTCTGTCCTCAGCAGGAAAGCAACAGTGATCTCTGGTTACCTCCCAGCTCCCAGCATGAGGAGATTTTGGTTATCATTCTGCTAATGATTTCACTAAGTGTATGCTATTTATCTCCATTGGTCTGCTGAGAGGGGAGCAGGCAATACAGTTTGATGCTTATTATTCTCTTATTCTGCTGGCCAGCACTCTCCTACCCACTCATCAAATTCAATGTTTTGTCAGGCATAGTGGCCTTCAAGTCCTGACCCCAAATTCCTTTTGATATACTTGCCACCCTCTGCCTTGGAACACTGATAATCAATTTAATCCAACATATTAAACATTAATCAAACATCTATGTTCCTGGTATTGTGTAAGGCTCTGGGAATTGAATGGTGGACATAATAAAACAAATAGGGTACCTGTTCCCCATAAATGCCTACGGTATCATGGGGGTCAGATATAGATAGACAATCCTGATACAGTGTGATGAGGGTACTGATGGGAGAAGTAGAGCAGGCTCTGGGAACCCTAGTAAATGCACTCCAGCCTCGACTATCAGGAAGGCTTTCTCAGCATGGTAAGGATCCAATTTATCTGGCTAAGAATTCACCATATTGATGGAAAAGGTAAATAGGATAAACCAAACGCTGGCTGTTCTTGAATTCTCAGTTGCCAAATAGGACATGTGGCTGGAGGGGATTCCTTCATACACATCTTGAGGCTAAAGAGGATCCTCTACATCACAGTCCTCTTATGTATGGGCTTATAGCAACATTCTTGAAGAAGAATTATAAGACTTAAAGTTTTAGTCTACCCAAGCTCTTCAACTTAGTGGTAACAAGACCACATTCTCAGCATGGGGAGAAAGCAGAGTGAATACTGAGGTGTCCCCCCCAAATCTTCTCTGCCTCCAGCACCTTCAAAAGCCCCTTTCCTCGCAATGCATCTAGAACAGGTAGGAAAAGGGATTATCATTTTTTCATCCTCTCTTCTATATCTGTACTATGCTTATGCTGACATAGCTGTCAGTCCCCTGACCTGAAAAGCTACCACCTCCTTTCTCATCCTGCCAAGTTCAAGCCCCCTTTCCCCAAAGCCTTCTGGTTGCTCCAGTTTGCATCCCTCTCTCCTCTCTCTGTTCCTCCCAGGAACATACATTATGGCATTCGGAAGTATAAAATCCTAAATAATATTTTAATTAGACATTATTAAGTGTTAAACTCTTTAGGACAGAAACTGTTTTATTATATCCCCTATAGACTTCATAATGTTTGGTTCAAGGATGTCCTAAATATTAATTAGTTGGGTGTATGTGGTACAGTTCAAGGCATTCAGTAAGTGTTCATTAAATAGTTTTTGGACCAGTATATTATGTATGGAGCAAAAATAGGCAGATTGATCTGAGACACAAAGAACCCTTAATTCTAGGAGGTGTTATAGGAAGGGAAGGGACATTATGGAACCTGATACTTTGACAGAATCTTTTGTTTACTTTTGTATGCAAAATACTTACATTGTTCAGGTTAATTATAACAGCCCTGAGTTATCTTGATATAATAGATGAAAATTATATGGTATTAGAAAATGATTCAAATTCAAATATGACCTCAGGATATAGGTTTTCTCCTATAAGACATTGGTTCCCCAATTGGGCATGCCAAGGGATGGTCTCTGATAACACATGTTCCAGTCCCAGGCCAGTATTTTAGAAGGGATGAGTAGAGGAACCTGGTGGAGGCTATTATTAGCTTTAAATTTTTTTTTTAATGTTTATATTTGAGAGAGAGAGTGAGGGAGGGAGGGAATGAGCAGGGGAGGGGTAGAGAGAGACGGACACAGGATCTGAAGCAGGTTGTCAGGCTCTGAGCTGTCAGCACACACAGCCTGACTTGGGACTTGAACCCATGAGCTGTGAGATCATGACCTGAGGCAAAGTAAGATGCTTAACTGACTGAATCACCCAGGCATCCATCTATGACTAGCTTTAGCAGACCCTCTCTTGAGACAGTGTCCTAAATCCAGGAGGAGGATGCTGTTAGATACGGTATGTAATTGTACTGTTCCCAAAGGATCAGCAATAGAGATAACTCAGATGAGCTGGTTTGCAGAGACACCCATCAGGTCTTTTTTCCATCTGGACTATTTCAGTATTTTATTATTTTTTTAGGTTTTTTTTGTTTGTTTGTTTGTTTTGTTTTTTTTTTGTTTTTGAGAGAGAGAGTGAGTGTGAGTGAGCATGAGCAGGGGAGGAGTAGATGTGGGGGGAGGGAGAGGAAGGGAGGGAGGGAGAGGGAAGGAGAGGGAGGGAAAGAGAGTATCCCAAGCAGGCTCCATGCTGTTAGTGCAGAGCCTGATGTGGGGCTTGAACCTAGGAACCATGAGATCATGACCTGAGCCAAAAAAAAAGTCAGACGCTCAACTGACTGAGCCACCCAGGTGACCTTGGACTATTTCAGTATTTTCACAACTAATGTTGACCTAAATGGCTTGGAATCTCTTCCATTTTGGCTTTTCTTTTATAAACAGGTAAGTGATGAGAATACATGCATTTATAATTAGGAGGAAAATAATATATTAGAAAGAATGTGGGAAAAACCACAATTGCAAAAAGTATGTAGGAATGTCAGGTTTTATCTGGAAGGCTTCAGGGACCAACATGAAAGCTGCTGTTTGCAAGCAGCTCAGTAAAGCAGATCAACGGTCAGGAAGTGAAAAGATCTAATTTCCAAAACCATAGACTGTTTTCAATGACTTTGAACAAGTCACTTCACCTTTGGGCTTTAGTTTCTGAATTTGTTAAAAGTAGAGGCTGGATAAAGTAAAACCCAAGCTCTTTATCATAGCCTAAGAGGCCATATATGATCTGGCCTTTGCTCTGTTCTCTCCTTTCTGCCCCTACTTCCTCCTTACCCACTGTGTTCCAGCCATACTCTCCCGGACTTTCGACAGGATTGTACCAGGGCCTTTGTGTTTGCTCCTATCTCTTATGAAATGCTTTTCCATCATTTTCCCTTCAAGATGAGTACATTCCTTTTTGACATTCAGATTTCAGCTCAGGCAGGCTTATCCTGACACTCCTAGCCAAAATAGTCCTACCTATTTATTTCTCCATTACCTTATTTTATGTATAGTATTCGCCACTTTCTGAAATCTTCTTTAATTTTTTTTTAACATTTATTTATTTTTGAGACAGGGAGAGACAGAGCATGAACAGGGGAGGGTCAGAGAGAGGGAGACACAGAATCTGAAACAGGCTTCAGGCTGTGAGCTGTCAGCACAGAGCCCTACGCGGGGCTTGAACTCACAGACCGCGAGATCATGACCTGAGCCGAAGTCGGCCGCTTAACCGGCTGAGACACCCAGGCGCCCCTGAAATCTTCCTTATTTGTGTGCATATTTTTGATCTCTTCACAGTAGAATGAAAACTCCATGAGAGCAGAATCTTTAATGTTTTTCAATGCCCTATTCCCTATATGGAAAACAAGGTCTGGTACTGAGTATATGCTCAGTAAATGCTCAACTGATTGAATAATAATGAATACTTATATGGGTCTTTTTAGTTTTCAAAATACCCAATATTTAGTCTCATTCAGGCTTCAGCATCCTATAAATTAAGCAAGAATTATTACATTTTAGTACCAAAATCAATTATTATTATTATTTTTTTTTTGGTGGGAGATAATCTAGTAATTTTTAGAAGCGTTAAAGGGGAAGAGGAAAAACACTACTCTGAATGAGCTTATAATTTATAAAGGGTGAATCTGCTTAAGAAATGTTGATGACAAAAAAAGTGTGTGACTTAGAATCAAGGAAATAGTGTTATAACTGTTTAAAAAATGGCGAAGAAACCAAATCCTGAAACTAGCCAGTGGAAGAGGCTGGTTTTCAAACTACTTTTTCTTCAGAGGTCTTCTGCATTCCAGATTTAACATCCATGACTAGCATTATCTCCTTTACTCACCTTTTCAAGGCTCAGAAGGCAAAGGAGATATAAATCAAAACTCTCCTGCTGCTTCTCGAAAACTCTTAAAATTCTGCAAATGTTCTGTCATTCCCACTTCTACATGCCCCAGCTTTAAAACCATGGCTAAGCACTAAAAAGGAGGAATCTGAGTTTGAACTGACCTAGAAGGAATTGGAGAGAGAAAAGAATGAATAGAAATGAATCACAAAGGAAGACTTGAGGCTTTCCTTCACCTAATGTGGCCAGGATGCTTAAGTACAGAGCCAGTTAGAAACAGGAGGCTGAACTAGATGCTCTCAAGGTCATTTCTGATTTTAGCAGATGGTTTTTGGTAGGCAGAGGAGGGCACATGCTAAGATAAAGTGAAGCTTTATTCAAAGTGTGTGAGAGTCTGAGGCACTGATAGCCTGTAATGTTGGCCAAACAGTTAAGTGTTAAAAACATACTATGGGAGATGGTCTTCTTTTAACAGAACTTAATACAGAAATGTTTCTCTTCAGGAAGTCTGAGAGGGGAACATTTCAAAGGATATACTCTCAGGGATGAAATTCACCTCAAAGGACCATCTAACCCAGCTTGCTTTCTTTAGACACAGAAAATATGGTAGTATTTCCACATACCCTATGAGGAAACAGCAACCTCCTTGCTAAATATGATGCACATAGAGTTCTCAGTCCAGTGTCTAGCAAATAGTAAGCGTGAAGACATTGTGATTATCATGACTATTAATCTATTCTAGTTGACAAATATTTAGTTCAACATACTATGTGTAAAGACCCAAGAGCAAGAAAAAAAAAAAAAAAAGTAAGCACTGCCAAGGAGCTTGTACCCCAGAAAGGAGAGAGATTACTCCCACTGGTGTTGAAAGGGGCTGTGTGAGCACTGGCCAGAGACGGAAACAGGTAAGGCAGAGCCTGTGTACTCAACATAACAATTGAATGCAAGTTCTCACAGGGTAGATTGGGATAAAACAAAACAAGAAAATATAAGGGGTACAATAATGAAGAATAAATTACCTAAGAAAATATTGGACTTTCATGAGACAGGGATAATTCTTTGTCATTTTTTTTAAAGATTCTAGATGGTATTAAGTAACTGTGCTTTCCCTATCTCTTGAGACCCTAAGGATACCAGGTGAGGTGGTTCAGTGGCATCCCACACTTCCCTGTGCTCTGTGTGACCTTAAAGAATAGGATTGGCATAATTCAGAAGGTGCGTTTTCCTGCTTCTTTGATAAATAGGTTTTTTAAAAAGGTAGTACTTCAGATGAGGGAGAATAGCTATTGAGGCCACTGGCTCAGTGGGGGCAAGAGAACAAGATGGGCCACGACTCAATTCCAGGGCAACATCCTAATGTCCCTCATACAATAGATATTCTGCAGATTATAAAAGAATTCTAGATTTGATTGAAATATTTAGCTTTGTTAAAGGCAGTAAAGCCAAGGTACAGAAGCAACATAAGGTCCTATTGATGGATCAATGGATAAAGAAAATGTGTTTGTATGTTTGTACACACATATACACAATGGCATCTTATTCAGGTATAAAAAAGGAAATCCTGCCATTTCCTACAACATGGGTAGATCTTGACATCATTATGTTAACTGAAATAAGTTAAAGAAAGATAGATACCTTACGATCTCACATTTGAAATAAAAAAACCCAAGCTCATAGATACAGAGAATAGATATTGGTGGTTGCCAGAAGTGGGGTAGAGACGAGCAAAATGGGTGGACAGGATCAAAAGGTATGAACTTCTCGTTATAAAATAAGTGAGTCACGGATTTGCAATATACATCATAGTGGCTATAATTAACACTGTATTATATATTTGAAAGATGCTAAGAGAATAGATCTTAAAAGTTGTCATCATTTGGGTGCCTGGGTGGCTAGTTGATTAAGCATCTGCCTCTTAGTTTTGGCTCAGGTTATGATGATATCACAATTTCATGAGTTTGAGCCCTGCATTGGGATCTGTGCTCAGAGCACAGAGCCTACTTGGGATTCTCTCCCCTTCTCTCTGCCTTTCCCCAATTCACACTGCCTATATCTCTCTCAAAATAAACTTAAAAAAAAAAGTTGTCATCACAATTAGAAAATGGTTTTATGGGGGGGGGGGTGCTTGGGTGGCCCAGTCGATTAAGGAACTGACTTCAGCTCAGGTCATGAGCTCACAGTTTGTGGGTTCAAGCCCCGCGTCGGGCTCTGTGCTGACAGCTCAGAGCTTGGAGCCTGCTTCAGATTCTGTCTCTGTCTCTCTCTTTGTCCCTCCCCTGCTTGAGCTCTCTCTCTCAAAAATAAACAAATATTTTTAAGTTATGTATGCTGATGAATGTTAACTAGACTTATTCTGGTGGTGATCACTTTATAATATATACAAATATCAAGTCATTATGTTGTACCCCTAAAATAAATACTTCATGTCAATTATACCTCAATTGCAGACACACACACACACACACAAACCCCACACCATGGATAACTCCTTCAAATAAGTCTCCAAATAGATAAGCAGGTAAGTGATCTCTTGATCACCTTCCTATAACACCAGCACCAGGATGGGAATTAGGAGATCAAAGTTCCAGCCCCAGGTCCATGCTTTTTACACCCTGAGGCAAGACTTTAACCACCGTATACAACTCCATGGGACCTGCTGCTCCCTGGAAATCTACTTCTAAAATTTAAGGAGCTAAGGTTAATGGAAAAATGGGAGGCTAGAGGAATTCCCTTCTGGCTTTTTATTTCCTTCCCTCTCTCAGAACTTCATTGGATCCCAGAGGCAGAGTTGGCACCAGACTTTAGCCATGGGACTACAGCCTTATAAAACTGGCTTCCAGAAAATGAAAGCTGCATACACCTAGTGGTGCACTGGCTACTCGGAGCTCTTTATTCCAGTCTGTCCATTATCTCCTTTACTTTAGTCCACTTGGCCCAAATCGCACATTCTAATTTGGTTGTACAACTCATTTCTTTCATTTCCTTTAGCTAAAGTCCTACAAAGAGAGTGCTAGCAAAAAAAAAAAAAAAAAAAAAAAAAAAAAGGTTGAAGAAATGTAAAGAACCTGAATGTTCTATCTCCTTTATGTATTCTTTATGCTTTGCACCTTTTATAGGGTTGGAAGCTTTGTACTGATAATAATGAGTTATTCAGGGCATGCAGTGTTACCAGGCCTGGGTGTAATGTAAATGGAATTATTTGCCATAGAAATATCCAGTCCAATCTCTTGGCAAATTGCAATCTCTAAAACTAGGTCCCTTTGAAAGGAGCTTACATAAATGTATACCTTGTTTGAAAGATTTGCAGCAATTTGAGACATATTGAGTTCTTTCTAAGATGAACATAGATCAGCTCTGCTCCGTCATAAGATTTAATTAGCAATCATTTATTAGTACCTATTAATTGCCTGATTTTTCAGTTTTACTGATTAAGTGACTTGCCAACATATTTCTACAAAAATGCAAGCTATGTGCCACTTAAGTGTGTGTGTGTGTGTATTTATTTACAAAAGAAAATTAACCAGGCCTTTGTGTTTTACTTGGTTACGTTAAAAAAGTAAGTTCTTAAACTAAGCCTTCTTCTATGTTCAGAAATCTGTGAGACCCAATGGCAAAAAGGTTATAAAACACCACCTTCTTCTCAAGACACTGACAAGTCTAACTGGGGAGATAAGACTTATAAACGTGAACTAGGTAGATGAAAAATATGAGGTTATATGTAGCCATGACTATATGTCCAGATACTAACTATACAGCTGTTCAGGGAAAGAAGTCACCAACATGGGATCAATGAGGTAGACTTTCCACAACATTAATAAAAGGCTGGTGAAGTTGTCCAGTTCTCTTTTTAAAGGGTCACGAGGAAAATTCCTCTCAGGGTTTAGACCTAGGAAATAGCCATCTTGTCTTCTCTTCTTGGAGAGAGTGTGGGGATTGATCTCAGGGAAGCCTAGTCATAGGAGTTTCTTAAAGCCTAGAAGAGAGCTCTGTTGAGGCTGGGGCCCAAACACAAGCTGGAGACCAACGTATATCCTAGGAGTGAGATACTGTAGGACCACCATGACTGCTATAACAAAGGAAGGGTCTTGATTCAGAATCAAGAGACCTGAGCTCTTGTGCCAGCCTCACAAGTCCCTCCTTGAACAAGTCACTAGACCTTCTTCAGATCATATTGTCTTTTGTTTTATATTTTTAATGTTTATTTTTTGAGAGAGAGAGAGAGAACGAACACATGAGAGGGAGGCGGGCAAAGAGAGAGAGGGAGACACAGAATCCGAAGCAGGCTCCAGGCTCTGAGCTGTCAGCACAGCCTGACATGAAGCTCCAACTCATTAAATGTGAGATCATAACCTGAGGCAAAATCAGATGCTTAGCCAACTGAGCCACGCAGGCACCTCAAATTGTGTCTTCTTAAAATTATTTTAGAGAGAGAGCTTACAAGTTTGGGAGATGGACAGAAAGAGAATCTTAAGCAGGCTCTATGCTCCATGTAGACCTGACATGGGGCTCAGTCCCACAACTATGGGATCTTGACCTGAGGTGAAATAAGAGTAAGATGCTCAACTGACTGAATCACCTAGGCACCCCTAAATTATGTCTTTAAAAGCTTTAAAATTTTTTTTTAACATTTATTTATTTTTGAGAGAGTGTGAGCAGGGGAGGGGCAGAGAGAGAGAGGGAGACACAGAATCAGAAGCAGGCTGCAGGCCCTGAGCTGTCGGCACAGAGCCCGACATGGGGCTAGAACTCACAAGCCGTGAGATAATGACCTGAGCCGAAGTCAGACGCTCAACCGACTGAGCCACCCAGGCACCCCTAAAAGATTTTCAAAGTATGATGAGGTAACATTCAAAGGTGGGGATTTCCTTGTTTGGATGTGGTATCTCCGAGAGAGCCAATCCCTGGATATCCAGGCAAGGGAAATCACAAAAAGAGAATGAAGCGTTTATTTTCCCCCCCTCTTTGGCTCAAGGCTATCCATCAAGTATACCAACTTATTTTCTAGGATTATCATATGTTTTGGAGAGGAAACCCTTTCCATTCCATTAGTCTGCCTTTTGTGTAGAAGAAAGTGTTGACTTCCCAGAAGCAGAGACAGGGGGTCAGGGGGTGGGGGGTGAGTAGCCCACTTAATCTGTGTTCCCTCTGAGGTGGAAACTTTACAACCACTCAGGAGGTACAGTATATCCCTATTCTACAGAGAAGCAAACTGGGGCTCAGAGATGTTCAGAAACTTGCTGAGGTCATACCATTAGTAGGGGGAAAAGCAGGGATGGAATGCAAGTCTTTGTGGGGCTCTTACTATGTCTGCATTTGGGGAGGAAGAGTGTGTGCACGGAAAAGAACACCAGGCTGGGAACTGGAAACCCACACTCTAGTTCTTGCTTTACTTCTACTTCATTACATGATGTTGGGCCAAGCCTTTCCCTCTTTCAGTCCTCAGGTCCCCACTGAAGACAATGAGCTAACTGCTCTCTAAATGCACAGGAATTTTCAGTATATAGCTTTCCAAGTAAAGAGCCCATAGCTTTAATAGATTTACAAAGGGATGCATAATCCCCTAAAATGTTTATAAAAACATTAATAATGCTAAACAATACAGTAACTTCTAATACTTACAAAATTTTTTTTAGCATTCTATGTATTTTACCTATTTAACTCATTTAATCCCCAAAGTAACTCTATGAGATATATACTCCTTTATACCCATTTTAGAAATGGGGAAATGAAAACAAAGAAATGTTAAGCAACTTCCCTAAGGACACACAGTATGTGGCAGAAGCCAGACTCGAGCCCACGCAGGCTGGTTCCACAGCCCACAGTCTTTAACTACTATGGTCTTGTTACTTTCTGATACACATCTGAGACAGGACTATGCATTCCAGTATTACAGCTGGAGTGTCAGGGGACTGATAGAGTTCAGAGTTTATCTGGTTTAGTGGCTTCTAAATCTTTTCATGCTCTACTGGGTCCTATCTCTTTATCACCTACAGTGCTATATACCCTTCACAGTACACCAGTACATGAAGCAGATGAAACCTTCTCTAAGAAGATAGTATACGTCATTATTTCAAGGATACGCGTGAGCATGTGTGTGTGCACGTGGTTCAGACATAGGGATAAATATTTGGGAGGACTGCCTCAAGGTCCTACCCCCTGCCCTGCATGGTGGCTTCAAATCATCCCTTTCAACACCTCTATGTACCCACAGAGAACATAATGAGAAAACCACTCCAATTGTTCTTTCCCTTTGTTTGCAGGGGCACAAACAGCATGTACCCAAGTTGGGGCCCAGGCTTCTGAGCTCAGTGAACTTCTCTCCTTCTGCTTAATTTCCTTGCTACAACCAGGCCACTGCCCAACCCATGGCCATAGAGCTGTTACCAGTCAAGGACAAAGACATTCACATACATACCTTCCAATCCTCTCCCTGGGCTACCTAGAGGTTTGGAGGCTTCTAACCTTCAAGCTACCTGTGGACAGTCACCAGAAGGCTTTCTAGGACAAGACAATAGGAAGAAAACTTTGTGGTGGTTTGGCCATGTCAGGAATGTCAATGTCCTATCAATGTCAATGACAGGGAAATGTT
Source organism: Lynx canadensis (assembly GCF_007474595.2). Lineage (NCBI taxonomy): Eukaryota > Metazoa > Chordata > Mammalia > Carnivora > Felidae > Lynx > Lynx canadensis. The sequence continues at coordinate 187,726,546 of NC_044303.2, read as the reverse complement.
CAGCTTCAAGTGGTATAATTGGGTGGGGAGGAGGGTTGTCATCTGGAAGGCTAATAAACTTCTCAAGTCTAATCACAACATGGGTCTTCCATGAGAGGGGCAGTGAGAGGAGGAAGAGTAGCAGCTCTCCCGTCGCCAGCCCCCAGAGTCTGTTAAAGCTCATTTTTCCAGATGGAGCGTGTCTGAGGATGTCATACCTACTTACAAGACACAACTTTGCTTTCCTCCCTGCCACCTGCCTCCCCTTCTGGGTTTGCCACCCTGCACTTCTGCTGCCTCAGCAGTTGGCAGCTGGACCTTGCTGAGCGTTCCAAAGAACAGGCTCTCAGACAACTGTGGCCTGATTTGAGCAGGGAGGAGAGCACCAAGGGGCAGGGTAGGACCAGCAGCCACAATGCTTCCCTGCAAATGCCTGCCCTGAATGACAGGGCATGGGGGGAAGGAGAGGGGAGTTTCTATGCATAACCAGTTGAGGAACATGCTCACAGGACCACAGTAAGAAAGGGAAACTAGGCATTCTTATCTGCCTATTTTCTCTTTTCATACTTGGGAAGTAATAAGGGCTGCAAATGATCAATTATTCATTCCAGGGCGTACCTACATGGTGCCAGGCACTATGTTATATGCTGGGGGAGAAAATGAAGATAAAGTCAGTCCTCTTGAAGCTGCCAGCATAATGGGAGAGGCAAATGAAATTAAGAATACAGTTTGTACTTGGAAACGATAATCTGCTTTGTAAAGGAACATAAGAAGTTAGAATATATAGAGTGAGTTTGATGGGATCTATGGTTGGGACAAAAAAACTTCCATGTGGCAGTGATATAACTAAAACTGAAGTCTGAAGGATAATAAAATGACCAGGGTAAGAGATGGGAAGCAAACCCAGATGGAAGAAACTGGTGCTAGTCCAAAAGCATCAAGGTTGTAAATCATACTTTATTCATCATGAAATATCAGCGACCTATTTTTCTTCTCTCTCACACACATACCCTATCTACTCATTACCTACCATGCCACACATACTTGGCATTATCTCATTGCTTCTTTCCCAAGGTGTTAGAAAGACCAACACAAACTTGGAAGAGACTTAAATGAAAAATTGTATATGGCATGCAACAGGGACATAAAACAGGGCTATAATCACTGAGACACCTAGAAGGTTGGGGAGTCAAGGGAAATTTATTGGAAAAAAATCCCTGGGTAAGAGTAAGATTTCCTAGGCAAAGTGAGTAAGGAATAAAATGATAATCTTGAGCAGGGGGTCCAGTCAAATAAAAGCTCTAAGGTAGAAAAGAGCCTGGTACCTGTATAGGCAACTTGCAAGATTTCAATGTTACTGGGAGACATACTGCAAAGCAGGGGGTGGTAAATTAGGCAGGAACTCCCTGTATCACATCCTTGCATGTGTTTATTCCTACCATGAATATTTATCAAGCATCTGCTACAAACTAGGCCCTAATGCTAGGAGGCTGCACAAAATCAGACTTGGTCTATGACCTGGGAATCGGGACTCGAACAAAGCAAGAACTCAATCGAGGGAGGAAAATGCCCAGTGATCAAAGCGAGACTTTGTAGACGCCATTAGGCAAGCTAGTCTTCACTCTCAAAGTAGTAAGAAACTCTCATACGGTTTTAGGCCAAGGTTTAAACATGTTCAGATTTGCATTTTGAAAAGATGATTCTGGGTGCTGCGGGGGAGAACATCTATCTCTGACTTGGATACCCTATCCCTCTCCTCCAACTGGTGCCTGTCACAACAGTGGAAGGGAAGCATGGCGTCCACCCTACACCATCAATCCGTGCAGAAGCCTAGCAGCTTCCAACAGCTCTCTGCACTTGGCAGCCATCTCAGGGCACTGACAATGACGCCTTCCTGCCTGCCTCTGAGGCCAACTGCAGTGTCTCAGCAACAATTATATTAATATCAGAGCTAGGAATGAGCTGATGGAAAGCTGTTCATCCATGTAATGAGGTTTCGCTTGTATTTTAGAAATGTGTCAGATAATTTGGTAAGAGACAGCAGAGGTTTTTTTTTTTTTTGTTGTTGTTTGTCAAGAGACCGGGGAGGTAGAAGGTGAGTTCCTTGGCTTCTATTGTAATGTGAGAAATGTCATCTGTACAAAAGATGCTCAAGGCAGATAAGCAAATGTGAAGGGAGAAGTGACAGCAAAAGAAGCCCAGGACAAGATGCAGCAGGGAGGGGACAGTGGACATAAACATCCAGTTGTCACCTCACAGTAAGCAAACGCTTATGATGGATCAAGCGTTATCTACACCATCTCATTGAAGCAACATAGTTCTATGGGGGTAGATGTTAACCCCATTGGGCATGGGGCTCAGAGAGGTGAATTCAAATGCAGGTCTTTCCAACTCCAAAGTCTGATTTTGTGATGATCTGATATTATGCCATATTCCTGGATTAAAAAAAAAAAATCGGTATGTGTTTGTGTAAACTGTGAAGTCTGTTATATGGGGGGGGGGGGGGGGAAGTACTCAAAGCTAGTAAAGAAGAACATTTTCCCCATCAATCTCAGGTGAATCTCAATGTTACACGTTCCTGTGATGTTTGTGAGATCTGAGGCTGGTGCTCTCAAGTGTGGCATGCGTAATGATTTTTAAGAGACGTACAGGGACCATACTCAATAAAATGGAATCCCTTAATAGGGAAATTCAAGCTCTTCATTTTCCCCAGTTGTGTTGTCAGGGACTCTCAGTATCCGCTGCCCTGAGGAATCACCTGGAGTGCTTTAATCAACTCCAGGCTCAAGCCCCACCTCAAGAGATTCTGATTTAATTAGTCCTATGCCATGCTTCTCCCTCTTTAATGTCCTGCAAACCACCTAGTGATTTTGGGCCAAGGCATACTCTGATTCCATGGGTATGGGTGGGGCTGGAAAGCCTCATTTCCAACCAGGTGATGCTGATGCCACTCCTTGGGGGAGCTTACTTGGAGCAGCTATGGTCTAGGGTGCAGGCAAGGTTGAGAACAACTGCTTCAGGGTGACAGTTTCATTGTGGTGCTAGTCAATCTTTTTTATTAGGGCTTAAAAAATTATCATCAACTAGAATGAGTTATAGGTGCACAGGGAACACAAATCACACAGCCAACAATGATGCTCCCTCCCTCTTTGTTCCCAACGACAGGGCCCCTTCTACAGATTCAAATACCATCATTCTTTCAGAGGGATCCTTACATATAAAAGCATAGAGGTGTGTGTGTCTTTTTTTTTTTTTTTTATCTAGAAGTTACACATTTTAAATTTTTTTTTTTTCAACGTTTATTCATTTTTGGGACAGAGAGAGACAGAGCATGAACAGGGGAGGGGCAGAGAGAGAAGGAGACACAGAATCGGAAACAGGCTCCAGGCTCCGAGCCATCAGCCCAGAGCCCGACGCGGGGCTCGAACTCACAGACCGCGAGATCGTGACCTGGCTGAAGTCGGACGCTTAACCGACTGTGCCACCCAGGCGCCCCTAGAAGTTACACATTTTAATCACCCCGTTCAGCACTTTGTTTTCACTTAGGATATCTTAGATTGTTTTATAAGTGTACAAAAAGCCTTGCCTCATTCCCTTCCCCCCCTCCATGGTGGTAAAATATATTAACAACTTACTGCATTAACTATTTTTAAAAATCTTTTTTAAAGTTTATTTTGAGAGGGCCAGGAAAAAGGGGGGTGGGGGAGAGAGAGAGCACACACATGAGCATGCACAAGCACAGGAGCAGGGGAGGGGCAGGGGCGGGGAGCATCTCAAGCAGGCTCTGCACTGTCAGTGCTGAGCTCAACTTGGGGCTCAAACCCACAAACTGTGAGATCGTGACCTGAGCAGAAACCAAGAGTTGGAGGCTTAACTGACTGAGCACCCTGGCGCCCCCTGTATTAACCATTTAAGCCCAGAGTTCAATGGCATTAAATACACTCACACTGTTGTAGCTGCCACCATCTCCAGAACTTCCCAAACTGAAACTTCATACCCACAAAACTGTGCCAGTTAATATTTAACTCTCTTTTTGAAACAAAGGGAGAGCCAGTCTCAGGGCAAGAACTCTCCACAGACAGCACTGTCTGGATAGAGTTTACTCATGGTGCTCTGTGATCACTGAATTTTACAGTTGCTCTGTTTGTGATAATACTAATTTCCCATTTAAAGTAGTTTCCTTTTTAAACAAAACTATTTCTGTTGAAATGATGTCTGTTAAATGCTAGTGCAGGCTGCCCCTGACAGAGGAGCCACAAGATGTGACAATTGTACATCATAAGGAAGTGAAGAATAGGATCCCTCCTCCCCCCCCATCCCCTTTCTGAGCTCCTAGCTGACTTTCATCTCCACACACTGGGCAGTGGAAATGGCTTTCCCTTAGGGCCTCATTACCCGTACCCAAAGGCAGATTTTTCTGAGGTCTGGGGCTGTTTTCTCTCAGACCACACAAAAGCCCCTCCTCCTCCATCATCCTCAACAGAATGGCAACCAAGAGTGAAGGCACAGGCCCCTTATGGGATTTTAGGTTTCTTAGTAGATACAGGGAACTCAGTCCCATGCACCTCACAGTAGGTGACATCAGAAATGGCCCTTCTAGAAACATCACACGTTTCATGTGGTGGAGATCTGGCTTGAGAAATTTCAGAAAAGACCAGTGTTCCTCTCAGATGGGAGGTTCCATAACAGGCCTCCCCTGAAGTCAAGGGGAGGCTGCTGTGCAGCCCATGGTGGAAAGAGCTTGGGGTTGGGAGCCCACAGACCTGACATGGAGGCCTGGGTTCACCATCAATCAGCTCAGGGACCTGTAGCAAGTCACTTTACTTTTCCAATTGTCAGGGTTTTTAAAATCTGCAAAATGCTAAGGTGGAGGTCTTGGGATGGTTAAATGTAGTAGTATATGGAGGTATTTAGCACTATGCCTGGTTCATTGCTAGTGCTAACTGGAAATCTTACAGTCCTAGAAGCAAGGAAAAAAGGAGAATGTGGGCAAAAAATGGGGTCCAGGGATGCTCAGTTGGTTACTGCTCAGCCACAGTTCCACCTGGGATGGAAAGAGGTGGAATGTATGGGACAGGCCTCTCCATGTGAGCCATGACAAAAAAGATGCTGCTAGTATATGGGAGGGAAATGAGCTCCATCCTAAGAGTCCAAAGTCAAAGTGTAGCTGGGCAGAGACACTGTGATAAGAGAAGCTCTTTGCAAATATAAAGATTTAAATGACCCAACACTTACCCTCCCAGCCCCTCGTTTTTTGTTTACTCTTAAGCCAAACAGAAAATCTAGAAAACAAGCATGTAATAGACACATACTTTTTTTTTTAATTTTTCCATTTTAGGTGCTAATATACTGATTCAGTGAATAACATGTGAGCCTGTCCTAGGTGCCTGGTACTGACCAGGGTGTTGGCGAATAGAGACGAATGAGATGGAGAAGACTTTTGTACTCTTAGGCTTAAGTCATCATGGGTCCCCTCCAAGCCCCTGACTCCATGGCTCATTCAGCTTACCCACACACAACCCCTGCTTTTGTCCTGGTATGTTCTGGAAATGCAGCAGTGTCTAGTGATGTTTCTGCCATGCAGAGCAAGAAGAAATAAATGGCTGTATTTTCAGCAGTAAGTGTAAGTATTTGTGGAGAAGATCAACTGTTAGAAACAAAAAAGATCTACTCTCATCGATGAGGGGTCTTTTTCTGTGACAGGGAGAACAGACGAAAAGGAAGGGATAATGAGTGATGATCTGGGCATGGGCTGGAGCTGCTCTGGTCATCAATCGGAAGGCTGGAAAATGAGGAGCAGTGCAGTCTGACAGGGCTTGGGAAAATGTCCACAGCATGAGCTGCTCAAGAGAAAGACTTGTGCATGTGCTTGTGGTAAAAAGGGAAGAGTTTAACACTTAACCATCAGCCAGTGCATTACGCTGGTCCAGGGAATGGATTTTGACTTTGAAAGAACTGGCTTGAAACCGCATCTCTACCACTTAGTAGGTGCTTAACTTTACCTTAAGTTTTCTAACCTGTGAAGTGAAGATCACAGGACTTACTTCATCAGGTTGGTGGGAGACTTAAGTCAAATGTATATGTATAGGAGTCAGTGCTTGGGACACTGTAGAAATGTTGTCAGTAAATATATGCAGAGCTGAACAAAATGAAAGCAGTGTTACGCTACCTTGGAAAATAAGTAATTCGTGCAAAATCACATAGGCATTAAGAGGCACGCTATCTAAGATTTAACTAGATTTTTCCAAGTCCTTTCTGGTCCTTTTCAAGTCCTTTCAAGTTCTTCCAAGTACTTACTGGTAATAGTCTAGTTGCATAAGCAACACTTGATAGACAGCTACAATGAAGACCACCATTTTGTCTGCTTTTGGTAAAAGACACTTCACAGGCCAGTGCTCAGGCTCAGATGCCAATTACTGAATTGTCTCACAGCATTGAAAATATGCTTTATGATCTGTGATCAAATCTGCCTTGTTCTTAAACCATGTTGAAAAGAGAACAAGAAAGAAATTTGAAAAACTCAAAAGGGTTACTTTTCCAAAGGGTAAGAAATGGGCTGAGGGTGCTTTGGGGAGACAAATTCCATTCTCAGGCTTATCTACTGTGATAATCCAGTGGCTGAAGGGTTAGGGAAGGAAGGCCAAGTTATTAAGGAGATCAACTGTGTCTGGATAAGATGGGGCAAAGGGAAAAACAAACTCACCACCCAGATCAGAGCGGGAAGTACCAGGGAAACCAGGTGAGGCAGGTTGGTGAGCCAGTCTAACGAGTTTTTCCACAGCTAATCAGTAATGTGTTATCAAGCCACCTAGGTGAGGGTGATTCAGGCAGGAGGAGTTTGGAGAAGCACAGAGGTGAAGAACAGGTATTTAGTCACACAGGTTTGGGTTTATGTCCTCATGGTACCACTTTCAGCTGGGGTCTCCTGGTCATGTGTATGAGCTCTCCACATGTCATCTTCCTCTTCACTAGAGAGGCTAATACTGGAACCTACTTGAGAGGGTTGTTGTGTTAGGATTACATCAACTAATTAAGTAAACTCACACATAGCAAGTACTCAATAGAAGGAAGCTGTTGTTAATTATTAATTACTGCCATTATTTGGGAGGCATTTAAGAGGCACACATTCTCAGATCAGGCAGAGGAAGATGGCTGCTTTTTATGAGTCATAGAGTTCTTACATTGCATGCTGGGATACTGGCAGAGGCAGGTCCCCACTCAGGGGGAGAAGGAATTTGTAAAATAACTCCACTATCCAATTGGGTGCAAGACAAAAGAGTACAAGTGCTGGCCTCTGTGTTTGACTAGCCCAGGAGAGATATATGGATAATTTATTCTGGTTACTTATCCCAACATTTGTACGAACTCAAGTTTCGATAAACAGATTTAAGCCAGTTTAGGGTGGTGTTCTCTTAGAGCTAAAAGAAGCCTCCTAACTATTCAGGTCAGCCCTCGGTCTTGGGGAACAGTAGTGCCACTGATTTCTTTTAATGAGCAAACTACACCTCACAGCCAGTGTGGTTGCCTGCCCACAGAAAGAATCCTGAATAGGGGAAAAAGTTCTGGCTGGTTGAGGATACCCTGGGGACACAACTTAGTCATTTTCAAGAAGACATTGGACTCACCAACCTGAAGGTAACAGGAGACCAATAAATACCTTTAGGTACATGCATGGGGACAAAGTTTGTTTGGTCTTAGAGTATAAACCCAATCAAACTGTGAGTTCCTAGACATATTTTTGTTTCCCTGAGAGTTTGAGGAAACAAAACATAGGGAGGGAAAGCTCTAGATGAACACAGTTGGAAGTTCAAATGCTGATTCTAGCTGTGTGACCTGATTCTTCATCCGTGTCTATGTTTATAGGATGGGGGAACGAGGACTTATAGAAGGGCTGAGGGAAAAGTAACAGTAGCAGCCAATATTTGAGAGTCCATTACATACCAAGAACTGTTCCTAGCACTTCTGTGTATCCATTTCTATAACATGCCTACCACTAGAGGCCAAGTTCAGTAATATCCCCAATCATAGACTGGGAACCTGAAAAACAGAGTGGCTGAGAAATTTGTCGAAGGTCACAAGACTAGCAGCTGACAGAGCCACGCACTCTCAACCACAAGGCCACACCCTTCACCACTGTGATGCATGGCCTCTCACACAGGAAAATAATGAGGAAACTGCTTCTCTCAGTGCTGAATATGAGGAGGTGGTTAGTCAATATTGGCTGTCAGTCCTTAGAACAACATATAATATTTGTACATTCTCCTAAACATTTTAAGAATTTAAAAATGTTTGGGTCCAGCCTCGTATCCAATGTATGCTTAAAGGTGATGATTTTTCTATTTCCTGACAAGACAAACTATTTTTTGAATGTTTGACTATTTTATGAAAATATTTGTCATTTTCTTCAAAGGCCACTTGAAGTCCTTACAGAACATTTCTCTAAATCTTGGCAAACAAGAAATAATTTATTTCACGATGGTGAAATAAAACTGCACAATTCTAATGAATCTTCATAGGCATCATCTCATCAGATGACAGACTGTGAGGAGGACAGGCCTTGTGATGTCAAATTGTCAATAAATAAAGATCCCAGCATAGTGTATCTGAGTAAATGGAAAAAAGCCTGGTAGGTAAGAACATGCACTCTCAAGTCAACAAGCACGCATTCAAATCCGAGTTCCATCACTCACTACCTGATAACCTCATACCCTCCACGTCTCACATGCCCTATTTCCAAACACAGAGATCATCGGGACAAACATCACGGGACATTTTTCAAGGAATTCTCTAAGCACTTAGTAAGTCCTCAATAAAAGTCCACTGTTCATATTGTTATTATACCCACCAAGGCCCCAGAAATTGGACAAGGGTTATTAAGAAGCAGAGCCAGGATTCTAGCCCAGGTCTCCACTTACTGTAATGCTCTTTCCATGGTACAACTTGGCTTATGGGCCCCTTCTTCCCCAGAAAATCATTAGGACTCTGGCACGACTCCTGATTTGTAGATATTTTCTTTCAAAAAGGGCATTTTTAAAAATCTGCAAGTCAAGAGTAGTACAAGGAAATAGAACAAGCTAAGGAATGCCTTGAATTATAGAACCTGAGGATCAGATATAAAATCAGATGTCTCTTAAATCAAATAGGGCCAGGGCCAGAGCTGATGCCAGGAAGGCTTAACATACATTACAATGAAGAACACAGAAATGTAAGAAGGGACCCATAAAAACCACCAGCATGTGAAACACTGCCAAATGCTGTGTGCTTGCCAACGAGGCAGCATCACTAGGCTGGATTCTAATGTTCCTTGCTGCAAAGCAAATAGGCTGGGTGTTAATTAAAGTGTGTAAGTTGATTCGTGAGGTAGCTGCCTGGGAAAAGGAATCCTGCAGAGGAGTTTCTTCCTTTCATAGACTTCTTTTCTGCAAGTGAAATTATCCCAAATAAACACACGTGTACTCTCTGCTCCCTATCACTTACAGGGCTGGGTGCTTGTGAGTGAGAAACTTATTGTTGCTAGTTTCTAGATCACTCTCACGTGGAGTACCCAAAGAGCTGGCCTGTCTGCACTTCACAACAGCCTCACAGGCTCTAGAGGGAAGCTGTAATCATTCCATTTTACAGAGGAGAAACATGACAGGTGGAGGCACTAAGGGACTTGCCCACAATTGCAGAGTGGTAGAGCCCATAGAAAAATCTTGATCCCCTGGTCCCTAATATAAGCCTCTTTCTACCTTATAAGTGAATGACACCCACAATAGCAAAAGACAGGCAAAGCATGGTGAGAATTTAAATGAATAGCCTGAGGAAGCAGGGCTGGAAGGGTGCAAGCTCAGCTTTCTGAAATCCTACTGGTATGGCAAGTACCCAGTCATGACTCTCATCAATACCACATTTGGTCCAGAAGGGCATGCTCGGCTGAATCACAGGCAGTGCTGTTTATCCACACTGGTCAAGCACAGCCAGCCTTATCGTACCTTGCCAATTTTCAGGGAACTAAATCCTTTTGATGCCATTTGGCTTTTTTTTTTTTTCTCTCTAGGTTACTCCAGGAATGAAATCAGTTGCCTCTTAGGCACTTAAAAACAAACAAAAACAAACAACTCTGACTTTTCAAGTTTATTTGAGAGAGAAAGAATGAGCAGCAGAGTGGCAGAGAGAAAGGGAGAGAGAGAATCCCAAGCAGGCGCCATGCTGTCATCTGCAGAGTCCAATGTGGGGCTCAATCCCACCAACTATGAGATCATGACCCAAGCCAAAAATCCAGTGTCTGGCGCTTAACCGACTGAGCCACCCAGGCATGCCGAACATTCAGGTGCTCTTCACTTCCATTTTTAGACTAAGGGTTTTTCCTGGTCAAGGGAGATTGAAGGGCAATATTGAATGAGAAGGAGGTATCCTCATGGTCAAGTTATCTCCTGATCCTTTCTATTATTCATTTACCCTGTTAACACAGCCTGTTATTATTGGGAAGTCTGCTAAGCCCTGGGTACTCAGGAATGTCCAGCGGGCAGAAGACACAGAGGATTCTTTCCTGCAGGGACCTTGTGTTCTAGTGGCAAGATATACAATAAGAAGAGAGAATTTCAGATGACCATTGGCATTGAAAAAATAATGCTGTGAGGGAGTGTCATTGGGGAGGATAGTGGTGATGGTGGGCCCATTTTAGATTCTGTGGGCATTTTAGGAAGCCCTCCTGAACAAGCAACTTTTTTTTTTTTAATTTATTTACTTTGAGAGATACAGACAGCACAAGTGGGGATGGGCAGAGGGAGAGAATCCCAAGCAGGCTCCACACTGGGAGCACAGAGCCTGATGTGGGGCTTGAACCCACAAAGGTGTGAGATCATGACTTGATCCAAAACCAAGAGTCAGAGGTTTAACCAACCGAGCCAACAAAGCTCCCTGAACAGGCAACATCTGAGCTGCCATTTCATTGAAGAGAGCAAGACAAATACAGGAAAAGTCTAGGGGAACATGTTCCCAGGGGAGGCAAATCTAGGCACACAGGTCCCAAGGAAGAAAAGAACATAGGCAGCCAGTGTTGCTGGCCCACCATGAACTGAGGGATTGGATATTAGCTGAGATTGGGAATGGGCAAGAGTTGAGGTTGTGAGAGGTCTGGTAAACCATTTTGGAGGCATTGGGTTTAATTCTAAGTGGCCACAGTGTACTCGCCTGAGGTTGGCCTCTGAGTGCATTCCCTTTCTCCTTCCACTGTGGGCTCTGGTGTTTTAAAGACCAGCTTCATTGCTCAGCTGCACAGTCTCTGAATTCTTAATGGTACAGATCATGTGGATTACATATTGCAGACAGTGGGCATCAAACAGTTTCCAAATTCACGGAAAGGGGGTATCGAGGCATGAGAAGTAGAGACAAAGTCTCAATTATTTCCTAAATATGGCAACAGGAGATGGAGGCTGTCAGCTTTGTTCTGCTTGGAGAAAAGCTTCTTTACAGGTGGTTGTTCCTTACCGCCCCTGGACACTTTGAATCTGAAAGACCCCAGAGCAAATATGACCTCATTGATTAAGTGCAGAGCACGGACTGGAACCTGCAAATGTTGGGTTGACTCAGTTAACTTCCCTGACCCTCAGCATCCTTGTCAGTAATTGTAGCTAATACCAACACCTGTCTCAGGGGCTTGCAACAAGGTGAAAGGTGGTTCAACCTCATGCTTTGCACGTGGTAAGCTTCCAATAAGCTCTCATCATTACTATTTTTAGTCTCCATCACCAAAATCCCAGCTCTTTCCCATTCTACCTCACACATGTGTACTTGTATCAAAATCCTGCAAAATGGTTTTATAAGCTTTTGGAAGAGGCCCTGGAATAGTATAGGTAACGACCAATGCCTGTACACTACACAGGTAATTCATTTCAAACTATAGGAGACAAAGGCAGAGGCTGCCCTCTCCTGAACATGTAGAAAAGCCAAAATCACATGCAGTAATCATCATGCATCATCATCTGCAACCGCCCTCATATCCCAGCCAACTATACAGGCAAAGCTTTCCAGCATGGGCAAAGAGGTCCCCCAAAAAGAGTCCCTTGAAGCCTGGAGCTGCTGGTGGCTAACGGGGTACACGGCTGCAGCCCCCAGGACCCAGGGTACTGAGAATGAGGCCAGCGACAACCTCAAAGGCTCCCTCTGAAGTAACATCTCTGCCCCACGCCAGCAAGAGGTGGGGAGAGCTGAGGAGAAAAAAACCACCCCCCAGTCTTAGCATTAAGTAGAACACTTACCTTCTCCTTCCTTGGTAAAGGCTCCACAGCTATGACAGGGGGACTCAGGGCTCCTGAGGTGTTTTTATTCTGATGGGGCGGTGGAGACAGAGGCTGGGTTGCTACCCCCTCTAGTTATCCCATCCAAGGAGAGCAAGTGCCAGTGAGAGCTTTCTTCTCATCTCTAGCTGGAACAGGTAGCCCCACCCCCTTTTTAGAAGCCCAGCCCAGGTGTCACACACCTGAACACAATTCCTCCACCCCATTTCCTCCTCTCCTGGCCTGCTGCAGAAACCCGCTTAGCCCCGCCCTCTTCTAGGCTCTTCTTCCAAGCCCTGCATCTCCACCCTTCTCCTCAGCTCCCTTGCAGGGCTGGTCTAACCAGCTCAGGTACCCAGACCTAACCCCAGGGAGGCCTGTGCTGTTACCTGGTGGGTGGGTGGTCTGGTCTCTACCCATCTGGCTCTGGCCTCTCCATTTTGTTTGTTTGTTTATTTATTCTTTAAAATGTTTGTTCATTTTTGAGTCAGGGAGGAGCAGAGAGGGGGGGAAACAGAGGATCCCAAGCAAGCTCTTCCCTGTCAGCCCAGAGCCCAATGTGGGACTCAAACTCATGACCTGAGCAGAATTCGGACACTTAATTGAGCCACCCAGGTGCCCTTCCAAATTACTTTGAGAGGGAGGCCCTGAGTTAGAGCCAGAACTTGGACACTTGGCCCAGCTATGTGAAACCAGAGAGTATCCATTTTCTGGTGATTGATTTAAAAACTTACAGGAATTCAAAGGCCAAGTGTCGGGAGATGGGGCTCTGTCTAGCTACTTCACAGGGTAACTTCATTCCAAGCCAAAAGCTGTATCTCTATGCCAGAGACTTGGCTATATTGCACCCCTATTTTAGTGACCCCAGGTTTTCTCATGACAGATGTAGCAGCTGCCTTTATTCTCAGTAAAAAGATGAGAAGGAGAACTTGAAAGATAGGATGAAATCTGACCACCAGGCCCAAAGGAGATACTACTTCTTCCTCTCTGTTGGGGAGATCAGCAAAGAAGTTATGAAGAAGTTATATCAGCAATATACTCCATATCTATTATGAAAAAGCACTTAGTCATGCCAATTAATGGCTGCTTCACTGAATCCACAGGTGGTCTTAAAATAAGGAGTTAAATTATCCTTGAAAAAAGATAATCATTGCTCAGGTCCCACATCTAAGCATTGGGGATTTTATTTTCCTACCCCAGCAAGGTAGTATTCCCTCTCTCCAGATCAGAGATTTACAGATCTGCTGACTCATCGGAATTATCTGGGGTCTTAAAAGTGCAATTTCTGCCTGAAAGTCTCATATTCTAAGAGGGCTCAGGAATCTGCATTTAAAAAATTTCCCCTACAGGATTCTCGTGTGAGTGGTCTGGCTACTGTGCTTCAAAGAACACTGCCAGAGAATAGCGTGCTACATTCTCTCTTTCCAGACCCCAGCCTGCATTTCTTGTTGCCTTTTAAATTCAGCTAAGGACCAAGTTGTTTCCATTGTTTTCAATTCATGCTTCCACCCCTGCCTTCAGGAATTTCCCAGCTGGCTCCAGCTTGTTCCTCCTCCCTTTCACTGACAAATAGCTTTGTCAGAGGACAGAGTGTTAGACTCACAGATATTCCTGCCTTAAGAGACCTTAGAAATGATGTTATTGAACCCTTTCTTATCTCGCCAGAAAAGATATTGAGCCCTACTTCTGCCCTTTCTCCCTTCTGACACCCAGACCTTACATTATTGCCACCACTACACTACCTGTCCCAAAGCTGACTCCTCTCAGGCCCACACCTCCCCAGGCTCACTGCCGGTGGCACCAGTTCTTCTGGAAAAGAAGCCAGGTGCATGGGCCCCACCCGTCAATTCCTCTTCCTGCTCCATGGCTAAGGCAATGTGTTCAAGTTTCTTGTTTCTTGACTCAGGTTTAGTTTTAGAATGAAATTCTCACATCCCACCTGCTCCCTCAAATAGACTTATCTTACAGGCAACCAGATCTCATATGACTGTCTGTCTATCCCAATCATTTAAATCATAAGGCAAGAGTACAGGACCCATTTGATTCTAAACGCATTTACTAAACACCTAATATGTGCAGGGCATTGTGCTAGGAACAGCAAGGATTGTGAAGAGAACCAAAAGGTATTGATAATGATGCCATTATTGTTATAGGCATTGCTGTACCAGTGAATTGGAGAGACGAGAGAGAACACTGAGTAGGAACCAAGTAATGAGAGAGATGTGGGAAAATGTGTGAGTCTTATTTGCCTCAGGGGAAATGCTCTCCTGGAGCTGCCCATGCCACCTTATCAGTAGCTCAGGTGATCCCATGTGATATAATAGGGAAATTAAAATTAAATGTTTTTGGGGTGCCTGGGTAGTTAAGCATCTGACTCTTGATCTTGGCTTAGGTTATGATCTTGCAGACTGGGTTCAAGTCCCACATCAGGCTCTGCACTGATGGCTTGGAGCCTGCTTGGAATTCTGCCTCTCCTTCTCTGGGCCCCTCCCCTACTTGTGTGTGTGCGCTTCCTCTCTCTCTCTCTCTCTCTCTCTCAAAATAAATAAACTTAAAAAAATTGAAAAATAAGTAAATAAAATTAAATGTTTTCTTGCCTTGCCAGTACAGTTACACAAGTCTTTCCTAGTACTCATAACCTTCAGATGAAATGAATGACAGCATAATCTAGTTACAAACAGACTTTGGCACTAGAGTGCTGGGATTCAAACCTTTACTCCACCAGCTTCCAGTTGTGTGGTTTTGGGTAAAGTACCAAACTTCCCTGGGGTTGGGGGGGGGTGGCGGTGAGGGTAGATTGTTGTGTTTACATCACAAAGTGGTCACCAGGATAGTATCAACAAATATGTATAATCTACTTTAAAAGTGAGAGTGCTCACATATTATTATTCAGGAGATCCTGAACATTGTTACCATGTATTTATTTACACTAAAAAAGATACAATGTTTTCTCATCTAAGGACCAAAAATATCTTCCAAATATTTGCTCCATTTGATTTATGCATCTCATTTCTATGTTTAAGGTCCTTTTTTAGTTTATCCATGCTTTCCTTCCTGTATCCATTTAAATATATATATATTTTGGGGGGCACCTGGATGGCTCAGTTGGGTAAGCATCCAATTTCAGTTCAGGTCATGATCTCACTGCTCGTGGGTTCCAGCCCCATGTCAGTCTCTGTGCTGACAGCTCAGAGCCTGGAGACTGCTTCGGACTGTAACTCCCTCTCTCTCTGCCCCTCCTCTGCTTTGCTCTGTCTCTCTCTCTCTCTCTCTCTCAAAAATAAATAAACATTAAAAAACTACATATATATATATATATATATATATATATATATAGTTTTCATTGGGGATATACTGTGTGCCAAGCATTGTGCTAAGTCCTGGGAGTCCAATGGGTGAACAAACAGCCACTATCCCTGCTCTGAAGGAGTTCACAGTCCACTGGCATACCAGATATTGATTGAACAATCACACACAAGCTGTGACATTATGATTATGTTAAGAAGGAGCAGTACCCAGTGCTGAGAAAGCCTGTGAGAAGAATTTGACCTGGTCAGGGATAGAGTGGAACTGAGATGTAAAGGAAGAGATGGCGTTACCTGTACAGAGTGGAAGTGGCTGAAGGAGAGTTGGGTGGGGGGATGGGCTAAATGGTTGATGGGCATTAAGGAGGGCACTTGTTGGGATGAGCACTGGGTGTTGTCTGTAAGTGATGAATCACTGGATTTGACTCCTGAAACCAATACTACACTGTATGTTAACTAACTTGAATATAAATAAATACATTTACAAAAGGAATATTCTAGATAAACAAATGCCATGTGCCATTTTAGTGCTGTTATAAGTGACCTCCACAACTCAGTGGCTTATACTGGAAAGGTTTGTTACTCACTTATTACTCACATGTAGTCTGTAGCTCTGATCAGGCTGTGACTCTGCTTCTCATTCAAGGACTGAAACTGAAGGAGCATCCCCAGTGTGGGACATGCTATCCCTGTAGCAGAACAGAAGGTCAAGAGCACTGTTGAAAACCTTGCCATAACACTGAAGGCTTCTGCTTAGATGTAGCCTTGTTGTGTTTGCTTAAATTCCTTTTGATGACAGTGAACTTTTAAGAGTCTCAAAATCCACAAGAAAGGGCCATTGAGACCTGAGAAGTAGAGACCAAGGCCAAACTCAAAGCCAATGGGACAGGGATGTATAATCCTCAACAATGGGGCCATAGCAAAGTATATTGCAGTGAGCAGGAGCATAAGCCTCTTTGGGGAGGGCATGGGGATATATAATGGCAAAACTAATATAATCCTCTGTGGTAGAAAGTAAATGGCAAAAAACCTAGAGGCCTTTGTGGCTAAGGCTGAGAGGGTTGATGGAAATGTAATGAGATGAGACGAGTGGTAGTTACAGGCAAGCCATGTAAGGGCATCTGACCTTTATACACTGACCTTTACTCATTCAACCCCTTTCCTTAGTTGTTAAAAGAATACTTTTCATGTTTTTCTGGTTTATATTTTATTTATTTATTCATTTATCTATTTATTAAAGTTTATTTATTTTCAATTTTTTTTAATGTTTATTCATTTTTGAGACAGAGAGAGACAGAGCATGAGCAGGGAAGGGGCAGAGAGAGAGGGAGACACAGAATGTGAAGCAGGCTTCAGGCTCTGAGCTGTCAGCACAGAGCCCGACGCGGGGCTCGAACTCACGAACTGTGAGATCATGACCTGAGCTGAAGTCGGACGCTTAACCGACTGAGCCACCCAGGCGCCCCAAAGTTTATTTATTTTGAGAAAGCATGTGTACAAGCAGGGGAGAAGCAGAGAGAGGGAGAGAAGGAAAATCCCAAGCAGGCCCCACACTGTCCACGTAGAGCCTGATATGGGGCTGGAACTCACAAACCGTGAGATCATGACCTGAGCGGAAACCAAGAATCAGACACTTAATCAATTGAGCCACCCAGGTGCCCTTGGTTTCTAAAGCATACATGTTCATTATAGGAAATGTAGAAATGACAGATAAAAAAAAAAGAAAGAAAAAAATACAAATCACCCGTAAATTTACAAGTCAGAGAGAATCATCATTGAGTGATATTTTGGTGAATGATTTAGACTTTTTGATGCTTTTTAATGTATGGGAAATACTTTTAAAATCAAAATTGGATCACATTCTTTATCAGTTGTTACGAATATTTTTCAAGTTATTAAATATTCTACTCATCATCATATGGATGCATCATAATTTAATTCCTACCTATTGGACATACACATTTTTGTAATTTTTCTATTTTACAAAAATCTAACCCTGATTTCATTTCATAGACATGGCATTTTTATAAAATGTATGACCAATTTTCAAGCCATTGATATACATTGCTAGTTGACCCTCAAGATAAGTTGTAGCAAATCACATACAACTCCAGAGCAAGATTTACCAACTCCTTGATAATTATTATTTTATATTGCCAATTTAATCAGTGGAAGATATTGTCTTATTTTTATTTTGCATTTATTTGTTAATTAAGGACAGACTTTAGTTTATATAATTCCCAGTGCTTTCATCAGGGAAAGATTTACTTGATTGAAACTCTAGGCCTTTCAGATCTTCTGCTTGGAATACACTCTTATTTCCTCTTCAGAAAATTGTAACTATTTTAACTCATTATAAGACATTCTTCTGCTTCCTATCAAATGCATTCTCTGATCATCTCTGCCCCTGATTATCTCCTTACTGTGGGAGCCAGAGGAGGATATGAACAGTTGGTTCAATATATATGGTGGGATGATATGGTTTGCATGTACTCTGTCTTCCCAGATGGAGAGGGTGCCTTCTTGTGACTGAATTTGTGTCCTTCTGAAGTGTCTCACTCTGTGCTCGGAATGGGTTCTGATCCATAAATATTTTGAGTGAATACTAAGAAAAGGCATAATGGCACATGGGTGGGTAAATTCTGACTTGATGAATAACTCAGTTGTAGAGACTTGCACTAGCTATATTAATAAGTCATCTGGACCAAAGTAATTTCGAATGCCACCCAGGATCTCTTTTGAGATTGTAATCTAACACCAATTTTGTTTTCAACTTTCATAATGTAGGTTAGTAACACAGGACATTCTGATTTGACAGAAGTGCAATCGCTTTATCTGTCTCTGAAATTTCTTCCCCCCGCCCCAAAGAACTTCTGTCCATTTGATATGTGGTATGTTATTTTTATTAATTTGGGGTGTTTTTCTTCATCTTCCTGTTACATGTTGTGCTAATGTCTTGTCAAGCTAGTCTGACAATGTACATTGTATCTTCATGCTCCCCTTCTCATGTTACAGGGAAAGGACAAATGAAACGACAATTAACAGAGCATTTCAGTGTGTCATTGGGGGGAACATGGGGAAAAGAGCAACCCCTGCTGACACGGTCTTGCTTCCTGTGGTTGTAGAGTAAGTGCTTGAAAGTCTCTCAGAGGCCTCAGGCTAATTGGCTTTATGATGATGTCTATCTACATTGGCATCATTCTCGAACTGGCTCGCTTTATCTGTGGTCTGTTGCTCACCTGCACCCTTGTCTTGAGGGAACAGGAACCAGAGCCTGTCAAGCACTTGTCCTGCCATGTGACATCTTCTACATTTATTCTGGGCCACTGAAAATTACCCACAAGTAATTTTAGGAGTATTCTTCTGCATAGCTCCCTGTGGCCTCCTTCAGTGACTAACTAGAACCCTTACATGAGATGAGACCTATTTGCATCAATATTATCAGGTGGTGCTTGAATCTAGTCTATAGTTGAACACACATTATCACTGCTCTTTCCCATTTTACAAATATTATCTATTCTTCAAGCAAATAGATGCCTGTCTCCTTCCAGGAATAGTGAGGTTTTGATTTATAATTATTGTTTTCCAAATAAAGCCAAGGCATACCTAAACAGGTGTTCTCTCCATGAATTACTTAATTAAAATAGCTCCCTGAAGGCCGTCGAAATACCAGAGAAAGAGAGTGAAGCACAGAGATTTAATTTTGAGTAACTCCTTTATTAAAATGGAAGGAAATACAATCTGGCCTACTTCAATTTAGGAGACTGCATTAAAAATCTATCAGCAGGGGTGCCTGGGTGGCTCAGTCGGTTGAGCGTCCGACTTCGGCTCAGGTTGTGATCACACAGCTCGTGAGTTCGAGCCCCGTGTCAGGCTCTGTGCTGACAGCTCAGAGCCTGGAGCCTGCTTCGGATTCTGTGTCTCCCTCTCTCTCTGCCCCTAACCCACTTGCATTCTGTCTCTGTCTCTCTCAAAAATAAATAACCATTAAAAAAAAAATCTACCAGCCAAGAATGATGTCCTTTAATAAAGCAATGTTTCCAGAGTGTGGGGGAAAGACCACCTACATCCGAATGATTTGGGGAACTTCTAAAACATTCAGGTTCTTGGCTTCACCCCAGACCTACTGAACTCTCTGAGAGCAGACCCTGGGACCTGAATTTTAATACCCACCACTCCAGATAATTTCTATGTACACTGAAGTTTGAGAATCAATCAGGGATTGATGATATATTGGAGGGGGGGAGACTCTGAATGTTACATGGTCTTCTGAAAACTCCATGTGTGAGAACATTGTTTAATGTCTGCCTCCTCCACTAAATTGTGAAGTCTGTGAAGACAGTGACCAGTGAGCCCACTCCCATAGCCCCAGAACCCAGCATAGTGCCTGGTTCACCCCATACCTACTGGATCAGAAACTCAGGGAGTCAGGCTCATTGACCTTTACTTTAACAAGTCCTGCAGATTTCCCTGATGCATGCTATAGTTGCAATAGCATAAAAGAATCTTTCTGGAAAAAAAAATATACTTCTAAAGAGTAGCAACATTTTTTTTCCCCTTTCGACTTCAAATTGGATATTCTTTGGTCTATATGCTACCATGTATCTTTTAAGATCAGGATATATTAAATCCCTGGCATGATTTCAAGAAAAGGAAACACTATTCCCATTTTACAGCAGAAGAAAGTGAGGTTCATGGGATGCAAGTGCCTTGTGAGGTCATGCAGCTGATAAGGGACAGACCTAGAGTTGAATTCAAGATCTCTTAGACACTAATGCCCATGTTATTCTTTGTTCTTCTACCAGTTCCTCAGGTCCTGGCTTTTGTTTCCCTGGCTTTTGTTTTGCATCAGCATGAGGACTCTTCTGAGAGTTAAGGGAGGAAGTTACATAGTCTTGATCTCTTCATGCATCACTAACGATAGCATCTGGAAGACATCTGCCTTGTGGGGTCTTGAGTCTAATTAGTTCCCTGAACATACCATCCAGACATGGCTTAGGGAGATTCACCAGGACTTACAGGCTGGAGAGGCAACCTGATTATTGTGGGACTATCTCCATTTGCATCCACCAAATAGTTTAAAAACCATGCTTTTTCCTTATTCTATTCCAATAACCAAAATAAGTCATATTTCATGGACTGGAGGGAACCAGAGTAGGCTTAATGGGAAAATACTCATTGGGACTAAATCAATATTTATGCTGAAGGCAAATCTGTGCTTTTTTTAAAAAAATCAGATTTATGTAGGAGGTCATGCTTGTTTGGTCTGGAGCAAAGTAGACAATATCATTCATTCATTCATTCATTCACCTTCTATGCCCAGTTGGAACTCAAAGCTGTATGAATCCAAATGAACAACAGACAATGAAAATATAGCAAGATGAGTGTCATGGCAAGGAAAGGTAGATGATGTAGAAACACGTAAGAGGGCAAGCCAACCATGTTTGGGAGTTGAGGAAGGTTTCCCACAGGAAGCAGTATCTAGCTAGGACCTAAAGATTTTTATAGGCACTATCAGCCATGGAATGAGCAATCGGAGAAATATAGGGAAGAAGAAAATGTTTCTCAGCCTAATGAATTACATGTGAGGAGTGTTCAAGCAGAGTCAGGCCATCTAGGTCTCTTAACTGTTCCCCAACCCATCCCTTCTCTTGGGGAAACCCAAGCCAAGACAGAGATAGAATACAGACTTTAGTCCAGGCATTCAGAGTCTTGGCATTCTCATTATTCTGATTCATTACCATCATCAATATCATCACCATTATTACGTTAATATGAGAACCAATGGGATCACAAGCTACATTAATGTAACTTTGTATTCAGAGCAGGGAGAATGGAAAATACTGTTCCCCTCTTCTTAAATATACCTGGGGTTCACATCTGATGGCTCAACCTAAAGAGGATAAAATATAGGGTGTTGGGGGTAAGAGATGAAAAGTACCTCACTTGAGGAATATTTAAAAGGATCGGAAATCTTATTCAATTCTCAATTATTGTTATCAAAGGAGGGCTTCCATGACAGCCAATTGAAAGCAGTCCATGAAACTGTCACAGCACCTTTGAAGCTGTGACTTTCACTGGGGTAAGGAGAAAGTTTGTGCTGCTTACTACTTCTTCCCCAGTACCTCACCACAGTGCCTTGCTCATACTAGGAACTTAACAGATATTTATCGAATGAATGAATGGCTGGGACACAGATGTTAATTGCAGGGCTTTTCCAGTCTCTGTATTATGCCCACCCTTTCCAAAGGTGGTTTTTCTCCCTCTCAACTGGAGATACAGCCCCTTTTTTAAATATTAAATATAATTTATTGTCAAATTGGTTTCCATACCACAGCCAGTGCTCATCCCAACAGGTGCCCTCCTCAATGCCCACCACCCACTTTCCCCTAGATATGGCTCTTTTGAAATGTTCAAAGCACATCACATCATTGTGACTGGCTTCAAGGTATATCTGTAGACAAATCCTTTAAGAAACTTTACCTACAGAGAAGATGCAGTGACTAATGGTTCTGCTGTATAGGTTGGGGACTTTATCTTTCACAAGCTGTTTTATGCATCTTGAACCAAAATATATCATTGGAATAAAAAATGAGAAGATACACTACATTTTTTCAGATCCAAAGACCTGGGAGTTGACCCCTCTGCCTAATCTACTGTTAAGTACCCTGAGCTTGTACAAGAGAAAGGTGGGTATAAGTGAAGATTGTAATCATAGGGTTCAATGCACCCAAGCAGTTTTCTGAATTCCTTGAGCATAAGAGCATTGTACCAAGGGATTTTGGAGACCATTTGGTTCAACATCTTCATTTTTTATATAGGTCAACTTGAATCTCAAAAAGTAAAGTGTCTTTTTCCCATTGAAGCATCCTATTAGTGGCAGAGCAGGTATCTTTACTCAAAGACCTGCTTTTTTTTTCACCATGCTCTGCTATTTTTCTGCTATTCTTTCTTCTCCACCTTTGTTAAGCTACGTATTCATCTTCCTCTAAAAATCAAAGATGGGCAAAAACATTAGGCTGTTTTTCTTCAATTTCCCCTTCCAGAATCATGTCCTTTGCAGTCACTTCTTTTCATACACAGCCTAGAGCAGATATTCCCCCCATTATCTCCCCTTTGGCTTTTCTTTTTAGCCAAAATGACTTATTTAACTTATAATGATCATTTACATCTTGGCACTCTGGAAGCCTATAGTAAAATAACAGATGTAGGAAAATCAAGTGCAGGAAGGCATTCTGAAGATCTGGACTTACGAAGAATAAGAAAACACTCAGCTTCCACGACTTCTTGTTCATTTTTCTAATTAATGCACTTAAATACATAAAATACAATGCTCATCTCAAGCAGCTGCTCATTTATGAGGTTCCTGGCACCAGCCACCAAAACTTGAGTTTTTGAAAATCAAATGATTGATGCTTTTCTTTTTAATCTGAATTTTTCATATTCATCATATGAATGCTTATTTATAACTAGGTCTAGGTTGCAGGTTGAATGATTTGAAGACTAGAAGACTTCTCCACATCATATTATTTTTCCATTAGCTTATTAAACAATCTAGAATAAGACACATAATCTTTTTCATGAAGCCATTTGTCCCAGGAACCTCCCATAAAATCTAGTTAGGACTAGCACACTTAAGATGCTGGAAGTCATCAGCTATTGAATGAACAGTTTAGTTTACCAGGAAACCTTTTTTTCCTTGGAAATTTGAAAATATAATTCCTTTCATAAATGGAAAGCAAGACAGGTAAGGTGTTTTTTTTTAATTTTTTTTCAACGTTTATTTATTTTGGGGACAGAGAGAGACAGAGCATAAACGGGGGAGGGGCAGAGAGAGAGGGAGACACAGAATCGGAAACAGGCTCCAGGCTCTGAGCCATCAGCCCAGAGCCCGACGCGGGGCTCAACCCACGGACCGCGAGATCGTGACCTGGCTGAA
Source organism: Lynx canadensis (assembly GCF_007474595.2). Classification (NCBI taxonomy): domain Eukaryota; kingdom Metazoa; phylum Chordata; class Mammalia; order Carnivora; family Felidae; genus Lynx; species Lynx canadensis. The sequence continues at coordinate 187,703,063 of NC_044303.2, read as the reverse complement.
GTCGGACGCTTAACCGACTGCGCCACCCAGGCGCCCCGAGACAGGTAAGTTTTGATACATGGATTTTTGAAACATAAATCATATGTACAGTAAAGGAAGTGGGCACTATGAGGAACAGTGGTGGGAGAGTGAGTAATAAAAGGATACTTATTAGAGTAAAGACATACATTCCTTATCACTTTGCATAGGGACAGACTAGATAGAAAAAAACTTAATCTTTGAAACTTTCATTTCAATCATGTATTTTATTTTTTCAGCAAACACTTCACGAACACTTACTGTGTACAGTCTTGGTGGGCAAGGTGTGTAAAGAAGAAAGAGAGGCAGTGTTTGGTTGCTACCTTGTTAAATTCATAATAAAGAGATGGGTGAAACATACAACTAAAGGATGCAAAGTAAGGCAGAGTTAGATGTAGCTTGCAATAGAGGAGCATGTTTAAAGTGAAGGCATGAAGAGGAACAATTGATAAATTCCAACAGTGGCAGCTCTGTTTCAGAGGCATCTCTGTGTTACCTCTTGGACTCTATTTTCAAGGTTAGGGAGAAGGATGCTCTTCCTTTAGACACAATGTAGACTGAGAAGTTAATTGCCCTCAAACAATCTTCAGGATTGAGGACAAATAGTTGTTTCTGTGTCAGTCCTGCTAAGAGAGGTGGTCTCTTGGATGTGAAAACATTCTCAACTCCTGTTCTTTGTACTATCTCATCACTGACTCCCTTTATAGGATACCCCAAAGAAGGTTTTGTGATCTCCATCTTTCCCTGTCTCCTCAAGTCGTTGTTCTCTCCTTTGATTTCAACCTGTTGGTAGGAAGGGAAACTATGGCTTTTCTGTATTAGCCTAAAATGCAAACAGTGGGCAAATAAACAATTCTAGCATAACTAAAGTTAAGATAGACTCCAGAATCCAGGTTTTTAAGTGTTTTACTATACTGTCTTACAAAGGAGTTCCAGAAATCTTCAGCTGGGTTTTAATGAATGGCAATGTACTCTGAAAAAATAAACACCTCCCCTCCACACACCATTAACCCTTACCTTGACTGCTTTAGCTTTATTTTAGCCTTTTGAGTCCTCATGCAAGTGTTGAGATCAAGCAGAGTTGAAAGGGAGCCTTTATCTTAGCTTTCTAAGGTCCAGTATTAGGATGAGAACTCCTCATTTGGATTAATGGTTCTCTAGCAAAGTGTGTTTCTAAGAAAAAATAGTTGCTTATACTGAATTACGACAGTGTGGGGCAGGGTACAAACACTGTCTCTGTAGATTAACACTTAGTGTTTCCTCTTGTTTTCCCTTTCAGGTTATCTTTTGACTTCTTGTCTCATTTGGGTGTTTTCTTTTGTCCAGATATATCTAAGGAATTGACATTGATTTTCTGAGCATTGGGCCCACAGTTTCTAGAGTGTGGTTTTCTATCTCATAGGTAGTTCCAGATATCACACTTGGAGATTAACACATTAGCCCCTGTTCTATTCATTAGTGGGAAAATGTGTTTCAATTTAGGAAAAGAGAACTTTAACTCTGGTACATCCAAGGATGATAGGTGGGAAGGGCTTCCCTGAGAGTTGAGAATGTTGTTGTGCTTTATAAAAGATGAGACATAAAAAATAAATCTTGCTGTAATGCCATGGAAAGGCTTGTTTCTCATATTTGCTTTGGAATAGAGCTCTGGTCTCTTTTTAACACAATTCAACCTTGATGTTTGAAATATTAACATTTTATACTCAAATATGCTTACAAATCACAAATCATACCGGTAAATATGCATGGATCATGCTCTTTTGCTTCCTAGAAAAGTATGAAGACTAGAAAAAAAATCTTACGGGGTCAGAGCTTGGGATGTGGTGGGGGATAAGATTGAATATCAGCAGAGTTAAGCTGGCAATAAATTTGAATTTCCATTTGTGGAGCTTGGTTACAAAATAACTTTAAGCACTTTCAGAGGTGAATGATGCTGGGAAAAGGTGAAACCAAACTTGCTGGCTCTAATCCAAGCACATATAGGCTGGGATGCTGGAGAATCAGTAGTAGTGGTGTCTCATGTAATACCTTGCCTTGCACTTTGTAGAATGCTTTAGAATATTTGAATTACTTGCCCAGATTTTTTTGTTACCAGATCCTATGAAATGTATTATGATCCCCATTTCCAAAATAAAGAGACTGATGTTCTTTGATGTTTAAAAGTTTTGCCCATGTTTATAAGGCTAATAACTCAAAAAATGAAACCCAGATCTTAGAACCATTGACTATTTACTGGTCTAGGATTCATTTAAGATTTGGATTAAGACACCTTTTCCTCTGGCAGGACTTTCTGTCCACCTAAGTGTGGATAAGGTAAACATCTCTGGGCTACAAAAAGTACCTTATAACAGCCTCGCTCTCATCACATTGACTTGTGATGAATTATTTCCTTGACTATATTTTCTACTGGAGTAGGAGCTCCATGAGAAAAGTGGCTTGTTTACCATTGTAACATCAACACATGGGGACTGGCACATGGTAAATGTTCTTTAAATCTTTGTGAAGAAAACTGAATTCCAATACTTATTTTTCCAAAAAAAGGAAGTCAGTAAAATCTTGGCTTCTAGATTGACATACTCCAAACCTGGATAGAATGGGTGTCTTCCAAGAAGAGCAAGTTACTGGTGCTGCTCTCTTAAGTATCTTATAGCAAATGCCCAAGAAAGAAGACTGAAAAATTCTTTTTAACACTGACAATTGTTCTGCTTTGGGAAGTGGCCTTGTTTCATTTTCATTTGAAGGGCATTTCTGCCAAGTTGCTAATTAAAGCTGGTAAAGAAATGAGAGATCGCCAAAGTTCTCTGAACACATAGAACCCTTTCCTGCTTTTCACTCATCAATGCCCACAAGTTTGCAGAAGAGGAATGTGTATATTTAACTCACTAGAAAAGCTATATCTGTTCCCCAAACCACCCATTCTCTGCCAGGCAGATAATTGTTATGATGAGGTTGGCAGAGGTGCCAGATGATGTCTTATCATCCCCCATGGAAAAAGAGTGAACATTAAGTGAAGATAAACAATGAAAAGATCCATTTAAAACCCATAACCTGTGCAATTCAAAATTGGAAGTGGGACTTAGGACCTCACTCCCCTTTGGAAATTTGTAAATTCTACCTCTACTTCTGTGAGATTCTCCATTGCGACCAGCACAGCCAGAGTTGGCTGGACTCCTAGGTGCAATGCATAGTCCATCTGTTTGGTGTGAGCTTGGATAATGAGTTGTGTGCATGGGACAGATTCCAGTTGAATTTGAATTGCCTAAATACTTTGAAGATGTGGTTGTAAGTCCTGAATTCAATGAGCCCTAAGAGTTAAGGAGTCCCACTGTAGGCCATTCCAACCCCAACTTTTTCAGTCCACACACAACAGTGGTTCAGAAAGATATACTCTGCTATAAGACTGGAAAATCTAGTTTAGCATGACTCTTGGATTACAGTAGGTATTTAATAACCATTTCTTTAATAATAGTAGCATGTCTTTAGTACTTCTATGCATCAGGTGATAGACTAAGTACTTCCCTTCCTTTCCTTCCTCACTTTTCCCTTTTCTTCCTCCCATCCAATCCTCCCTTCTTCTTTCCTTCCTCCCTCCTTCTTTACTTATTTCCCACAAATGTTCATTGAGTTTCCTCTACTATCAGGTACTTTTTTTTTTTTTTTTAATTTTTTTCAACGTTTATTTATTTTTGGGACAGAGAGAGACAGAGCAGGAACAGGGGAGGGGCAGAAAGAGAGGGAGACACAGAATCGGAAACAGGCTCCAGGCTCTGAGCCATCAGCCCAGAGCCCGACGCGGGGCTCGAACTCACGGACCGCGAGATCGTGACCTGGCTGAAGTCGGACGCTTAACCGACTGCGCCACCCAGGCGCCCCTATCAGGTACTTTTCTAAGAGCTCTGGCTATAGTAGTGAACAAGCAACATTATGCACCTTAAATTCTAGTTGTATAATTCTATATTAATAATAATCAGGTAAACAAACAACTTCAGATAGTGACGCAAGAAGGAAGGACTACATTCTTTGAGCGTACGGGGAAAACTTCTCTATGGGAGATGTATTTGAACTGACATTCTTTTAATGGGGGCAGTTTTCCAGGAAGATGATTATTCCAATATAAATGTCCCATATGAACCAGACTTGTTTGTGAAATTAAAAAAAAAAAAAAAAGAAAAGGACAGCATCTCTGGAGCAAGATGCATAATGGGAGAGAGTATTTCATGCATGAGGTTGGAGAGGAAAGCAGATGACAGATCATACAGAGATGTTGTAGGCCCTGGTGAATAAGACTTCAGTGTATTATCAATTTCTTTAACCAACGCAATAACCCTGGGATGTAGGTGTTATTTGTAAGCCCTATTTTCAGACAAGAAGAGTGATATTGACAGAGGTGGCATCAGAGTCACATCACTGGCTAGTCACAAAGTCCATATTTGAACCCAGGCAGCCTGACTCCAGAAATCACTCCACTATATATTGGGTATATATTACCCAATATAAATCCAGACATTATCAACAGCACCTTAGAATTACCTCCTTTCACACATCCAACCACTCATCCTCTCATGTTCCCATCCCCAACACAGAACAGCAGGTAATAGCAGGGATACGGGAGTTGGAATCAAAAAGCCTTAGTTTAAAATAGCTTTGACTGGCTATTGACCTGGGAAAGTCATCTAATTCCTTAGGGCTTCAGTTTTCTCATCTGTAAAACGACACTAATACTACTACTTTCTTCCCACATGTTAGGCTGTTGTGAGACTAAAGTAATACATTTGCTCATGGTAAGTGTCAATGAATTCTTAACTACAAACCAAACCAAAGCAATCTCCTAATACATAGCCTCAATTGCCACAACCAGTCTCTCCTTTCTCCGTCTCCCACACTGCTATCTGGGCTGTAGACCACTATTATTACCACCCAAACTTTCTGAATCAGGCTCTGGAGATGGAGTCAGAAAGGTGCATTTTAACACACTCCCTGACTCTGATGCAAACCAAGAGTTTAGGACCACTGAAATGGACCATAAACCAAGATTCAAGAGGATCTTGGTAGATGTCTCTATCAAATTTGGAAATTGAAACTATATTTGCAAATATACACAGTGTTGGGGTTAAGTGGGATTTTGGATCTTTTCATTGCTATTTTAATGGTATTATAGCCAGAGTTTTTATAGTCTATGAATCCTTCCCTGCTACTGCCCATCTTTCATATTTTCCTGCCCTCACAATGTTCCTGTGTAAACTATATGTGAAGAATAACAGCAAAATGGCATTTAAAGTACAATGTGTAATAACTCTCAGTGCACAACCATGGTAAAGGCTAATCTGATTCACCTGTTTACATACATTCAAGTCCTAACATTTAATTCAGATGTTGACATCTCAATTTGATTCTTCAATAGGCATTTCAAATTTAATATGTGTAAAACCAAACTCATTACCATTCCTCTAAATCTGCTCCTTCAATAACATTTCTCATTTGGGAAATAAGCATATCTATCCTTCCAACTGTTCAGACTTGTAGGGATCAATTTCTCTTCTATTTCCCTCATGGCTGGTAGCAGCAAATCATGTTGATTTTATCTTCAGAACATATCCAAGGTGTGAGTTCTCAACAACCCTGCTGCCACCACCATGAACTAAACCATTATCATTTTTTGTCTGAGATTTTGCAAGAGCCACCTGATTGGTTCCTTTGTTTCTGCCTTTGCAATTCCAAAAGTCTATTCTCAACAGAGTAGCCAGAGAACCCTTTAGAAACCCAAGTCAGTATATAGGCTCCCCCCACTATCTAGAAGTAGAGAATTCCTACAAAACCTTTAATAAGGCAAAAACATAAAGCAAAGGTTATATCCCACTTTCCAAATGTTCACACTAACTAGGTGGCTTTGCTTTTAGGAAAGACCTACATTCATACAATAACAGCTTTTCTCATAAAAGCAAAAATTATCTTCGGATTTCCTTCAGTTAGCCAAAATCAGATGCTAAGGTAGGTCTTTCCTAAAAGAGAACTGGTGTAAACCAAACTTTCAGAAAGCAGGAATACCTGTTTCTATGGTAGGCTGTATAATACCCCCCAATATGCCCATGTCCTAATCATCAGAACCTATGACCATTATCATATATAGTAAAAAGAGATGTTGCAGATATGAATTCATTAAGGATTTTGAGCTGAGGAGATACTCTTCGATTTTGTGGGGGGGGATCTGATGTAACTACAATCATCTTTATAAGAGGGTACTGGAATAGTCAGAGTCAGGGAAGAAGGCAATATGATAATGCAAACAGAGACTGGAGCCATGAGCTTTGAAAATGAAGGAAGGGGCCACAAACAAAGGCATACAGGGGACTACTAGCCCTTGAAAAACTACTCACAAACTACAAAAGGAACCATCCTTGCCAATACCTTGACCTTAGTCCAGTAAAACTGATTTTGGAATTCTGACTTCCAAAGTTGCAAAAGAATAAATTTGTTGTTTAAAGCTACTGAATTAGTATTAATTTGTAACAGCACTAATAGGAAACTAATATACCTCTTCTTTATTCCTCCTAATCCTGAGTAAAATCAAAAGTCAACACAATGACCAACAAGCCCTCAAGCAATCTGCTCCCCACCATCCACCTCATAACTCTGAATTCATCTCCTATCATTCTTCCTTCTGCTCACTCAGTTCCAGTCACTTAGCCACCTTACTGCTCCTCAGACACCCAGGCATGCCCCCTGTTCTTTGCCTTTGCTCCTTTCCCTACCTGGAGTGCCTCATCCCACCCACCCCCACCCCCAAAGAATCACATGATTGAATTTTTGCTTTCCTGGGTGTTATTCAGCTCTCACCTTCTCATTGAGGGCTTTCTGACCATTCTATTTGAAATTAGAACAGTTATTTTCACCCCTCCAGTCCCTATTCCACTTGGGTGCTTTAATGGTATCCAAAGTGCTTATCACCATCTGAATAGCTTTAGGTTTTACTTATTAAAAGAAGGTAAGATCTGGGCACCTGGGTGGCTCAGTTGGTTAAGCATCTGACTGGCTCAGGTCATGATCTCACGGTTTGTGGATTTGAGCCCCGCATTGGGCTCTGTGCTGACAGCTCAGAGCCTGAAGCCTGCTTCAAATTCTGTCTCCCTCTCTTTCTGCCCCTCCCCTGCTTGCACTTGGTCTCTCTCTTTCAAAAATAAATAAACATAAACAATTTTTAAAAAGGAAGGTAAGATCTATTTTTCTGTGCTTTGTACATGGCTAATGCCCACCACCCACCAGGATGCTTGCATATAGTAGGTGCTCAAAATAGTTTTGTTAATGAGAAGGAACTGAAATGAATAAAATTCTAAGCCAACACAATGTCCAGCATGATTTGACATGCAGGCAGAGAGTGATGGCTAGGCTCCAAGGAGAACTCTGACTCAGCTAAGTGAAAGTTTTTTGAAGTTTAGGAAGAGGAGAGGCCGCTGACAAGTCCTGCCAAGGAAAGTCCTCATTTGACTTACTAACCAAGCTGTGTGTAGTGGAAAGCATGGAGAGAGGGATAGAACACAGGTTAAGATCTCTAATCCATTAATATTCATGGCACAATTACTTCTTGATTTCTGACCAATTATATTATCAGTTCTCCCCCTTCCCTTGAAAGAAGACCTGGAAAATGGTGCATAGAAAAGGGAGTTAAATTTTCTTTTCCCTGTATTGGGTTATTTTAAAACTCTTCAGAAAGTCTCAAGGAAATGATTTAATGAGGAACCCACAAACTTCCAGACTTTTAATGACAAAAGATGATCTTTGAGCAAAGTTTAGCTTCCTTTTCAGCATAAGGATGTACTCTATGCAAATTAAAATCTCCTCAGCAGTCATCCATTAGTAATGGCATGATAAACTCCATTACACACACACATCACACCGTACAGTGCAAGGGAAATTGATACCTTTGGGACCTAAACCATAGATAGGATCCAAAGAAAAAGCCTGGCCAGAGCAGCTGCAGGGATGTTAAACAGTCTAGCTTATCTGTCAGTTCTAAAGTAGTTGCCTGAAGCTCTGAGTCCTCATCAAGGAGCTGTAGGATAAAGTGCTGTTATGCTAAATTAGCGATGCTGGCTGAGGGCATAGGAAAGCCCCACAAGTCACAATCTTGCTTGCTTTGTGTTAGAGAAGACATTTGAGGGATCAGGATTTGCAAAACAAACTAATGGGAACCACTGTGTATTTTGCATCCCTTTCTCTTCCATGGATTGCCACTCTTGACTAATATCCTATTAAGAAGAGAGAAAGCAAGTTAGAGTGAAGTTAAGGGATCTGGTTGAACCTATACATTAACGTATGAAAGGGCAAAAGGACCCAAGGTTTACAGCAACTCTGGTTATCATTAGTGACTGCATGTGACATATTGAAGGATGGGCACTTACAGAACAGTGCTTTGTGTGGAGCTTCCATGAATGAACAAAAACCTACTCTCCTCATCCTGATCTATCATTTCTCACCACATGTGCTATTTATCAGAAAATTGGTTCACTAGTCACCAAATATGTGATTGTTATTGATAAGACAACAAGACAAAACTAAAAGGAAAAAGGAAATCAGGCATTTAGAAAAGTACCCTGCCACTAATCTTCATTATTGTAGTGGATTGCCCAATCCATTCTGCTCTTGAAGTTGGCTTTGAGTCAGCCTCCTTTGGAGACCTGCTGATTGTGTTTCAAATATGGATTTGACATGTAGCAGATGAGGATTTTTCAAACACATGTTCAGTTAAGAGGGAGGTCACAGCTTAAGTGAAATCAACACAGGTTCTTGGCCTGGCTTAGATTGGAGGACCCAGTGCATAAAATCTACCTGGAGGGTCATGCAGATACACCTGGGGAACAACCTTATATCTTTCCATCAACCTCTAGATCTTAAGAGATCTCTTGTCATGGGGACCTTTCTTCAGGTGCTCCCATGATCTGTCAGGGTTTTGGTCTTTTCTGGCAATTTTAAAGGATGTTTCTATCATCCTCTCTCATCATTTCCCTTCCCTGAAATTATCTTGTGGATAATCCTGGCAGCTGATCTCACACAATGTTGCTCTGGTAGTTGCTTTTGGTGGTAGAGTCTTTTCCTGCAGCTTTTACTCCTGATGGTTGGGAGAGTGTATGCCAGGTGACCAGGCAGAGCAGATGGCCTCACTTGTCATCTGGTTCCTATTTAAAATCAGGTTCTTCTCTTCTTATAGCATGTATGTCAAAAGTTACTCCTCTTAAGCAATATTTACTAACATTAATTATCCCTAGATTCAGATTTACCCTGAAAGAAACTTTAGATGCTATAAAAAATTTTAACCATATATTTATTTTATAAATGAAAAATATACATGGTGTAGTAAATTCTAAAAACATACAAGAAGCACAAAATAGAAGATAAAGGTGTCTTCTCTCTCTACTTCTCCTAAAGAACACTGATAAGCTTTCTTATGTATCTATCCAGAAATGCATCTCTATTTATTTCTATATCCTTCTATCCTTTTTCTGATTCTGAGAATTGGAGTAATACTCTGTGTGCTTGTCTACAATCAGCCTTTTATTTTTAATAATAATTAATCTTTGCTGTGCAGAAGCTTTTTATTTTGATGAAGTCTCAAAAGTTTATTTTTGCTTTTCTTTGTCTCGCCTCAGGAGACATATCTAGAAAGAAGTTGCTGTAGTAGATGTCAAAGAGGTTACTGTCTGCATTCTCCTCTAGGATTTTTATGGTCTCAGGTCTCACATTTAGCTCTTTAATCCATTTTGAATTTATTTTTGTGTATGGTATAAGAAAGTGGTCCAGTTTCATCCTGTTGCAAGTTGCTGTCTAGTTTTCCCAATATCATTTGTTGAAGAGACTGTCTTTTTCCTGTTGGATATTCTTTCCCGCTTTGTTGAAGATTAATTGACCAGATAGTTGTGGGTTCATTTCTGGCTTTCCTATTCTGTTCTATTGATCTATGCATCTATTTTTGTGCCAGTACCATAATGTTTTGATCACTACAGGTTTGAAATATAACTTGAAGTCTGGAATTGTGATGCCTCCAGCTTTGTTTTTCCTTTCTGAGGTTGTTTTGGCTATTCAGAGTCCTTCGTGGTTCTATATAAATTTTAGGATTGTTTGTTCTAGCTCTGTGAAAATGCTGTTGATATTTTGATAGAGATTGCATTAAATGTGTAGATTGCTTTGAGTGGCATAAATATTTTAACAACATTTGCTCTTCTACTCATGAGCATGGAATGTTTTTCCATTTCTTTGTGTCATCTTCTATTTTTTTCATTAGTGCTTTATAGTTTTCAGAGTATAAGTCTTTCACTTCTTTGGTTAAGTTTATTCCTAGGTATCTTATTATTTTTGGTGCAATGGTAAGTGGTATTCATTCCTCAATTTCTCTTTATACTGCTTAATTATTGGTATAGTTTCTGCACAGTAAAGGACACAATCAACAAAATTAAAAGTCAACCTATGGAATGGAAGAAGATATTTGCAAATGACATATCTGATAAAGGGCTGGTCAAAATATATAAAGAACTTATAAACTTAACAACCATAAAATGAGTAATCCAATTAAAAGTGAGAAGATATGAATAGACATTTCTGTAAAGAAGACATACAGATGGACACCAGACATGAAAAGATGCTCAACATCACTGATTATCAGGAAAATACAAATCAAAACTACAATAAGATATTATCTCCTAACTGTCAGAATGGCTAAAATTAACAACACAGGAAACAACAGACGTTGGTGAGGACTCAAAGAAAGGGGAACCCTCTTACACTGTTAGTGGGAATGAAAACCGGTGCAGCCACTCTGGAAAACAGTATAGAAGTTAAAAAAGTTTTAACTCAAAAAGTTAAAAATAAAAATACCCTATGATCTAGAAATCTCACTAATAGGTATTTATCTAAAGAACATAACAATGCTAATTCAAAGCAATAAATGCCCCCCAATGTTTATAGCAGCATTATCTACAAGAGCTGAATTATGGAAATAGCCCAACTGTCCATTGGTTCATAATTGGATAAAAAATATGTGGTATATATATGCAATGGAATGTTACTCCACCATAAAGAAGAATGAAATTTGCCATTTGCAATGATATGGATAGAGCTAGAGAGTATTATGCTAAGCTAAATAAGTCAGAGAAAGACAAATACCATATGACTCCATCACATGTGGAATTTAAGAAAGAAAACAAATGAGCAAAGGGAAAATAAAAAGGGTGGGTATCAAGAAATAAACTCATAACTACAGAGAATAAACTGATGGTTAGCAAAGGGGAGGTAGGTAGAGGGATGGGTAAAATTGATGATGGGGATTAAGGAGTGCCCTTGTTGTGATAAGCACTGGGTATTGTATGAAATTGTTGAATCACTATATTGTATACACGAAACTAATATTACACTTTATGTTAACTAACTGGAATTTAAATAAAACTTAAAAAAAGTTCTAGGAACCTATAGCATGTACATTTACACATCATTTTGTAGTGCATTAATATAATATTTTTGTTATTAAATACTCTTAAAAATAAAATAATAATAATTAAAAATAATTTATCTCAGAGATAGTGTTATATAAGCATTCTAATCTCATATTCTAGTCATTTTATTAACAACATGGTATTCCATCACATAAATGTACCAAAATTTAATTCTTTAGGCTCTTAGATGTGCACATCTGGGCTATTTTAGTAGCTATCATTATTTTTTTGCTACTAAAAACATTTGAGGTATGAACATCTCTGTAATTGGCTCACTTCTGCACATATGTAATAGTTTTTAAATGACTTTGCTCTCCTATAATTCTTTAGTATCTTACCCTGTTTTATTTTCTTCATAGCATTTGGTGTTTTCTAAGCTAACTCATTTATTTCTACTTACATCCTCTTCCCTCAAATTAGAATATTGACGTATCATAAGATGAGGCAGCACTGTCTTATTCATCTCTTTATTACTAGTACCCAGAATCGCGCATGGGACACAGTGGGTGCTCAATAAATATCTGTTGAATTAAAAAGCAATGAGCCACAACATCTCCTATAGAATGAATTTGGCTGCATGTGACAGAAAACTACAATGCAAATTGGCTTAAACAAAAAGGAAATTAGCTTTCTCACAAAACTGGAAGTCTGGCAATTTGACAGGTTCCCGGGCATTTTTGATCAGTGCCTTAATACAGTCTTTGAAGAATCAAATTCTTCCCATCTTTTTATTTTCTCATTTTCAACATGAGCTTTATTTTATGGATGGTTGTGTGATCAAAGATGGTTGCAGGACTTGTGGACCCCATCTCCAGATGTGATAATGTCCAAAGGAAAAAGGTGGACTACCCCTTTCTGTATTTCTTTCCTAGAAATAATAAATCCTTTAGAAGTTCCCACAGGCTGTCCTCCAGTATTTTATTAGCCAGACTGGTCACGTGCACATTTCAGAGTCAGTCATAAGCACAGGATGTGGCATTACCTGGCTTGGCCTAGACTAATCACGTGGAGTGGAACTAAGATAGTGGAGTCATCCATAAAAGTCCACAATACTTGAGCTCTGGAGTCAAGCTAACAGTTCTGGCATTCTGGGGTTCTAAACCTGACCGTGGGTAAGGTAGCAGTTAATTATACACTATAAATGGGACCAAACTAGGAGGTAGAATGTTGGAACTACTAGGGATTTAAGGAACTAAACTGTTCTGTAATCATAGAAGACATTTTCTGTGATGGAGACAGAGATACATATTTTCAGACTAGGTTTCTTCAGGGAATAACTTTCTATGTCTGGGCTTAGACATAGCTGTGGCTGAAGTTGGTGGCTAGTTTTAAGGTGATGTGTGCATTTTTATTTGACCAGTCACCCACAAATGTCAGAGCTGCAATAGAATGCTTTACAAAGGTGTGGGCATGGTTTTCTCTGTAGACCATGGCAGCTCATCCAAAAACCAAGATAGTATTGGTTCAAAACATATTGCAGAACCAAACCATGCTCATCATTTCCACTCCTACAAATTTAGTTGAAACCCCCTTCATCTCTTGCCTGGACTACTCCTGCCTGGTGTTGTGCCTTCCATAAGTTATCAGTTTTCACACAGCAGCCAAGCAGGCTTTTAAAAACAAAATCAGGGATCCTGGGAAGATGGCAGCGTAGAAGGACACTGGGCTCACCCCGCGTCCTGCTGATCACTTAGATTCCACCCACACCTGCCTAAATAACCCAGAAAACTGCCAGAGGATTAGCAGAAAGGAGTCTCCGGAGCCAAGTGCAGACGAGAGGCCCACGGAAGAGGGTGGGAAGGGCGGCGAGGCAGTGCGCGCTCCACGGACTGGCGGGAGGGAGCTGGGGCAGAGGCTCAGCCTGCCGGCCAAGCAGAGCCCCAGAATCTGGCTTGCAAAAGCAGAGGGGCCGGAGGGAGTGAGTTCTGACAGCAAGCGGGACTTGACATCTGGAAGGTTATAAGCTAACAGCTCTGCTCGGAGAACGGGAGGGCTGGAGGACAACGGGAGGGAGAGTTGTTGAGCCCCGGATGACAGAGCTCAGCTTGGCAGGGAACAAAGGCGCTCGCCAGCGCCATCTCCCTTGCCCATCTCCCAACCAAAATCCCAAAGGGAACCAGTTCCTGCCAGGGAACTTGCTTGCACCGCGCAAACACCCAACACTGTGCTTCTGTGGATCCATCCCTCCAGCAGCTTTGACTCCCTCCTGGTGCCTCAGGGCCTCTCCCAAAGCGGATCTCTGAAGGAAAAGTGAGCTAAGCCTGCCCCTCCAGCCCCTGTGCACCTTGCCGATCCACCCCAGCTAATATGCCAGATCCCCAGCACCACAAGCCTGGCAGTGTGCAAGTAGCCCAGATGGGCCACACCACCCCACAGTGAATCCCGCCCCTAGGAGATGGGAAGAGAAGGCACACACCAGTCTGACTGTGGCCCCAGCGGTGGGCTGGGGGCAGACATCAGGTCTGACTGTGGCCCCGCCCACCAACGCAAGTTATTCAAGACAGCACAGGGGAAGTGCCCCGAAGTCCTGCACCACTCCAGGGACTATCCAAAATGACCAAACGGAAGAATTCCCCTCAGAAAAATGTCCAGGAAATAACAACAGCTAACAAACTGATCAAAAATGATTTAAACAATACAACAGAAAGTGAATTTAGAATACTGGTCATAAAATTAATTGCAGGGCTTGAAAACAGTATAAAGGACAGCAGAGAATCTCTTGCTACAGAGATCAAGGGACTAAGGAAGAGCGAGGAGGAGCTAAAAAATGCTATCAACGAGTTGCAAAATAAAATGGAGACAACTATGACTCGGATTGAAGAGGCAGAGGAGAGAATAGGTGAACTAGAAGATAAAATTATGGAAAAAGAAGAAGCTGAGAAAAAGAGAGATAAAAAAAAATCCAGGAGTATGAGGGGGAAAATTAGAGAACTAAGTGATGCACTAAAGAGAAATAATATACGCATAATTGGTATTCCAAAGGAGGAAGAAAGAGGGAAAGGTGCTGAAGGTGTACTTGAAGAAATAATAGCTGAGAACTTCCCAGATCTGGGGAAGGAAAAAGGCTTTGAAATCCAAGAGGCACAGAGAACTCCCTTCAGATGTAGCTTGAATCGATCTTCTGCATGACATATCATAGTGAAACTGGCAAAATACAAGGATAAAGAGAAAATTCTGAAAGCAGCTAGAGATAAACGTGTTTTAACATATAAAGGGAGACCTATAAGACTCATGATCCATCTCTCTACTGAAACTTGGCAGGCCAGAAAGGAATGGCAGGAGATCTTTAATGTGATAAACAGGAAAAATATGCAGCCGAGAATCCTTTATCCAGCAAGTCTGTCATTTAGGATAGAAGGAGAGATAAAGGTCTTCCCGAACAAACAAAAACTGAAGGAATTCGTCACCACTAAACCAGCCCTACAAGAGATCCTAAGGCGGATCCTGTGAGACAAAGTACCAGAGACATCGCTACAAGCATGAAACCTACGGACATCACAATGACTCTAAACCCGTATCTTTCTATAATAACACTGAATGTAAATGGATTAAATGCACCAACCAAAAGACATAGGGTATCAGAATGGATAAAAAAACAAGACCCATCTATTTGCTGTCTACAAGAGCCTCATTTTAGACCTGAGGACACCTTCAGATTGAGAGTGAGGGGATGGAGAACTATTTATCATGCCACTGGAAGTCAAAAGAAAGCTGGAGTAGCCATACTTCTATCAGACAAACTAGACTTTAACTTAAAGGCTATAACAAGAAATGAAGAAGGGCATTATATAATAATCACAGGGTCTATCCATCAGGAAGAGCTAACAATTATAAATGTCTATGCACCGAATACCGGAGCCCCCAAATATATAAAACAATTACTCACAAACATAAGCAACCTTATTGATAAGAATGTGGTAATTGCAGGGGTCTTTAACATTCCACTTACAGATATGGATAGATCATCTAGACACATGGTCAATAAAGAAACAAGGGCCCTGAATGAGACATTGGATCAGATGGACTTGACAGATATATTTAGAACTCTGCATCCCAAAGCAACAGAATATACCTTCTTCTCGAGTGCAAATGGAACATTCTCCAAGCTAGATCACATACTGGGTCACAAAACAGCCCTTCATAAGTATACAAGAATTGAAATCATACCATGCATACTTTCAGACCACAATGCTATGAAGCTTGAAATCAACCACAGGAAAAAGTCTGGAAAACCTCCAAAAGCATGGAGGTTAAAGAACACCCTACTAAAGAATGAATGGGTCAACCAGACAATTAGAGAATAAATTAAAAAAATATATGGAAACAAATGAAAATGAAAATACAACAATCCAAACACTTTGGGATGCAGCGAAGGCAGTCCTGAGAGGAAAATACGTTGCAATCCAAGCCTATCTCAAGATACAAGAAAAATCCCAAATACAAAATCTAACAGCACACCTAAAGGAAATAGAAGCAGAACAGCAAAGACATCCTAAACCCAGCAGAAGAAGAGAAATAATAAAGATCAGAGCAGAAATAAACAATATAGAATCTAAAAAAAACTGTAGAGCAGATCAACGAAACCAAGAGTTGGTTTTTTGAAAAAATAAACAAAATTGATAAACCTCTAACCAGGCTTCTCAAAAAGAAAAGGGAGATGACCCAAAGAGATAAAATCATGAATGAAAATGGAATGATTACAACCAATCCCTCAGAGATACAAACAATTATCAGGGAATACTATGAAAAATTATATGCCAACAAACTGGACAACCTGGAAGAAATGGACAAATTCCTAAATACCCACATGCTTCCTAAACTCAATCAGCAGGAAAAGAAAGCTTGAACAGACCCATACCCAGCGAAGAAATTGAATCAGTCATCAAAAATCTCCCAACAAATAAGAGTCCAGGACCAGATGGCTTCCCAGGGGAGTTCTACCAGATGTTTAAAGCAGAGATAATCCCTATCCTTCTCAAGCTATTCCAAAAACTAGAAAGGGAAGGAAAACTTCCAGACTCATTCTATGAAGCCAGTATTACTTTGATTCCTAAACCAGACAGAGACTCAGTAAAAAAAGAGAACTACAGGCCAATATCCCTGATGAATATGGATGCAAAAATTCTCAATAAGATACTAGCAAATCGAATTCAATAGCATATAAAAAGAATTATTCACCATGATCAAGTGGCATTCATTCCTGGGCTAGAGGGCTAGTTCAACATTCGCAAATCAATCAATGTGATACATCACATTAATAAAAGAAAAGATAACAACCATATGATCCTGTCAATCGATGCAGAAAAGGCCTTTGACAAAATTCAGCAATGTTTCTTAATAAAAACGCTCGAGAAAGTCGGGTAGAAGGAACATACTTAAAGATCATAAAAGCCATTTATGAAAAGCCCACAGCTAACATCATCCTCAATGGGGAAAAACTGAGAGCTTTTTCCCTGAGATCAGGAACACGACAGAGATGTCCACTCTCACCGCTGTTGTTTAACATAGTGTTGGAAGTGCTAGCATCAGCATCAGACAACAAAAGGAAATCAAAGGCATCAAATTTGGCAAAGATGAAATTAAGCTTTCAGTTTTTGCAGATGACATGATATTATACATGGAAAATCTGATAGACTCCACCAGAAGTCTGCTAGAACTGATATGTGAATTTAGCAAAGTTGCAGGATACAAAATCAATGTAGAGAAATCAGTTGCATTCTTATACACTAATAATGAAGCAACAGAAAGACAAATAAAGAAACTGATCCCATTCACAATTGCACCAAGAAGCATAAAATACCTAGGAATAAATCTAACCAAAGATGTAAAAGATCTGTATGCTGAAAACTATAGAAAGCTTATGAAGGAAATTGAAGAAGATAAAAGAAATGGAAAAACATTCCGTGCTCATGGATTGGAAGAAGAAATATTGTCAAAATGTCAATACTACCCAAAGCTATCTACACATTCAATGCAATCCCAATCAAAATTGCACCAGCATTCTTCTCGAAACTAGAGCAAGCAATCCTAAAATTCATATGGAACCACAAAAGGCCCTGAATAGCCAAAGTAATTTTGAAGAAGAAGACCAAAACAGGAGGCATCACAATCCCAGACTTTAGCCTCTACTACAAAGCTGTCATCATCAAGACAGCATGGTATTGGCACAAACACAGACACATAGACCAATGGAATAGAAGAGAAACCCCAGAATTAGACCCACAAACTTATGGCTAACTCATCTTTGACAAAGCAGGAAAGAATATCCAATGGAAAAAAGACAGTCTCTTTAACAAATGGTGCTGGGAGAACTGGACAGCAACATGCAGAATATTGAAACTAGACCACTTTCTCACACCATTCACAAAAATAAACTCAAAATGGATAACGGACCTTAATGTGAGACAGGAAACCATCAAAACCTTAGAGGAGAAAGCAGGAAAAGACCTCTCTGACCTCAGCCATAGCAATTTCTTACTTGACACATCCCCAAAGGCAAGGGAATTAAAAGCAAAAATGAACTACTGGGACCTTATGAAGTTAAAAAGCTTCTGCACAGCAAAGGAAACAACCAACAAAACTAAAAGGCAACCAACGGAATGGGAAAAGATGTTTGCAAATGACATATCGGACAAAGGGCTAGTATCCAAAATCTGTAAAGAACTCACCAAACTCCACACCTGAAAAACAAATAACCCAGTGAAGAAATGGGCAGAAAACATGAATAGACACTTCTCTAAAGAAGACATCCGGATGGCCAACAGGCACATGAAAAGATGTTCAACGTCGCTCCTCATCAGGGAAATACAAATCAAAACCACACTCAGATATCACCTCACACCAGTCAGAGTGGCCAAAATGAACAAACCAGGAGACTATAGATGCTGGCGAGGATGTGGAGAAACGGGAACCCTCTTGCACTGTTGGTGGGAATGCAAATTGGTGTAGCCACTCTAGAAAACAGTGTGGAGGTTTTCAAAAAATTAAAAATAGACCTACCCTATGACCCAGCAATAGCACTACTAGGAATTTACCCAAGGGATACAGGAGTACTGATGCATAGGGGCACTTGTACCCCAATGTTTATAGCAGCACTCTCAACAATAGCCAAATTATGGAAAGAGCCTAAATGTCCATCAACTGACAAATGGATAAAGAAATTGTGGTTTATATACACATGGAATACTACGTGGCAATGAGAAAGAATGAAATATGGCCCTTTGTAGCAACATGGATGGAACTGGAGAGTGTGATGCTAAGTGAAATAAGCCATACAGAGAAAGACAGATACCATATGTTTTCACTCTTATGTGGATCCTGAGAAACTTAACAGAAACCCATGGGTGAGGGGAAGGAAAAAAAAAGGAGGTTAGAGTGGAAGAGAGCCAAAGCATAAGAGACTCTTAAAAATTGAGAACAAACTGAGGGTTGATGTGGGGTGGAAGGTAGGGAAGGGTGGGTGATGGATATTGAGGAGGGCACCTTTTGGGATGAGCACTGGGTGTTGTATGGAAACCAATTTGACAATAAACTTCATGTATTGAAAAAAAAACCAAAAAACAAAATCAGTCAAGACACCTGGATGGCTCAGTCAATTCAAGGTCTGAGTCTTGGTTTCAGCTCAGGTCATGATCTCATGGTTGGTGAAATCAATCCCCACTTCCGGCTCTGTGCCAACAGTATGAAACCTGCTTGGGATTGTCTCTCCCCCTGTTTCTTTGCACCTTCCCCTGCATGCATGGGCATGCTCCCTCTCTCAATCAAAATAAATAAAATAAAAAAAAATTAAATACAAAATAAGTCATCATTCCTTGGCTCAAATCCTCACATAACATTTCACCTGTTTAAGAGTAAAATGCTCTCCCCTTCCTTATGACCTGGACCTCTCCACCATGAGGTGATATGTCACTGCAATCCCTTCACGGTAGCACTCCAACCCCATGGATGCTGGTCTTTTCCCTTGAACATGCCAAGCCATTTTACCATCTGAAGGCCTTTGCACAGGATTTCTAGTTTGTCGTATGATTGCCACCTTCAGATTATTCTGGTCTCACCTCTGACATCACATGCTCCATAGGTCATCCCTGAACACTATAGTTAAAGTAACTCCATCCCTAGGCCTAGTAACTCTATCCCATGCTTTATTTTAATTTCTTCAACATTTTATCACTAAATAATATCTTACATATTAATTTATTTACTAATTAATTTGAAAATTAACAAATTAAAATTCTCTCAACAAGAAAGTGTACTTCTGGAGCGTGGTGTTTTGTTTGGCATTTTATTCTCAGCACCTAGAACAATGGCTGGCTTAATTCATATTTGAATATTTAATTAATATTTGTTAACAACAATGCCAACATTTGTTCTTTTAACTCCATCTATGTAGCACTTTCATATCACATGTCCCATATGAAGGCCCAGAGAAGAAAAAACTTCATAGCAGCCGTGTTTGGTTTGGAGAACAGAAAAGAGTGTGGGTATAGGCTTAAGGACCTTTTGTCAAATATTTAAAGCACTGTCATGTGGAAGAGTGGCTCTGAGGTCAAGTCACTTCACCAGGACCAGTAGGTAGGAATTAGCAGACATTGACTTAGACTTCTACAACCCACAGAAGTTAATCCCCAAATTGCCAGATCAATTTCTTCCTCTTGTGAAAGGAATAATTTTTTTGCTGAGAGGGACGCTAAATCATTCTGTTAATAAAGGGCTGGGAGAGAGAGGGCAATGGAAGGAAGAAGGAGAGGAGCCTTAGGGGGAGCAGAGGAGGAATTTTGGGAGGGGAGATGATGTGATAGAATCGTCACATAGAAAGAAGGATGGGAGAAGGAAGTATTTTGTGATGTGTTTGTGCAGCTGAGTGAAGACTAGAATTCCTTTCTCATTATTTTTGGATATTGACTATGCTTTTTGAATATAATCTCCCTCTGAGACAGCACCAACTGGGTCCCTGAGTTATAATGGCTATGTTTAAAAAAATACAGCTTTAAAACAATTGACTAAAAGTAGGACAAGCTGCCTGATAAATAAGTTAGTAGCTTGCCGTTTGAAATTTAAGGACCTCAAAGACAATTTGCAGGAGATGGAATTCTAGATTATCAATTCCCCAGACTCTGGCTCTAGTCTAGTGGCAGGTAGGAAGAGCTTCTCAGAGTAGAGCAGAGGGACCATTGCATTTGCTCACAGTGGCTCCTGGATGAAATTTGGCCAGTGTGGGACTAGAAACGGGTATAGTGATGGGACATTGATTGTTTCTGCTTTCCTTCTAAACTTTCATGCTGAATCACTTGCAGGATGGAGAAAATGGAGGTGTCAGGGGACTGTGGGGAAATGAGGAGCTGGGACCAGTTCTGGCCAACGTTGGGTGTGTGACATCATGTTAGCCGCCAACCTCTGTGTGCAATCTCTCCTGTTAATTGCATGCAGGAGAATGGTATTCTGTGTAGAGAAAAGATGATCTGGTTGGGGAGCCACTTTGACCTCAGCAAAAACTGGGCCCAGGAGAGCAAGTAAACAGGTGGTGGGCCAGGCACAATAGACTGGGAAGATGGGCATTGGACTGAGGTGTGCATGTGTGATCTTGGGAGGTCCCTTCCCTCTCCAGGCCTCACTCTGTTTATTGCAAATAAAGGGGGCTAGACAAGTCACCCTGAAAGCCTCCTCTGACACTCTATTTTGCAAAGTTTCAGGTCAGAATATTTTTGTCACTGCATAATACTTAAAAACTAAGGTTTAGAATAAAACTAGGATATAAAAATAAGGTAGAGGATGGCATCGATAAGAAATGAAAAGAAATGAACTAGAAAGGCACCAATTAGAGAATGGAAAATCATAAACATGGTTGGACAAAGTAATTTTACAAGTGGCCAGCAAAGTAAATTCTCAGCAGACTCTTCTACTACAAGTATTTCTGAGATATGGAGAACTACAGACAAAAAATCTCCTTTTTCCTTGTTCTTCTTTACTCTTCATAGTTGGTTTGAAAATTTGATTTTAACATACACATGGTTCTCCATAATATGTCTTTTCTACTTTTTCTCTCTACAATCACTCCTGATCTTTTATGGAGGAGGCCACTTTGGTCTCTTCCTCACAAAGACTTTGTACTTTGCTCAGGCTGCCGTAAGAAAACACCACAGACTGGGTGGCTTTATCAACAGAATTTTTTCTCTCACAGTTCTTAAGTCCACAAGTCCAAGATCAAGATTCTGGCAAGTTTGGTTTCTCCTGAGGCCTGTTTCCTTGGCTTGCAGATGCTCACCTTTTCACTGGGCCCTCACATGGCCTTTCCACTGGTGCCTCTTCTTTCTGTAAGGACACCACTCATATCTGATCAGGGCCCTACCTTAATGACCTCATTTTAACTTAATCCTCTCTTTAAAGTCCCTATCCCTAAATACAGTAACATTCCAAGGTACTGGGGGTTAAGACTTCAACATAGGAATTTTGGGGACACAGCTCAGCTCATAACACTATCTCACAGACTTTGTTCAAGTGATTTCTTGGAATGCCGTGTCTCCTTACCTATCTTTCAAAATCCTATGCATCCTTTAATTCCATCTTAAAAGCCCCTTCCTCCTTCCCTTTCCTTTATCACCCGTCCCTATGTAACTGGCTTTTCTTTTAATTGAAGAAGTAACATTTGCATATTGTCTAATAATAAAAGCACAAAAGTGCTATTGTGTAAATGATAATATTGTTTAATACCCACAACCTTGTCCAGAGTGCCCCTGTGCAAGCAAAGAATTAGTACTAGTTTTTGAAGACTCTTGTCTGACCCACAACACCATTAAGCCACATTGTCTAGAGAGAGGCAGTAATTCTGAACAAGAGATGGACGAAGACATCGTAGCCTGTTGCATATACTCTCATGCAAGGACTTTTCCCATTCCTGATGACTAGGAAGGCTCCCTGCCTAGGCAGTTGTCCACAGAGAAGCCTTAGGCTTTATGAATCGCATAGCCTTGGATTTCAATCACAACACTAGAATGAACTAATTGTGTACTTTGGACAAATTGTTTCACCACTTTGGGTCTCTGTTTACTTGGCTATGAAATAGAGACAATAATTATACTTTCTCCAGAGAGCCATAAGATGAAAGAGGTTGCTTGTGAAATGCCATGAGAATGGCATCCAATAGTGCTGAGGATAGGTTTTTCCTTTTTGTTGCCCTCTGGGTCTCTTCACAACTCTGCAACTATTTCCTCACTCATGGAGCTACTTTGATCTCAGCCTGTCCTGAGGCTCCTTTGAGGTCGGGGTGGGGGGGGGGTGGAGGCCATGTGGGTGCAGCTCTATATATCTCTGAAGATCCACTAATTCTAACTCAATGCCTATTTAGGCGATTAATAAACATTAACTGAAATTTAAAACAGGATCTATCTGGCACACAAAAGGCAAAGCATCATGTTTTGCTGTAGAAAGACTCGGTGAGTAACCCAGTTCTGTCACCTAATTGAAGTGTGGCCTCCAGCAAGTCATTTAAGCCTCTCTCTTCCTCAGGTTCCTTATCTGTAGGATGTGGGTGGCCATCTCTACCTTAAGGGGCTGATGAGAGGAAAACTGAGGGAAGCACTGAGCTGTTGCAGGAAGCAGAGTTAAATAGAACTATGATGATCTTTCTTAGTTTTTGTTTTCCCTTTCACATGAAATTCTCCCTTTCAGTACACAGTGTCTCTGTTCCTTCTGATTGTATCCCCTTCCTCATATTGATAGCTCACAATAATCAAGGGCAGGGGGAGGGGGGAAGATAAGAAACTAAGGTCTGTGCAAATGTTCTAAGAGTCATTCTTTTCCTAAATTCTGACAGTTTCAAACTGCATTGCTGCAATTTTCTTTTCCACTGTCAGACTGACATGAATGAATCATCTCTATGGTAATCATTAGAGAAACCGTTACCTGATAATTTACTTAATGATAGAATCCACATTGTTCTGCACATGCCTGTCCTCCTAAAATACAGTCAGCCAGTGAGCAGCAGGACATCCGTCACTTAGTGACCCGTTTGGTGTTACTCAATATCTTCTGTGCAAGTTCTAACTTCAGCATCCTGTTCTCTGGTACATTTGATATTCAGGAACCTTCCATCTGACCTCCCGGAGGGACAAAGCAAAGTCTCTGATCTGATCCCACATCCCCATCTCAAGATCATAGCCTGAGTAGATCTTAATTTAAAACAGAGAGCAGCCTTGAAGTAGAAGTCAGGGAAGGCCATCAGGCAGGCTTATGGTTGGAATGGGGGTAGGCAGAGATTTAGAAAGAGGGGACTAAATTTGTTCAGGTCAATGGTTCTCAAACATTTTAATCTCAGGACTCCTTTGCACTTATAGAAATTACTGAGGACCCTAAAAATATTTTGTTTATGTGCATTATGGCTATCAATAGTTATCCTGATTAGAAATTAGAAGTTAAATTTTGTAAATTAAAAAAATAGCAATAATAACATGTTAACATCAGAGAGAATATCAATCTATGTCATGTAGCCTCTGGAAAACTCCATTTTACTCTCAAAAACGAGTGAAAGTAAAAAAGGCAATGATGTTTTAGTACTACTATAAAAATAATTTTGATCTCATAGACCTCCAAAAAGGGTCTTGGGTAAACTTTCAAAGCTATTGGACTAGGCAAGAACATTCGAGATTAGAACCTGAATGTGTATGTGTGTATAATATACATGAATATATATACAAATACATGAATATATATATATATATATATATATATATATATATATATATCCATACTCTCCTTTTTCTTTCTTTTTTGGTAATAATAGCACATTAAATGTTTAATGTGAATTAGATATTATGCTAGCTCACAGTTATTACTTTATTTAATCCCTATAATACTCATGAGAGAAGATACTATTATTATACCCATTTTATAGATTAAGAAATGAGGCACAAGGAGGTTAAAACTCAAAGTGAGGCCTGATTTCTAAGATGAATATCAGAAAAGGACAAATTATATTTCTAATGCAAATCACCGTGAGAGTATTCTAAAGCAAGTAGATAGAAAACAAAGAGACTTAAGTAACACTCTTCTGCAAGCAAACTCCAGGTATGGGTTATTTGGCCTTGGAGGATGACAAGAGTAACTTGCTGGTTGGGTTCTGGAAAGACAGGGAGAGAAGGCTGTACTACAGGCTGTCTTGTGCTGTCCACAGCCTTCTCAGAGCTGTGGGACTCCTGTACATACTGCTGAGTACTCTCAGTGAGTTCCTCTCTGGGAATTATTCTCAAAGAGAGCATCTAACTCAACATCACACCTCCTCCCCTGGGGCAGCCCAAAGCCAGGACTGGTTAGCAGGTATAGACAAGCCCTTGCCTTAGGGCAGGACAACTCTGCAAAACCATCTAATTCCAGACCTCCCATGGAATCTGAGGAGGCCTTTCTTGCTAGAGCATTATTGCTCATTACCTCCCTTTGCCAGCCCATCTTCTCTCACTTACCTGCAGGTATTGATCCTGAGGGCACTTCTCAATCAACATCTTGCAGCCAAGTCTCCCTATCTGTTTCCCAGGGGAACCAACCTAACACAGATTCCAAAACCTCCACCATTCAATACAGTTCACTCCAATTTCTCTTAAATATTAGGGCTCCATATATTTAATATTAAGTCTCTTTAAGCTCAACAACCAGTGGGACCAGTCCTGGCTTATGTTTATCCTGTCTTCCAGTATTCCATGTTGATCACTTCCATTTTGATAGTTCTTCCTCCTACTAAATTGAAATCAGCCTGCCTGGTGTCCATCCATGTTCTTGTTTTCCACGTGGAATTTCCAAGTTTGATTCATTCATTCTTCCATGATGGCTGTCTACATTACTTTCTGGGTGGAGTTTTTAAAACTGGATCCATGAGGACCTCACCATAGTCAGAGAACTAGACCAGATGACATTTTAGGTGTTTCCTGGTCCTGAGGTTTTCTGATTCCAGAAAGTTTTTTTCTGGTAGGCTGTTCGTGATAAAATGTCTCCCCTTTCTAACCTCCACTTTCCATGTAGACTTAGATGCCCCAGACTATAAAAAGGAGTAGCAAAACAAACTTCCTTCTAATTCTTCTTTTGTTTTATATTATAGTAAAATGAGAGTGAAGATTTGGGTCCCCTTAGCTCCATGGTTTTCAATTTGACCCCATGTATATTTTTTTTTATGAACCAACTTAGTTTTGCACAATCTCATCTTCCTTGCTGTGCTCTGGAGGTAGGACAATTGTCAGTGTTATTTTTAATCATGTAGCACTCACATTAAAATGTGAGCCTAAGGTAATTCTCTTGGAGAGGAATACATGAAAGAAGTGTGTTTTACCTCCAAGTTTCCACCAGGTGGCATTTTATTAAAGTAGTATTGCTATTGTGCTTATTAGTGGTAATTGCTCAAGCTATTATTCTTAAAGGGATAGTAGTAAGTTCCTTGAAAATTTAAATGACAATTTTCCATGAGTAATTATAGTGAGGATTCTAAAACAAAAGCTTGTCATATTTTTAAAGATAAAATATCCACGTGCATGCTTACCAAGTCTAGCTTAATCTGAAAAGAGACAAAATGTCTAAAGAGGTGAAGGGGACTAAGAGGTACAAACTTCCAGTTATAAAATAAATGTGACAGAGATGGAGAATATAGTTAATAGTATTGTTATGTTGCATGGTGACAGACTACACTTATCTTGGTGAGCATTGCATAATGTATAAAATTATAGAATTGTCAATTCACTGTTGTACAAGTGAAACTAATATAACATTGTATGTAAACTATACTTCAATGAAAAAAAAAGGCAAAGCAAAATAAAAACATTTCTAACGTGGGATTTGACGCTAATTTATTGTATGGCTTTGTGAAGTCACTTTCCCTCTCTGGGCTAATTTCTTTTTTGAAATGAGAAAGCAAAAACAAATAGACAGTCTTCTAAGATCTCTTTACTTCTAATACTTATAATTCTACTTCTTTTAATAATGTATTTAAATTATAAGTTTCCTAATACTCTCATTGCTGACTTTGTAATAAAGACAAACTTTAACCACTGATTTGTTCATAAGATAACTTTATATGAAATTTGATTATGATTTTGGACTATACTGACTTTTATTGTTTTAGAGGGTCTGTGAAAGGCATTTCTTCTCATACTGAGTCTCAGAATCTTTTATTTCAAGCCAAACAACTTCAGTGGCTGACAACCTCTTTTCTATCCGTTCAAGGTATTATTGTGGAATCAGTTTCTTTGAAACCTAGAGGAACTCATCTGGGAGAGCAAGAGAGGTCTTCACAGATAATTATCAACATTAGACAGGTGAAAAGCCCTCAATTCTCTTGTCCAGTTCTGCCAAAATAAAATAAAATAAAATAAAATAAAATAAAATAACTTCTTTAAATTTTCTATTTTCCAGATTGTTTTTACTGAACTACAAAAGATCCTACTGAACAGAGGGTTATACTACTTTACAATGTCACAGAATTTTTTCCTATCTTTCAATCTTGAAGCCTTCAAAAAACCACACAAAAACAAAAACAAAAAAACCCAGGAGGAATTGTGCCTTCAGAGCCCAAGCTCCTCTGGGCACATGGATTTGGGCTCAGGGGAAGGCAGCATTAACTCTTGAGGGCCGTTATTACCCTAATGCGACATTCAATGAGGCTGGACTAATTAATTCTGTGGTTTGAAATCTCCCTCACCTTCACTGCTCTCCTCACCTCAAATTCACAGAACCTACGTCTACCTGGCTCCATGTTCTTCAAAGGTTGTTTCATGAATAAGAGCCACTGTAGAAAAAAGAAATGGCTCTTTCATCAAAGAAGTTTTAGAAAGGCTGCAAAGAATACTTCCCTGAAATCGCCACAGTGCACATTAACATTCTCTGGGAATTGCTACAGGAAGAGAATCTATTTGTATAACCCATTGTCTTGCACACCTATGGAATGCTTTGGGGGATATAGCTCTAACTTAATCATTTTATTTTTTTAGGTAATGAAGAAACAGAGTTTAGTCAAGAATAAAGTCAGGAATTTAGTCACAATAAAAATGTAGGGGGATAATTGGGCTCAAAACCCTGTATTTATTAGGTTAAGCCCTGTTTTCCCCCCATACATTCTAATTGCAGATCCAAATTGAGAACACCTTCTATAATTTTACTAAGTGTAATATGGATTATACACATTTTAAAACAAAAATGGACCTCGTCAATGCTGCTTAATATATTGCTAATGAGCAAAGTGAGTATCAGTGATATTGTGACCTTCTCAAGGCCATACAACTAAGTAGGAGTGGAACTAGGGATGAGATGAATTTGCTCCATGTCTGGCATGGGATAGTATCTATGATCATGCCATCTGTCTACTTTAACCCATACCTTTGAATTAAGAATGAAGATTACATCTAAGTTATTCTATACATATGTCATTGTCAGCAATTAACAACTTCAGCTGAAAAGGATTGCTGTTTTTCCTTCAGCAGAGGAATGTGACAACAGGACAGACAAGTTTTGACAACGCTGTTTTGACTAGGAAGAACCAATAAAAACAAGGATAAAAAATGCCAAATACATAACTGTGAATATAATCTCACCTTCTTTAAAGTTTGACTTAGACTAGTTTTGTAAGAAATGTGTTATTAATAGATTTTTAAAATCCAATTCCAGCTGTGAGTAGTAGTGACAAAGAGCCCCAATATTAAAGATACTAACAATCATAGAAATACAGATAGATACCAGTTACTATGTGTTTATGCAGTGCCAGGCACTGTGCTAAGGACTTATATACACTGAACCTCCCAGTGCCTCTACGAGGTAAGTATGGCCATTTTATGGATGATCAAACTGAAGGTCAGAGAGGTTAAGAGATTAGCAAAAGGTCACACAGTAGCAAGTGGTAGAATAAAGATTTGACCCTATGAAGTTAGTTTTTATAGCCAGTGTTCTTAAATACTTTACAATATTTGAAAATAAAATCTGAAAAGTATGGTATTAGACATGTCTTCCTCCTCTGAATGTCCCCTTGCCAAGCAGGAATCATGAAGTCCCTTTTCTTACACACATTTCTGATAGTGAGTTCATTGCTGGCCCCTCCCTAGCTAAGGCTCTGCTGCCTTATCCTCTGACAGCTCTTATAGCATAAACACAGACACTTCTAATTTCATGTGTAATGGAATTATGTGATTTGGAGAAGGAACTGGGATATAGGCAACCTTCCAAACTCTGGAAAGTTTGCCAAAGAAAATGATGATGTGAATAGGATAACCTTAAGTGTAGTCTGAGTAAGAAAACTAGTCTAAAATAAGTTGGCAGATTTCCAAAATGTGCTTATTGACAAGATGCCAGTCCATCTAAACATACTTTGTAATAACCTTTGTTTGCTTTCCCTTATAACCAAGTTTATAGTAGTGACATCCTTGGTTTTGGAGAATGAACAACCTTCATTGAATGGCTGCTTCCACGACTCTGGGAAGACTGAATTATCACCTAGACTTCCAGGAGTTCCAAGGGCTGGCTTCCTCTTGCTGACTTATCTCTTGCTCCTGCAGCTCTGGTGGTGTTGGCCCATTTTCTTGTTTCCAGGGAAATAAAGCTACTTCTTTTTTGTAAGTCAGATCACTTTACTGAAAATTTGAAGTGTCACAGGGAGAGCGTACATGTGTCCTGCAAAGTTTTCTGCCATCTTTGCCCTCCCCTTCTCTCCTTTCCTATGCTTCTCCCTATTCCCTTTTACCCTGCTCGGAACAAATTCCCCTTCATGTCACTAGTAGGAGGCTCTGCCCTTCTCTGAAGGCTCCTTGTAGGCTGAAATGCAATTCCCACAGCCACTCAATGGCCTCAAGAGAGGCACTAAGGAGACTCTTCCAAGAAATGTGCTTTTTTCCTAAGAGAAATTCTGTAACATACTATTAAGAATAGAGTTTTCTCCACTTGTTATAACCAACCACTTGTGCTTGAAAATAGCAAAACTGTGTCTCTTCTTTCAAATGCAGTCAACCTTTCTTCCTGGTTATTTAATACTTACAGTTCACTAAGAATATAGTTCTACCTGTTGAAAATACTATGCCTCTAAATCATCTATTGTATCATGTCTCCTAATCCTCTTTGTATAAGCCAAGTAGGGACAATGTGGTTAAATGTGCTCTAAAAATAAAATTGAGGTGTAGGAAGGTGAAATGATCAGTCAAAACTCAACCTCTACATAGCTACACCAACACCCCTGTTCTTCTTTGACGTACTCTGATACACATCCTCCAAAATATAGTTTAGAGGATGACCAGTTAAACCAGTATGCACACACTATGCAAGCTCTGTAGTTCAGTTTGGGGCTGGAGGCCACCACAAAGAGAAAGAAAAAAACAGGGACAAAGAAAATTTCGACTATCATTGGTCTTCCAAGAGCTTTGGTGAAGTCATCTGGGAGCAGCTTTTGTCTACCCTGAAGAAGGAATGTGCTTTTATATTTAATTAGATCGCTATTAAAGTTTAAACAGCTTCCTTTTGCTCTTGGGTCAAAAATCCAAACTCCTGAACAAGTTCCTGAGTGATCTGCCCCGTCTCTCTTTTATCCTCAGCTTATTTACCTTTTTCCTCCTTCAACCTGCTTCAGCCACCTAGCCTCTTTGTAGTTCTTCAAATGAGCCATGCCATCTTCTGTCCCAGAGTTCTCCCATGCTTTTCTCCCTGCCTAAAATTATCCACCCCCCACTTCCCACCTGCTACCTTTCCACCTGGTCCATGTTTTCTGGTTCTATAATTTCTGCTTATTTCCTCTTTTGAAAATCCCTTCCACTACCCTGTATTGAAGAGCCTGCCCTTATTTTCCCCTATATATTGACATTATTTCTTATGGTCTGTAGTCCCCACAAACCTTATTAGGCTCTGAAGGCTATGCTTTGTGTAGTTCCGGGCACATAATATGCTTTCAATAAATAATGAATGTTTGAATGAATGAATGAATGAATGAGGAAGACAGGATGGTTGAGTGTTCTTTTCTGTCTGTGCTCCACTCATGTATTTGCCAATTTTACAAATGCTTATGGGGCCTCCCCCACCTTGTGTGTGTATGGAAGGGACCAAGGATTCAATGTGTCATAGGCCCTGCCATCTGACATGACTGAGTAGGAAGCTGTCTGGGAGGCAGTTGTGGAGCACAGTAACAGAGCAAAGACTTTGTTTTTGCCAAACCTTCTTATCTACAACCTTCCAGAATCTCCTTAAGGCTGCCCAACATGTTCCATGCCCAATACATCATGATGGCCCTTTAAGCTGCCAGGTCAGCTGTATTAAAATAAGCATGACTCCTCAGTCCTGCTGCAGTTCCAGGGATTTCTAGGCTTTGGTTTTGCAATTGCTGAAAGAACCGCAAGGACTCTTGGGATTAGTAGCTGTATTTAATCTGTTGATCATGAATTGAGAAAGGAAGTTTTGCTACTTCCTCCTAAAAGGGAAGGGGCGCCTGGGTGGCGCAGTCGGTTAAGCGTCCGACTTCAGCCAGGTCACGATCTCGCGGTCCGTGAGTTCGAGCCCCGCGTCAGGCTCTGGGCTGATGGCTCGGAGCCTGGAGCCTGTTTCCGATTCTGTGTCTCCCTCTCTCTCTGCCCCTCCCCCGTTCATGCTCTGTCTCTCTCTGTCCCAAAAATAAATAAACGTTGGAAAAAAAATATTTAAAAATAAATAAATAAATAAATAAAAGGGAAAACATTTTTAAATTACACATTAGAGTGCTTATCCCAATTCCCCTCAACTTCCAGAGCTCACACAGGCCTAACTCCTCCCTGAGCTAACCTGGCCTACTGTTCATATTCTGTATTCATTCTCTTTATCTCTCATTCTGTCACCTAATCATGTAAACTTACATAGTATTACATAAATAGTGTTGTATTATTATTTAGCTGTTTGAGGGATGTGTGTATTTTCTGTCCCCCTATGAAGTCTCTTGGGGACAAGAACATGTGTTCTTCCTTTATAAATGCCATAGTACTTAGCATGGTCATAGGTAATTCTCAGGAGGTCAAGGATGGATATCTCATAACAGTATGTCACATATTGGGTTCTCCAGAAGCAGACACTAAGATGAAATTTGGCTTGCGGGATATTTATCAGGTATCAAAACATGTGGAAGGAAGGTAGGAGAAGAAGGACTGAGAAGATGGAGAAGTCCAACTGGGAGGCCAACCCAACACAGCCTCAGCTCACACCACAGAATTCTTCCACAAAACACCAAAATGACAAGGTCTTTATAGCCTCCAGCCCCTACCTTGATCAGTCATCATATGTGAGGCTCCCCCATAGTGGCATGCCCTTGGGTGGCTTTCTCCCATAGAAACAAGGCTTGGAGAAGCTGACAGCTGAGGCTGCCTGATGACAAGTAAGGTAACAAGTCCTTCCATGAATAGGAAGCTGGGTGGCAAATCTTGTCCACCATAAAGTAGGTGGCACCACTCAACAAAAGCCTTGTGAGATTAAAATTTGATAAATACCTATGGGACTGAATTCCATTGGCCAGACCTGTGGTTAAGCTAAAAGACCAACATATGAATCCAGACTCTACCTGTTAAGGGAAAAATAGTGATGACATCTTGGTGTGGGGATGATATGGGACAGCTGGTGCATCCCCCAGAAGTTAAAAGGGTGCTAGACACATAGAAAGACTGACATGTCTCAAATTCATCCAGGACCAGTCCTTTCTATAGACACTTCCCATGCAGTGAGTTCCGAAGTGCTCCCCACCCAACCATATTTCCCTAACAATGCCTGAAATCTCCCCCATTTTACTGCACATGACAACATGATATCATCTGCCTTATATAAAAGCCTATGAATTAGCAACAGCTGCTCCTTATTGAAAGCCAACAATGTACTAGGTATTTTACATATCTATTTCTTAATGTGTGTGGGATTATAAACCAGGTCCTGTGCTAAGCACTTTTTTTGGATCATCTCATTTAATCATAATATTATAATATTGATTCTATTTACATTGTATATTCTTTTATCCTTATTTTGCAGATAGGGAAATTGAAGTTTAACCAGGGGAAACAACTTGCCCAAGGTCACAAGCTAGTAGGTTGAAGAACCAGAATTTAATCCAAGCAGTCTGATTCTAGGAAGATTTTAAATTTTCCTTAGAAGGACACCACTTTCCACTAAAGATTCTTGCCTATTTTTTGAAGTTTCTCTTCATAAGTCCCTTAAGGTTTCAGGACCACAGGGAGTTGCCTCCAAGGCTTTAGAGGATAGAAACTATTCTACTTAATAATAGCAAGGTAAGAAATTCAAGTTCCCCAGGAAGTAAATGAGAGAGGCCAGACAGATTGGTCCCTGTGTGGAGGAAGATTCAGAAAGTACCCCTGCCCCCACCATACCTATAGCAGCTCAGTAGAAAGTCTTTAGGGGAAAAAAAGGAGGAATGAAAGTAAAAAAAAAATGTACATAATATAAAGTTCTTCCTCATTCTTATAAAAGCTGGAGTAAAGGGGCACCTGGGTGGCTCAACTTGAGCCTCCAACTTTTGGTTTCAGCTCTGGTATCTCATGGTTTGTGAGATCCAGCCCCAACTCAGGCTCCACACTGAGCATGGAAACTGCTTGGGATTCTCTCTCTCTTCCTCACTCTCTGCCCCTTCCCCAACATGTGCGTGTACACGTGTGTGTGTGCATGCATGAGTGTGCTCTCCCTCTGCCTCTCTCTCAAAATAAATAAATAAACTTAAAAAAAAGCTGCAGTCAATTCGGCAAGACACTCATGTGAGTGGGTTCTTTACAGAACTTGAAGAGGTGTTGAGATCAGCATTCAAGTGGGTGCTGGGTGATTATGGAGACAATCTCTTGAGACAAAGGATCCCCCAGGACAAGAATGTCAAGAGGATAACTGATAAGTGAGTTTCCCTTTCATTTAAAACATCTCATCAGACAAGTTGATGTTTCCATCTTAGGGCTGGAGAGATAGTGACTGTAAGATATTAGCTTGCTGAATGTCATACAGAGAATAATGACAAACCAGGGGTCATGACAAACCAGGTTCTATAGTCTGAATTTTTTTTCTATGACCATAAACTCATCAGAAGAGGTCAGGAGACATACTAAAACAAACAAAAACCTGTTAATATTTTGATTCCTTTCTTAGTCTTTAATTTTAATCTCTTTGAACTGAGTAGAAGAAGCCAAATGAAAAGTGAAAGGCACAAATAAGAATCCTTCTGAGTAACTATGTGCATAATGAGAGAGAGTTCTGATCTCCTATCTTTCCCCATGAGTGACAGTCATCACTGCATAATGAGGTTATAGCTCTTGGAGGAGATTCAAGGAGCCAAGGGATTTTCAGCCTCAGAGCTACAGAAGTTATATATCATAACCTCTCAAAGTTGGGGACCCTGTTCCTACCCATGACATCTCTGCAAAGCAGTCATGAAATTTAAAACCACAGAGACTTGAGTGTTGATTCAGCATGCAAGTGCTTAGCCCTCCAAGGAGCAACAGTATTTATGTAAAAAAAGAAGCTGAAACATGAAAGCTTGCTATCAGCATCACATCAGAAACCCAGCCAGAGCACTCTCCTCTAGTTTTTCCATTTTCGCTGAAATAGGCATGCCCGCCAGAGGGATTGCAGACCTAGATGTCCTCATCTGACCCATAGATGGGTGGGTGGAAAAAAGCAGACCAGCTCAGGCAAATGTTTCAGCTTTGAACATTTACTCCATGCTAGGCTATGTTTCCTATATTCTCAGGGTACATAGCACATTAGAGAATAAGAGAAATGAGATCCTTGCCCTCATGGGACTCAGTTAAATGGACAAGATGGGTAGGAAGATCTGGAATACAAGACAGAGGAGCAAGGGGGGATTCTCAAACTCGGAAGACAAGACTCTTAGTGACTTAAATTGAGATGCAAGGAGGCTTTGAGGATAAGAAATGGGCAAACTCTTAGAAATTAGAACCAGTCTTTTCCAAACTCATGATTCAGCAGGTAAAGCAGAGAACAGGTACTGGGGCTGGGGCTAGGAGAACCACATTGCCCCTGCCTCATCCACTCATCTAGACATGAAAACCAACAGTGGTATATCAGGGACTCCTGGGATTTCTTTTGTCACACTATTCATGAGGACTTTCCACAAAACTTCTGCCCATTTCTTTGGTGCCCCGCACCCTTTAAAATCTTTGCCAGCAGTCATCACATTAAACTTCTCAATGCTTCATCACATTGTACATTATTGGGTAAATTGACAAGAAATGTAGCCAGTAGATTAAAGTTCTATATTACTGTTCAATTCACTGAAGCTGAGAACTGTACTCTGGGTGTATAGAAGAAAATAATCTTCTTAGGAAATACACACTGAAATAGGGATAAAGGGCAAAAATGAATGTAATTTACTTTGCAACATTCAGAAAAAAGAGTAGTCATGTATATATGTTAAAGTGAGGTGAATGTGGGTAAATAATATGCTTGTCACTATTCATGCGACTTCTAAGTTTGAAAATGTTTTCAAATGAAAAGTATTATAAACTGGTCCATGACCCTGTCCCCTAAATTTTATCCTCACTTTGAGACTCTAACTTTTGCTTTTCACACTGCCAGCATCATACAAGCCCTCCAGAGATGTGGTAATCCAGCTGTAAACCCTTTGTACAAGGTTCTGTCTCAGGCAAATGTCCTGGGATACACTTATTACAACAGAGGCTTGAACATTTCAAGCAGGGTTTTATAGAATACTGGAGAAGAGAGAAAGACAAATGGAATAATAAACCTATACACATACCAAAATACAAAATAAATACAAGAATACAAGGAGGAGGCTGACATACCTGGGATCCAATCCTTGCTGACACACACCCAGGGCAGGACATTGCCTCTCTTTTTCTTCTGTTTTCTGATCTAGAGTGTGGAGATAAATACAGTAGTTTAAGTGGGAAAAAATAGATGAGTCATAAGAAAAGATTAATGGGAAAGAAGTGTATAAAGGGAAAACTATCCCTATCAGACAAGTATAACATCAAGCAACTATAGTTGAAGCAGAGTGGTACCAATATAGTGCTGGACAGAAAAACAGTGAAGCAGAATCACAGTCCAGAAATCAACTCAACTACCAAAGAAATGTTATATTTGAAACAGAATGCATTTCAGATTTTGGGAGAAAGTTACAGTCAATATGTTCTGTTGAGAAAAAGGACTGAAGAGAGAAGTGGATTTTCAGAATGATGGAAAACAGGAAACTGAGATGCTCAGGAACATCTGGGTCCTGCCGTCACTTTTCTATCTCGTATGCTAATTTGAAGAGTAGCAAAGAGCTTATACAAGAGAAAATCGAGGATTGCTAGACATAAGATAGTCAAGTAAAGAGCTGAAGTTCTATTTTTGTTTGAGTAAACAGAAACAGCCCACATTTTGTTTAGGAATACACCTCCTCCCATGCACACACTTTCAGTCTACAAGAATCAGAATGGGCATATGCAGCTGACATCATGTATTGAAGAAATTAACTAGAGCAAGAGTAGGCAAATTTTGTTTGTAAAGGGCCAGATAGTAAATACTTTAGACTTTATGGAACAAGAGACAAAATTAAGGACCCCATGTAGGAGGCAGGCAGAATAGCCAAAGTTTCTCACCTCTGGAATAAAACCAACAGGTAGCAAAACAGCCAGAGGGAATCTGCAAAGGACCACAGAAGAGAATTCACAAACAAGTGTTCCTTTATCATTCCTTTTGTAAAATCTGAAGATTCAGCAACAGTAAGCCCACATGACAATATTCCCATATGGCAATAATTGGCTGCTTTAGATAGGCCATGTCTTCTCCACCTGGCCTATTTCCCTCATTTATGCATTTGAAGTTCATCTACATTGTTGCATATATCAACAGTTCATCCCCTTTTATTTCTGGATAGTATCCCATTGTAGGATACACAACAATTATTCATTCACCAGGTGATGGTCATTCAGATTTTTTTTTTTTTTGACTACCATGAGTAAGGCTACTATAAACATTCACATACAAGACTTTGCATAGATATATGTTTTCATTTCTCATGGGTAGATACTGAGAGCTGACTTGCTGGATCATATGGTAAATCTATGTTTAGCATTTTGAGAAACTGTTTTTCAAGCTGGCTTTTCAAAAAATTGGCTTATCTTATTGAGTTGTTTCTTATATGTTCTGGATATAAGTCCTTTATCAGATACATGATTTGAAAATATTTTCTTTCAATTTGTAACTTATTTTTTCATTAATTGTATTTTTTGAAATATAAAAGTTTTTAATTTAAGGCCAATGTATTTCTCTTATTGATGTTCTTTCTCTCCTTTCTTTCTTTCTTCCTCTTCTTTCTGTTTTTTTGTAACCTAAGAGATGTTTGGTTAACCTGCAGTCACACTGATTTTTCTCTCATGATTTGCTCTGGAAGTTTTATTATTTTTGTGATTGCATTTAGTTCTATGATCCATTTTGAGTTAATTTTGCATATGGTATGAGACTAAGATCTAAATACATTTTTTTCATGTCAATATCTAATTGTTCCATTACCAACTGTTGAAAAGCTTATCCTTTCTCCCAAAGAATTACCTTGGCCCCTTTGTTGAAATTACTAGACTACAAATGTAAGAGTATATTTCTAAATTCTCAATTCTGTTCTGTTGATCTATATATCTATTTTTATGTCAATACCACACTACCTTGATTCTTATACCTTTCTTTTTTGTTTTGAAGTTGGGAAATACAAGTCCTCTAATTTTGTTCTTTTTCTTTAAAATTGTTCTGCTATTCTAGTCATTTTCCCTTCCATATAAATTTTACGTTATCTTGTCAATTTCTGCAAAAAAAAAAAATCCTGCTGAGTTACTGATAAAGATTACATTTAATCCATACATCAATTTTGGGGAAAATTCCATCTTAATAACATTGAATCTTCCAATTCATGAATATAGAATCTCTCTCTATTTATTTAGGTCTTCTAAATCTATTTCCATAGTGTTTTGTAAATTTTGCCCTTCTTTTATTAAACTTATTCCTATATATTTTTACTCTTACAGTGCTATCATAAATGGAATTAAATAATTTATTTCAGGGGGCACCTGGCTGGCCTAATTGATAGAGAATGTGACTCTTAATCTCAGGGTCCTGAGTTTGAGTCCTGTGATGGGTGCAGAGATTACTTAAATAATTTTTAAAAATTATTTTTGGATTGTTCAGTGTTTGCATATAGAAATATAACTGATTTTGTATGTTCATCTTCTATCTTGTGATATTGCTGAAATCATTCATTTGTTCTAGTAGTATGTGGGTGTATTCCTTAGATTCTCTACATACAGATGATGTATCTGTGAATGTGTATAGTGTTCTTTCTCTTTTTCCAATCTGGATGCCCTTTAGCCTGTCTTGCCTGATTCCAATAGCTACAATTTTTATTACTGAGTAGAAATTACAAAGGCAGACATCTTTACCTTGTTCTTGATGTTGAGGGAAAGAATTAAGACTTTCATTATTTCATTTAATGTTGTCGTTTTTCGGGTGTTTTTTGTAAATGCTTTTTATTATGCTGGGAGAAATTTCATTCTATGCTTAGTTTGTTGAGAGACTTATTTTTCCTTTGAAATCATGAAAGGGATTTGGATATTTTAAATTCTTTTTCTGCATTTGTTAAGACGATCATGTGGTTTTTGCTCTTTTTAAAAAATTAATATTTTTAATTATACAGTATATTACAGTAATATATCAGCAATATACTGATATAATTAATATCAGTAACTGATTTTTGGAGGATAATTTAACTTTGCATTCCTAGGATACATCCTACTTGGACACTATGTATAAACCTTTTTATTTGTTCTTGATTTGGCTTGCTAGTATTTGTTGAAAAATTTTTGTATCTGTATATATTGAAAAATATCGGTCTGAAGTTTTTAGGTTTGTTCGTTTTTGGTGAGTGATGTCTTTGGTTATCGAGGCCTTATAGGATTAGTTGTGTTCCCTCTTCCCCTGTTTGCTGGAAGACTTTGTGGAGGATTGCTATTATCTCTTCTCTAAATATTAAAAAAATTCACCAGTGAAACCATTTGGCCGTTGACTTTACTTTGTGGGTCTCCTTATGTATTATAGGTCTATTAGATTTTCAATCTGTTCTTGAGTCAGTTTTGCTAATTTATATCTATTAATTTTTCCTTTGCATCTAAGCTGTAGAATTTGTTGGCATGAAGTCAATTATAGTACTTTTGAAAATTCTTTTAACTTTATCAATTTGGTAATATCCACACTTTTTGGGTTTTTTTTGTTTTTGTTTTTGTTTTTTTTTTTGGTAACCTGTGTCTTTGTGTGTGTGTGTGTGTGTGTGTGTGTGTTTGTGCATGTTTTTTATTCTTTGTCAGTTTTGACAAAACTAAACTGTTCTATTGTTTGCATTCAGGTAAAAATATTTTCTAATTTTCTTGGTGATTTCTTCTTTCACTTCTGTGTTTTTATATTTTAAAATACTTATGAATTTTGCATATTTCCTTTTGTTGTCAATTTATAATTTAATTCCATTGTGAGAACATCCTTTGTATAATTGAATACTTTCAATGCATTGCTACTGCTTTATGGCCTTGCATATGACCAATACTAGAGAATGTTCCATATGCACTTAAAAAGAATGCGTATTTCTCAGTTGTTGGATGGATTGTTTCCTAGCTGTCAATTATGTCATGTTGATTGATAGTTGATGTTGTTTAAATTTTATGGTTGCTAACTTTTTGTCTAGTTTTATGTCAATTTTTTTGAGAAGAGATTTTAAGTTTCCAATTATTTTTGTTCTATGTATTTCTTTTCAGTTCTGTCAGTTTTTGTTTCATGTATTTTGGGATTCTGCTGTTATGTACAAATATGTTTATAATTGTTACATATTCCTATTAATTATTTTACTATTATAAAGTACTCCCATGTCTCTAACATTTTTTATCTATTTTTTAAAATATTTATTTATTTTTGGGAGAGTGAAAGTGGGGGAGGGGCAGAGAGAGGGGGACAAATGATCAGAAGAAGGCTCTGCATTGACAGGCTGACAGCAGAGAGCCTCATGTGGAGCTTGAACTCACAAAGAGTTTTTTGTTTTGAGCTGAAGTCAGGCACTCAACCAACTGAGCTACTCAGGTGCCCCAACATTTTTTATCTTAAAGTCCATTTTGTCAGATATTAGTATAGCTCCTCTAGATCTCTCATTTTTACTGTTTGCATGGTATAACTTTCTCTATCCTTTTGCTTTAATTTTGTCTTAAAATTTGTATCTATGTATGTAAAGCTCTTTCAGGTAGCATATTGTTGAGTCTTATGTTTGTTTTAGTCAGTGTGATAGCCTCTGCCTTTTGTTTGGAGTTTTTAATCTATATTTAGTGTTTAATATGGTTGAATTTATTTCTACCATTTTGCTAGTTATGCTTTATGTGTTTTATTCCTTTTTGTGTTTGCATGTTCATTTTTTACTGTCTTTTACACATTTATTGCCTTTTACACACATTTTTGTGTTTGTACCATTTATATTCCTTTGTTGATATTTTTCTCATATATTTAAAGTTTGTTCATTATTTTTTTAAAGCTGCTTTAGGGATTACAATATGCATTTATCACAACTGACTTCAGATTTATACAAACTTAAATCTAGTAAAAAATAGAAACTTTTTTTTCCATTATAGCTCCATTCTCTTCCCCTACTTTGGGCATTTATTTTCAAATATATGTTCATATGTTATAAACTCAATAACACAGTTTGTGAATGTTTATAGTACAGTTGTCTTGAAGTTGAGATAAGAAAGAGAAAATTTGTATATTTTTAATGCTTATCTTTGCAATTACCTTTACCAGTGTATTTCTTTACATAAATTCATGTTATCATCCAGTGTCGTTTCCTCTTAACCTGAAGGATTTCCTTTGGGATTTATTTTAAGGCATATCTGTTAGAAATTAATAAATGCCATATTAGTATTTCACCTTCAATTTTTAAATGTTCACCTTCATTTTTTAAGGATAATTTTGGTGGATATAGAATTATTTGTCAATGTTTTTTCAGCATGTTAAATATGTTATCTCATTGCTTTATGGCTTCTATTTTTTCTGATGAGAAGTAAGCTATTACTATTATTATGGTTCCTTTTAAGATATTCTGTTTTTGAATTTATCAGGTTATGATGTGACTAGAAGTTGATCTTCTTGTCTTTATCACACGTAGAACTTGTGCTTTTTCGATGTATAGCTTAAAGTTTTTCAAACATTTTGGAAGTTTGCAGCCATTATTTCTTTATTTTCTCTGGCCATTTCTTTCTCTTTTTCTGGGACTTACATTATTCACATATTGGTACTTTTGATATAGTTCCACAGGTCTCTGAGGCCTTGTTTATTTTCCTCATTTTTCCATTTTTCAGACTGCTTAGTCTCTATTGATCTATTCTATTTTGCTGATTATTCTGCCGGCTCAAACCTTCTATTGAGTCCTTCTAATGTATTTTTTATGTCAGTTATTGTACATTTAGTTCAGAATTTCAGTTTTGTTCCCCTTTATATTTTCTATCTCTATAGACATTCTTTATTAGTGATTTTCTGTCACATTTTCCTTTAATTCTTTAAACATAATTTCCTTATGCCTTTGAATGCATTTATTACCCTTCATATTCTCCCTTTGTAGCTGCTTTGTAGTCTGTCTGTTAAATCTCTGGCTCACCTCAGCAATAATTTCTATTTATGCTTTCTTTGTGTGTGTATTGGACAAACTTTCCTGTTACTCTGCATTTTTCTCTTTTGTTGTTGAAATGGGCATTTTAGATGTATTGTAGCACTCTGGATTTTGATTTCCCCCATCCCAAGGGATGTTGTTGCTTTAGTTGTTTGTTTAGTGACTTGGCTACACCACTTCTGTCAAACCTTTCTATCCTGTGTTATGCAATCAGTGGTGTCTCTACTCAGGTTATTTTTCTGATTTTTTTTAACCTTTAAGACTGGCTTTCTTAGGTTTGCCTCTGTCAGCATAGCTTAGTGGTCAGCCAAAGATTGGTCAGAAGTTGTGTTTGAACACTTTGAGACTTTCCTTTTTTGCTGATGGCTCTGTGTGTAGATTACAGAATACTTCAAAGCTCAAGCACTTATCAAATATGCTCCAGCTTTTATTTTCTGCTGTACAAGGCCTCACATTCATCCAGTGATGAGTAGATAGCCAGGACCTTCTCTTGTCTCTCCTGGGCAGGGACACAGCTTTCTAGACCATCAGAAACATTTGGGTTATTATAAAAACTTATCATGTCTACCCTGTTCCTTGTATATCCTTATTATATCTCTGGCTAATCTGTTGTCTGGCCCAGTCAGCATCACAATCTCTGAAAGATGTGATGTTAGCCCTCCCAGATTGGCAGAGAGATCACTATTATTTTGAAAAAGCCCTAGGGCATGTGGCTTCTCTCTACTCTGTCTCAAATCAAGTAAGCCCTTTATGGTGGTAGAACTGTCTCTTCTTATACTCTGCCTAGCTATGGCAGAGCCATCACGCCATGAGCTGGATGGAAGGATGGGAGCAGGCTATAAAGTCACAAACTTTTACTGTCCTTAGAGATGGTTAGTAGTTTTTCTTGAATAAACACTTCTCAACTTATTGTATGCCTTTGTTCAATTTTCAGAGTCCTACAATGATTGCTTTAAACAATTCTGACCAGTTTTATCATTGCTTTTTTAGGGTATCTGCGAAACCTCTTCTCTGACGTTTTGTGGTTTCTTCTATAAGCATATAAATTTTATAAAGCATATTCTCCCATACATTTATACACTACGTATAAATGTAATCAATCTTCAAAGCTGAATCCCAAAACCATCATGAGGTACTGTCCAGCACCCCACAACAACTCATAACAAAATTTTAATCTCCTTCTTACTCCCTCTGAAATTTCATGAAAAAGATATAATTTTAATAATATCAAGATTAAAAACCACACAGCTTTTCTTTCTTTGGTCACTGGTAACAATAGAAATGAGGGAGAAGTCTTAGACTCATTCTATTTCCCATGTACCATCATTCCTGATGTAAGTAAGAACCTAGAAGGAATAGGATGGTAGTAACCATAGATATAAACATTATTTACTTGACACTCTCATTTTACAGATGAACAGACTGAGTCCCAGGGAGATTAGCTCTGGGAGTAAATTTTGGATTGTTGCTTGTTAGAGAGTCAGTTATATGTATGTAGCCATTATTTTTTTTTAGAGCAACAGATAGAGTTGGAGGAGTTGAAAAGCTGTGTGGAAGACTGACGTTGGCTGTTTGGCAGGATAAAAGTACTCCCAGTAATTACTTTTATTTTCTTTCTAAGGAAAAGAATATGCTGTGTTGTGACAGCAAAGGACTCTTTCCACAGAAAAAGAAAAATCAATTTCTACAGATGCCAGCTCTGCATTCTCTAGCTATATGGCTAGAAACATGAAATTGAAATATAATGGTCAGGGATTTGTATGAGGATTCACTTGGGGTTGTGTGCTGGGAAGAGGATGTGACAAACTCACAGTGCCTTGCTTCCATGCTCAGTTTAGAAATCA
Organism: Lynx canadensis; assembly: GCF_007474595.2. Taxonomy (NCBI): domain Eukaryota; kingdom Metazoa; phylum Chordata; class Mammalia; order Carnivora; family Felidae; genus Lynx; species Lynx canadensis. The sequence goes on along the minus strand of NC_044303.2, from coordinate 187,660,071 downwards.
GACATCTACTTGAGTCACTGGCATCAACACTCAGAGTATCACCATTCCCTAGTGTCTCTCATAAGATTCTGGGCTGATGTAGGACACCTGCTTCCAGAAATGGGCTAGACATTAAACAAATAGATATCTTTAAAAGAGGTAGCAATTTCCTGTGGTTTGGCTAGAGTCTTTATCCTCCCTCATACCTAATGGCAGTGACTTACACTTAATACCTGTCCCATTGTATTCGATGTGTGGTTTGGATTTTGCTATACTTGGGCTTTGCTTCACACTTCCTGTACCAAACACCCAGCATAGGAGTACATATACACATCTCTGTAATTGTGGAGGTAATTTATATGTCAGACACTAGGACAAGGGATATTTTTTAGATAAAATAACAGGTAGCTTTTAAAGATTGTGGAGGGAGGATTAAGGGAATGATATTTTGAGGTCCTTAGATGCTAGAATTTGAAATCATCTGATATTGAATAGCATAGGCCTGATGGTCAGAACTGTTTTCATAGGGGGATAAATCTTGTTGTCTTGAATAACACTGACCACAAGCTATGAAGTTAGAAAAGACTGATGGCATGAGGAGGAAGAGAGACAGCAGGAGTGATAAGTAAAGGATAGAGAAAAAGAGGAAAAAGGGAAAAGAAATGGGACTCGTAGGAGGAGGTAGCAGAAAAAGAAAGGAAAAAAGGAAGTTTGAGTAAGAAACGAAAAATAGAGGAAGAGCAAGCAGAAAACAAGGACAGATGAAAATGAAAGCTCTATTATACATCATGGGACCTGGGCATTAGTCTCCTACTTTGGAGATGTCTGTTAACCTCTGTGGGCTTCTGTTTTCCCACTTGTTTGAATGAATAGACTAGATTGAGTGATTACTTAGGTTCTTGGTGGCTTAACATTCTATATGAATAGTACGCCATCAAAGACTATTTTTCAGCATGTTTCCATCTACCACTTATTTTCTTCTACCACTTTCCTTACTTGGCCACTCTGCTCCAGTCAAGCATCTCTTCTTGCTATTCTCCATCATGTAGATTCCACTCATCCTACTGGCCCACCTAAGCCTTTTGCATTGCCATTCCTTCTCCATGGAGTTTTCTCCCACTAGATCTTCCTGCAGCATGCTCTTTCACGTCACTTTGATTTATTCCTAAATATCACCCCCTTGGAGAGTTCTTCAAGAACTTCCTATGTAATAGGAGACCTAACCTGCACCCTCCCTCCCCTTCCTCACTCTCAATCCCATTACTCAGTTCTACTTAACTTCTGAGTAGTATAATATGGTATAATTTAAATGTATGTATTTACATTTTTAAAAATCTCTCTATGAGGCAAGGATTTAGTCTTGTTCTGTGATGTATCCTTAGCACCAAGGACATTACCTGTTACGTCAGAGACACTCAATAAATATTTATAGAATAAATCTTACACCTGGCTGTGGTGGTAGATCAGCCAAGTTTTAATATCCCCTTTTTATAGATCAGGACACCACAGTATAAAACAAGAATCAGTTTAAAACACCCTGTGATTTGGTAGTTATTTTTGCCTTATTCCCCTGTCAGTCTCTACACTTGCCTTGTATTTATGCTAGACTTCAGTGCTGTGCTACCCCACCCCCAAACTCTGTAACATCCTGCTCTGATTAATAAATTGCAATCAATTGCAATGCCTAATTATCTCCTTAGGAGGTATGAAAAGAAAGTAATAGATGGAGCATACTTACCTCTCAGCATGGGAGGGGAGTTATGGCTGGGTAACCCAGAAAAAAAAATGCTTCAAGGAGAAAAAAATAACAAGAGAGCAAATGAAAAGTTGTTATAAGTAGAAATAACTGCAATGTGTTTGCTACTTCCAAATATCAAATTTAATAAAAGTTGTTTGATTTGATGTCTAGAGTGCTTAAAGCAGTATTCTCTAAGTATGATTAACAGACCACCTGATTCAGATATACCCATGATGCTTGATAAAAATGCAAATGCCCAGGGAAACTCCAGATTGATGGAATCAGAATCTCTGAAGATGTAGTCCAGAAATCTGCCTCTTTGCTAAATTGCCTATGATGTTTTCTGATGCACACTAGAATTTAGAGTAACATTAGCTGAAAGATTATTCAGTTTTATTTGGCTTTTTAAAGAGTAATATGCTTTGATATAGATATTTTTTCATTTATTTATCATAAAAACACTTGCTGAGTGAGTGCCTACTTCAGAGAGACACTGTGCTGGGTGGATGTAGAGATGAATTAGATGTGAGGTTTGTGGTACAAGACCTCTGTCTTTTAAAATTACTGAAGGTCAGAGAGAGAGAAGACAATACAGTGCAACGGAGGAGACCCATCCTGTGGTCTGTACTGTGTGTGGGAAATCTACTATCAGGAGATTTGAAGGGGTACCATGTGGAAGGGGCATAGGCCATGTTCAGTATGGTCCGGAGAACAGAAGTAAGACCAACGGGTGGCTGTTTCAGGAAAGTTAATTTGGGCTCCATATGGAGAAGAATTTTCCTGCGACCAGAGCTTCCCAGTTGGGGAGCAAGTGCTCACTGGCCTCATCCAAGTGGGTATTGGAAGACCATCTGTTAGAAATTTGAAAGCAGGGAATCCCATACTTAGAAGTAGAGCTCCTTTGCTTTTGACTGAGATTCACTGATTCACCAAAAATACTGTATTAATGATATTCTACAACAATTTGTGGACCAGAATTCTTTTCTGCCTAGACTGTGTAAAGGGTATAAAATAGACAAGATAAGCTCATCATTGTTACAGAAGAAGAAGAAGAAGAAGAAGAAGAAGAAGAAGAAGAAGGTGAAGAGAAGGGGAGGAATAGGAGGAGGGGGAGGGGGAGGAGGAGGAAGAAGAAAAAGAAAAAGAAAAAGAAAAAGAAAAACAGTTACTAAGATTGACAGCCAGCATTTCTGGCATGCTTCCTGTGTATTGGACCTTATGTTAAATACCACCCATGCATTACTTTCTTTGTCTTTAGAGCAATGCTTTAATGTGATTATTTAGAGAGTATTAGCTCTATTTTTCTGGTGAATTCAGTGATATTTAACCCAATGACGTCCTCATCCAAGGAAGAGGAATACCATCGTGAAATGATTCAGCTTTTCAGATTTTAAAATATTAAGACAAAGTTTCTCACATGATGCTTTGATTATTTCCCTGGTTAATGTGTACTCAGCTTCAGATCATGCCTTTAATGTCACTTGTTTGGGACAACCTTCACAACTCTCTAGATTAAACCAGGTCTCCTATCATCTGCTTTCTCAGTACCCTGTAACTCTTCTTAGCTATTGCCCTAGTTGCTATGAACTATTATAAAGGGAGGAAATAGCTGTAAATTGAGTTAACAGAGATTCAATTTATTCAGTTGAAACTATACCTCATCTTATGCTATAACGGCATCATGGTAACTGAACCCTAAATGTTCTTGGAGGGTTTCTCAGCCTGGAAGAGAATCATAGAATTTCATTTTTAATACAGACTGTATCTGTTACATAAAAATCTCAAAGATTCCTAGGCCTACACAGTCAGTGGCTTTAGGTTTGCATATGAAATCCTCCTGAGGTGGTCCATGACCACCACTCCTTGTTGACCCTTCCTTCTCCACCTCTCACCCCTACCATAAATACTAGCTATGCTGAGCTACTGACAGTTTCCTCATGAGCCTTGTTGTTTCTTGTTTCCATTATTTACTCACACTATTACCTCTGCTTGCATTCCTGTTCTCCGTCTCTCTGGTTATCATTCAAGACAACATCTTCTGAGAAACCACCCCTGCTTCATTTGAGCCCACACAATATACCCCACACAGAATTCTATAACACCAGCACCACTTGATTTCACTTAGACTACTTTACTAGATCAAGGGTCAGCAAACTTTTTCTGTAAAGACTCAGAGAATAAATATTTTCAATTTTGTGGGGTGCACAGATTCTGTTAGTAACTACTCCACTCTGCTACTATAGCACAAAAGTAGCCACAGATAATATGTAAACAAACGGTCCTTTGTGTATTTCAATAAAACTTGATTTAGCAAATCAGGAATGGGGAAAATTTGGCCCACAGTCTGTAGTTTGTTTTCTGTGTCCTAGACTATAGACTATTCAGGGTATCAACCATGACTTATTCATCTATTATTTCTAGGTGTTAGTCTGGTACCTAGTCTATGGTAGGTGCTCAGAAATGTTTGTTGGCTGACCATATGATTCCAATCCTTATATAAAATTTTTTTTAATTTATTTTTGAAAGTGGGAGACACAGAGTGCGAGCAGGGAAGGGGCTGAGAGAGAGACACACACACACACAGAATCCAGACCAGGCTCCAGGCTCTGAGCTGTCAGCACAGAGCTCGACATGGGGCTTGAACCCACGAACTTGAGTCATGACCTCAACAGAAGTCAGACGCTTAACCGACTGAGCTACCCAGGAGCCCCCAATCCTTATATAAACCGTGCTGTAAGCTGAGACAATTTTCCTTCCAAGAAATATCTTAAAATTTCAACATTCTTTCCATTTTAGCATCAATTTTATCCTCTGACAAATGAGGGAAATACCAATTACCTTACATCACTTGGGGTTTTCAAGAGGATCAAAGTGGCACTGCACTCGAATGTGGACTTCTACAAAGAAGACCATGCACATGAGGGACTTTAACTTCTATCATATGTTAACTGCACCTGTAACCAGTGAGATTGTCCCAAACACTTAGTGAAGAAGTAAGTATACAAGTGTAAGATCTGATTTGGCAAATGAAGCTGAAAAGAAGACCCTGTGTAATTGACAGCAAGATCTAAGGAGCACATGGAGGAGGTAGGAGAAGCATTTGCATCCAGAAACTGCACTTATTGCCCCATCTCAACCTCAGCATGTGCTGTTTTGCTGCCTCATTACTATCTTATCAGTCGCTCAGGGCAGGGGTGGCAAACTGGTTTGTCATGCTAAGCACTTGTGCCCAGTTGCTTCTCAAGGCCTGCCTACAACTGAGAAGGATTCTGAGTCTGTGCCCAGCCTCAGTGAGTTTTACCAAAGAGCAATGATTGCTCAATGGAACTCTGCCATTGAGGGGTAGACATATCATATACATCAAGTTGCCCCAAGGACCTGAGTGTGTCCACTATAGTGGGAAGTGAAGGGAAACTTGTAGGTGCCAGGTACGTGGGAAAGGGCATACAGGGCAATTGAGAAAGTAAGGTAACAGGATGCCAAAATCAAACCTGCACCATATCAAATTTTTTGTTAGAATTAGACCAAGAAAGGGGAGCCTGGGTGGCTCAGTCGGTTGAGCATCCGACTTCAGCTCAGATCATGGTCTCACAGTTTGTGAGTTCAAGCCCTGTGTCAGGCTCTGTGCTAACAAACAGCTCAGAGCTTGGAGCCTGCTTCTGATTCTGTATCTCTCTCTCTGTCTCTCTCTCCCCCTCCCATGCCCATGCTCTGCCTCTCTCTGTCTCTCAAAAATGAATAAATGTTAAAAAAAAAAAAAGATTTAGACCAGTAAAGATGGAGGAATCTTCATGTCTTCCTTTTTCCTCTTACTCTGAAGGGCCTAAAGGTAACCCTGTGTTATTGGTTCTTGAGATTGCTTATATTATGGGTCAGTTAAGCCCCTTGGTACTACTGGGATATTGTGGTAATCTTTCTCCATTTAGAACATTGCCTTTGTCAGTAAATTAGTTCTAAGGTTTTCCCAATTGATCTAAAAGCATGAATATACTCTTAGTCCAGTTTTACCCTATTTGGCTTCTGTCTGATTGGTCTGTTGTTTTGCTTTCTTGTTCTTCATGAATATTCTGAATCCAGCTCATCCTTCTGCTTCTGATTTTAACCCCTTAACACTGGCTGTATGAAAGAATCACGTGGAGAGTTTTTAAGATGGTTTGGTGCTTGGGACTCCATTAATATGGGCAGGACCTCTCCCAGAGGAGATTCTAATTTTTTACTGAAGTTGAACACAGTTGGTTAGAGGTCAGGCTCTTGGGACAGATAGGGATGGTTTTGTGTCCTACTTCTTCCGCTTACCATGTGACCATGGGAAGGTGGCATAACTTCTCTGTTCCTTAGTTATTTCATGTTGTTTAATGGGGCAAATAATTGTACCCTTCTTATAGAATAATTATAAAGAAAAGGTAAACATAACAGTCTCCAGCATGTGATAGAGGAATAATAAATATTAACTATTATTCATATTGTAGTTTCTGTTCTTCTTACTGTGATTGTTAGGATGATGATGATTAGGAGCATGATATGTGTACTTTATTTGCCTAGGCCTAGAACTCTGTGGTTACTCCCAAGCACAACAGCATGCTAATTTCCTATTTTTGGTTTTTTACATTCTATACCCAGGTATGTAAATAACTATAGAACAGGGGTCTAGAACTAGAATCAGGAGTCCTAGGTTGTAGAGCCCACTTATGCCACATACTAACTATGTGGTCTTGGGTAGTTATCTAGTTTTCTCAGTTACAAATAGGACATACCAATATATATTCACAAAAGAACACCAGCATTTCCTGAGAGGGAAAATATTTATACTTTTTTTTGTGCATGCTGTTCCACAAGCAGGATGTGGAATATCTTCTGATTCTTCTTCCAGTGTACTCCTTTTAATGATTTAAGAATAAGCCAAAATTCTACCTTCCTGCTTAAAAATGTATGGATGGATTACATCAATTTTTATGTCCCTGAAGCATATTATTGGCACTTATTTTGGCACTCTTATTTTGTCTTGAGTTATAATTAGTTATTTCTCTTCTCTCTTACTATAAGGTCACTAAAGGTAAAGATTCCTGTTTACTCATTTGTAGACAGACGTTTTCTAGAATAGAATCTAACATATTATATTAATCAACTATAGCTGCATAACAAACCTCAAAATCTTAGAGGCATACAAAATAGGCATTGATTTCCTGATCATGCTTTGTTGGTCAGCTGGGGAACTCCTGCTTCAGGCTGCTGGTCTATAGGTTCGCTGGGGCTGCTGTGATCCCTATGTCTCTCTTCCTCCTTCTGGGATCATGGGGTTAGCTGGAACATGTTCTCATGATCACTGCAGAAGCTTAAGAGGACAAGCTCAACTATGCAAATCCAATTTAAGCCATTGCTCATATTGTGTATGTTTTATACCATTGGCCAAAGCAAACTACATGATTAAAGACAATGAATTTTTCATTGGAAGAACTGAAAAGTTACATGACAAAGGTTATGATCCTAGGAAGTGATAAAAAATCGTAACCAATAATTCATTCTAGCATGTATACAGTAAAATTGGAAAAGGAAAGAAAAAGCAAATAAGCATTTATATCTACTAAACCATATCGTGGTGCTAGGAAAACATTTTATAAAATATTCATCATGGGACACTAATTCCAGAAGTCATGACTAAGTGTTTCATGATAAAGGAGGGGTGGAATGGGGTTCTATAGAAGGATAAGTATGGGAAATACAGAATTATATTTAAATGGTTTTTGTTTTCTTAACTGTAGCATTTTCAGAAATTTTTATTTGTTAACTTGTATCATAAATATGTTAAAGAACTATGTAGTAGTAGCTTTAGCAAAATTTACAGGACCATGGAACTTCCTTTTAGGAACTTCTTGTTGAACTAGTATTAAATGGGACTCATTTTCGGACAAAGTATGTTAGAATAACAGGAACACATTTTTCTTGGTCTTTCACTTAGAAGAGTTGCTTGGGGAGCTGAAAAAGGATTATTAAGGCAGTAAGTACAGAAGAATGGCCAATTAGAAAGTTGAGTGAAGATTCCAATTGATAATAGAAAGTATATATAGTGAGGCAACTATTTAAGAAAATATGCCCTTGAGAAATCCAGATAATAAATTTAGAAATTGAGAATTCTATGAAGACCTTCCCTGCTGCAAATCACTATAATGTCAAAGCAGAACCTTGCTGATGAATCAGAGTTATGCCTTTGAATTGAAATTGCAAGTAATTAAGTGTGATGAGATTGGTCAGGCCAGACACTCCCCATCCTCTGAAGCTCCATGCTTCAGGCTGCAAAGCTGGGGTTGGTTTTCAGGGTTAGGGGACACCCACAGAGGGGATGAGTTATTGGCCCATGCTGTGCTCTCCAATCAGTGTCCATCTCCTCCCCCTCAACCCCTACCTCAGTCCTTTGTCCTCTGCTTTTACACTTTACTGAACTCTAATCTTGAAAACAGGGAGTCAAAACTCTCTGGGCTCTGTTGACAAATAGCTGATGCATTGATTAGATGGCTGAGACTGATAGAAGCAAGGCTATTGCTGGGAGTGGAATGAGAAGTGTAGATAAGTGCAGAGAGGGAGAGGACTAGGAAAAGAGACAGAAAACCAGTTGTGCAGAGTAGGAGGGCTCTTCTGTACCAATCAGGGCCAGGCTGAAGGGAAATTTATTTAGATGGCCTTGTGAATCAGGATTGAGCAATAAATGTCGGGTGAGAAATAGGGGTGGGAAGCACAAAATTTGAAGAGACACAAAAAGTGTTAAATAGTCTCTTATAGTTTCAAAAAGAAACATTTCTTTGTTTTCCTCATGACTATTCTAAGTTTTGAGAGCACAATGTTGACTCTCCCTGTCAAGAAAATAATAAAGATAGCTCTTACAGCAAAGGTTCATATGACTAGAAAGTCTAGGGAAATGATGTTAATGGGTGGAATTGGACAGAGATAAACTGGGGAGAGAGGGGATAGTGGTCAGTAGACCAGAAGGCACATGTCCCATCAAACACAACAAAAGGTAGAGTTAATCTTCAGGCAATTGTTGCCTTGCTAGGATGGGGATCCAGAGTTGCCAAATGTTCTGATTTATAAAGAAAGGGTATAAATGCACATTTTGTGTGTGTAAATTGATACCTGTGGGGGCATCCTGTGGGGTCCATCCAACCCATCATTCAACAGTCTATGAACTCTGTCTTACAAGATTTCAGGGAGGCAAGATTGGGAAGACTAGCCTTGGAGTCCAACACCTAGACTTAGCTCCTGGTGACCTGGAGCTTACTTAATAACTGACTCAAAATTTCCTTATTAGTAGGATGGGGGGTGATAATACCTACCTCACAGATTTAAGTGGCTTCACATAGCAGAGTAAGCTTTTGCTCTTCTTCTTTGGGGTATAATCACTTTTGGGTAGTGGTTTCCCAACAGTGACTACATTTCCTAGCTCCCGCTTACAACCAGACATGGCCTGGTCAATAGTTATCAATGATGGACTCAGGGCAGAAATGATAAATATCACTTCTGGACCAAGGCTTTCAGTAAGCAGGCATGCCTTCTTCCTCATTCTGTCAGCTGAATGCATGTGATGCTGAGGGTGGCTGAGCCACTAGATGAAAGAAGACTGGGTCTTAGAATTACCTTGTGGAGGAAAACCAGCTGCTAACCAGGAACATCCACTTTCACTGTAGATGAGTGATAAATGAATTTCTATTTGTTTTGAATTTCTATACACTTTGAGATCAATTTGTTACTATAGCCTGGCATAGCCTCGTAATACTATCCTTGATACATACCGGGTGCTTTGTGAATGTGAGTTCTTTTTCCTTGAATTATACTCATAATTATTCTCAGTTACCTTCTCTTCTGTATCTATTGCGTGTGTTGCACACCCTTAGGCTCTTTACCTGCACAGTGTCATTCCTCACTACAGTCCTGCTAGGTAGATATTACCACTTAAACTTTATAGATGGAGAATCAGCAACTTTGAGAGGTTAAGTTACACACTCAAGGTGACCCAGCTAGTAAGTAGTAGAGCTGTGTAAACTATGTCCATCTAATTCCATACCTGGGGTCTTCATTGTGAACCACACTATTTTCCTGTGGCATTGGAGATGAATGGCCCTGGAGATGAATGGACTATAATGGGAGAAAGATTCCACATGACTTTGAATACTATGCTCAGAGCTTTTAGTTCTTTTTCTTTCTTTACCAATAAATAGAGCATAGACAGCTTCAGGAAACATTTCAGTAATTTAGATAGATTTGTGTGACTCCTTCCTGGGACCTAAAAAGTACTTTTGCTTATCCAAATTAGATAAAGGATGTGACTTTCCAAAGAAAATTCACACTGAATTACTCTATGACAATAGTATCAGATTGGACTTGCCCAGCTGCATTTAAGATAAGTGAAGAGAAAAGACTTTTCAATGTACAAGAGACAGTATGGTCTCATCTCAAGTTTATCTGTGTATCCCTGGCGTCTGTGTAGTCTCGAGCACACAAGAAGCACCCAATTATGGTTTGGAAGAGAGAGAAGCAGGGGTGGGGGTGGGGGGAGAGGGGTCAGAGAGATTAGGGAAGGAAGGAGAGGAAGTAAGAGCAGGAGAGAAAGAGGAGGAAGAGGCATCATAGTGCTAAGCTGCAGTCCTGTGTTCTATTTTTGGTTGAAGTCTCAGTGCTTGCAGTAACCAGTTCTATAAACTCCTAACATAAATTTAGTATTGAAAGTCACCTTGGGTATCTTGTCTGAGCCTATCTTTGAAGACAAGGAATTTGAGATTCAGAGGTTAGAAGACTTTACAAGATTTCTCAGCTAGTTAATTACAGAACCACGATTTGAACCTAGTTCTTTTGACTCCCATTTATGCCAATTAAAAAATTTTTTTTTTCACCATACATTTGCTGATGATAAATGAAGCTGGGATGAAAGAACAGGGGCTTTTGGGCAGAGAAATCAGCAAGAAATAGTACATATGTGTATTTATGTAGCTTCATTATTCTGAGTCAGTGATTTATGATAAGCAACCTGGCTAAATTTCACAGGTAAGTTCAGTGAAGTCCCCACAAACATTTAATTTCAGCAATTTTTAACTCCAGAAGCTCAGCAGTGAAAGAGAGAATCAAAGAGGGAGGGGGATTTAAATTATGCAGGTGACTTGCCAATTATGCCACTCAAACATTCAGTCCAGGCAGCCTGACACTGGAGCTGCGGACCTGCTGTTATTCCCTTGACGCTAAGTTCTCTCACGCTTTCCCATGGAGTGAGCATCTCACTCTGCTGAGTGTTTAGTGTTTAAAGATACATATTTTTCATACAACATTGCCCCTGAATGCAAGCCAACTCACCACTTCATCTGGTGTTCAACTGAAGAAAGAGCAATCTGTTTCAAAATAGGAGCAAATGTAGTCTGTGTTGGATATGCTTTGAGTTAGTATTACGATCGCCAATGTAGTGCCTTTTGAGGGGTGTTGAAGGATGATTTTGACTATTTGTGGTATTCGCTTTAGAAGCTGATCCTCTGTTGAGATGTGGGGTCTTTGTATTGATTTCTACAATGGAGGTTCACTGTCCATTTGCTTGCTACTCTGACTTCAGGTAAAGCATCATGCATTTTAATTGCAAAATTAGTGACTTTTTGACCTTGACTCAAACTGTATTATCAGGACACATGTCTGGATGATGGGAAATATTTAAGGTTCCTAGAACACTGGGGACCCATAACATAAAACTGGCAGGTCCTTTTTTATGGTAATATTTAAGATTTCTCTAATTATGATGACCAAGAACACATATTCCCCTGAAGACAGGAATTGTATAGACTTCAAAGAGCAGTGGATAAGAGGGCTAAAGTCCTGAGTTTGAATCTTAGTCTGCCATTGATAGATGGGTGGCACCAGGCATGCCATTTATACTATCTGGGATTTGATTTCATCACCTAAAACATGTGCAGGTTGTACTAATAATCTCAAAAGCTGTTTCCAGATTGTATATTGCTTCAGTATATTAAACGAGTTTCCCTTTCTTGTGTGCACAAGAAGAAGATAAAATACCTCTCTAGACTCTGTTTGCCCACCTGTTACTTGGTAGATAAGGCGGCGAGGACCAAATTGAGTCTATAATTTGACTCATTCTCAAATTAGAAATTTGAAGCTGTCTTACATTTCTTACAGGGTTTCTTTTTCTGCTGTTGTAGACACTGTCACTGGTTGAATTAAGCTTCGTTCTTTACGTCCAACATTCAAAATCTAAGAAACCAACTCCCAGAGTGTATCTCACTGCCCTGCCAATGCAGTCTCATTCCAGTGAATCTTTGAATTACTGACTGGTCAGGGGGCTCTTACAGACTCTGGTGTTAAGGCTACTAATGTTGTCTTATTTTAATGCCACCAAAGGTTTATTCCCTGAGAGATCCTGCCCACTTCCACCTGGTTCTTCTAATACATAGTGACCAAGAAGAGTTGGTGGCTCTTCAAAGTCAAAGAAAAGAACACTATGATCTTAGGCTTGTCTTTTCTTCCCATCAGACAAGAATACTAATGAAAACCTTCTGTCCCAGCCAAAGCACAACACAGAGCCATAACATCATACCACCTTTTGAGTTAAACAAGGAAAAAATCATCAAGGAAAGGGCTAAGATGAAAGGACACACAAACACTAATGTATGGGGAGGAGAAATACGATACCAATAGTGGAATGTTTCAAAAAGGAGAACAAATATTCAGATGAATGACATGGCCTCCCTTTTTTTAGAAGTCCTCCAGAGACATGAGCGATCACCAAATGAAAGAGAATGGATGCTCATGAAGGGAAAAAACTGAAGATAGTGGATTCTCATGAGAAGATACATTCACAGATCTTTGAACCTTGTTTGAGCCACTAATACAGTGGATGCTTCCCTTTAGGGCCAAGACATGGACATGCCTTCTCATGTCACAGTGGAGTATATTCTTCATGTTTGTTTGTCTTCTTTACCTAACTATGAGGACTTGAGGGCTAAGACCAGGTACATAGAACATGTTTTCCTTTATTAAACATTCTTCTAGAATATGACTGCTTTCACTGCCCTCATCGTGAAAAAGTAAACTAGTTTTTCTTTTGTAAGGATCAGGATAGAGGAGAAGGTGAAGTTTAAGGTCCTCTGTTAGGAGTATATTTATATAAAAGTAATTTGTAAGTGGAGAATTCAATACAGACAAGGGTGAAAATTACAGGGGCAGCTGAGCAAACTAAACAGAAGGATACTAAGTTAAAATACAAGCAAGATTTAAACAATTCCAAGTTAGAAGAGGAGCATAATAAGAATTCAGAGACAGGGATGAGGACTGTGGGCTGAAGCCTCATGTGGCATTCAGCTGCCAGAGTCCTGTTGAGATGAGAACATCCTACATAACAGTAGCTGCAGTGTGGGAAGCTGGGAGGATCTTATATTTGCATTGTCCAGGTCTTTGGCTCAAAGAGCCAAAAGGGCCCAAAATCTCCTTCTTCCAGCAGGGGGAGCCATGTGGCCTGAACATCTCTGGCCATTGGAGCATGGAGGAAAAAATACAAGATCTTCAGAGATTAAGGTACCCACCTGCCATATTTAAGAGACTTGCTTCATAATAATTAATTTATGAGAAGTACTTTCACCACTTGTTTTGTAACAATCAAGTGCAAGCAATATCCCAATGATGAAGGAGGGTTGGTGATTAAAAAAAAAAATGATAGGTGTAACATAATCGTTAATTTAATTTTTTAACATTTTATTTATTTTTGAGAGACAGAGAGTGAGCAGGGGAGGGGCAGAGAGAGGGAGACACAGAATCTGAAGCAGGCTCCAGGCTCTGAGCTGCCAGCACAGAGCCCTATGCGGGGCTTGAACCATATTATGACCTGAACTGAAGTTGGATGCTTAACTGACTGAGCCACCCAGGTGCCCTATAGTAATTTTTAAAAAACCAAAAAAAACTTTTCTGAAAGACTGAGAAGATTTAGACAACATGTATTCTTTTAGCTGTATAAATTTTTCCTCTGATGAGAAGGCAATGGAGAATTTTACTGAAGTTTACTATGGGCCAGATAGATATTTTGCTAAGCACTTTTTATGACTTGTCTCCCTCAACCCTCACAACACTATATATTATAGACTGGGCTATGATTGGACTCACTTTTAAAGATGCAAAAATGATACAAAATGAAGTTATAAGAAAATGCTGATGAGTGCTGGAGCCAACACACAAAAAAAACCTGGACAGCCTGAGTTCAGTGTCCACATTTTCAGGAACTGTGCGTGATAGGAGCCAACTTTTATTATGGCAAGTATTTATTATGGTGGATGCTTTAAAAGTATCTTGTTTAGGGGCACCTGGGTGGTTCAGCCGGTTGAGCATTCGACTCTTGATTTTGGCATGGGTCCTTATCCCAGGGGTCATAGGATTGAACACCACATTGGGCTCTGTGCTGAACATGGAACCTGTTTAAGATGCTCTCTCTCCCTCTCTCACTGCCCCTCCCCCACTTGTGTTCTCTAAAAAAATTTTAAAAAAATAAAAATAAAGTATCTTCTTTATTTTTTTTAAATTTTTTTTAAACGTTTATTTATTTTTGAGACAGAGAGAGACAGAGCATGAACAGGGGAGGGTCAGAGAGAGAGGGAGACACAGAATCTGAAACAGGCTCCAGGCTCTGAGCGGTCAGCACAGAGCCCGATGCGGGGCTGGAACTCACGGACTGTGAGATCGTGACCTGAGCTGAAGTCGGCCGCTTAACCGACTGAGCCACCCAGGTGCCCCTAAAGTATCTTCTTTAAATAGCTCCTTCCAAAACACTAAAACTGAGGGAAGTGATTTCCCTAATACCACATAGCTAGTAAGCAGCTGAGAAAGGTCATTTATTTCAAAGACACATTTTTGACCTAGGAATTGGGAAGATATAGAAGAACAGGTAGGGGTGCCTGGGTGGCTTGGTCGGTTAATCCTCTGACTTTGGCTCAGGTCATGGTCTCATAGTTTGTTTGAGCCCCACATTGGGCTCTGTGCTGTCAGCAAAGAGCCTGCTTTGGATCCCCTGTCTCCCTCTTTTTGTGCCCCTCCCCCCTTCAAAAATAAACAAACATTTAAAAAATCATTAAAAAAAGAAAAAGAGCAGATATTGATTCCTCCCCTCTAGAACCTTATAGTATCATAAAAGGTTCTAGAGGGGAGGAATCAATATCTGCTCTTTTATAGTATCATAAAAGGTACAGAAAGCAATGGACAGAAAGCAGCACAAGTTGGATTAAAACTCTAGCTCAAAATACAAGGGTTAGCAGTTGACTGTGAGTCCCAGAAGGAATGGGGGACAATTGGGGCCTGAAAGCTCCTAGAGGGGAAAGGTCAGTTCTGGGATTTACAGAAAGCCTTGTCAGTCTCATTCTAATCATCTCTACATCTATCTGTTTCTTCCCTATGGATCTTGAAATAAACCTCTTGTCTATTTTCAGCTGAATGATGCCATGGAGACAGGCCTGGTGTCCAGGAAGTAGAGATCTAAGCAGTCTGTCCTGGAATGCCTCCTGACTCCCGATCCGGGGTCAGAGGCAGAGCGGCCTGTGCTGCGGGGAGCCAGCCTGTGTGTGGTTGGAGGTGGCTGTGCAGCTGTGTGGGATGCTGGGAAAGGTCTCAGGTGGGGGTATTGGAAATTGGAAATACAGGCTGCCAATTACTACCATTTCATTTGAAGAGACTTTTGCAACAAACAGCAGCAAAATATGTTCAGTGCAGTTGTGTATAGAAAGATGGGCCAAGGACATGTTCATAAGAGAGAAGAATAAGGCATGTTGATTACATATTTTCACATATTTTTTTAGTTTTACAGAAAACACTAAGAACTACTTTGTGTTGAGTATGTACTATGTGTGGGTGCTCTAATTACTTGATCTCTATTAACAGAATTCCTATTCAACGGAAGATAGAAATGGAGAATTTAAAGAAATTAAAGTAAAATTACACATCTTTGAGCCTAGACTGGCCTGAATCCAAAGCCCATGATTTTTGACTTGACATTCAAATGTCCTACAAGTGTTTACAGAATCCATGCCACAGATAAAGCATAATCCCAGAACTTCCTCTCACATCCAGGAGCAGTTTTGTGTTATAGTTTTTATATTTATATGTGTCTTGCAGACACAATGGTGGAGGCTCTCCTGGAGCAGCTGGGTGAAACTTCTTTACCTCTACCATTGTTGGTCCCAGTTGTGGGTGACATCTGTAATAGAGCTACCATAGAACAGCAGGTGGGATGACTGGACATTTCTCCTAATTGCACTTGATCTTGATTAAGTAGCATCCCAGTATGGTTTCCAGAAATCATGTAAGCTTATAATAAATAAACCATTTTCTGTTTGAACTACTCAGAGCAAATTCTGTGGTTTGCAAAAGTTCTCACAATTTATTTTATTACTCTATTTGACAACTAGGGAAATGGAGGCTTAGATGATGTGACTTGCTTATTGCATTCTTTCCATCATATTCTTTTTGCTTTGTAAACATAGTTTATCATAAAATTCCTCTTTGGACAGAGTTTATCTGTAAGAAACAGGAGCTTAGCCTGTTTAGGTGACTTTCACCCTCAGTGACTGTTATCATGTGACATTATTTTAGGTGACATGGAATTCTCTTTTTGACTTAACTTTGAAGGAATAAGAGTCCTCCAAAACATCATACAATAAGAGGCAATATATGTTGCACTAAAAATAAAGAATATATGGATATGTGTTGTTTTGCCAATTCAGCAGACTTCTCCTTTTTTTGTTAAGAGCTGCCTGTTTTTCCTTTAGATAACAGTTTTTCCTCCCTCCAAGTGATTCTGATGAGACTGAATCAAAAGGCCTCTGCTAAAGGGCTGGCATGTTGCTCAGATTGGCCAATCAGAGTACCAGCATGGTACTCATGTGAGGGTACATGGCCCAAGTAAGGTCAACCAGAGCCAGTTTTGTGTTTTGCTTTGACTCTTGAGAGAGAGGGAGAGAGGAGGTTATTTGCAATATACTCTATGTTTTCATAAGCACAGAAGCTTGAAACTTCAAGGGACCATCTTGCTACCATATGGAACAAACCAATTTGAGAATGAAGTTTAAAAAGATGAAAGCAGAACTGATAACAGAGAGAGGAGACCTAGATGGGGAGAAACATCTTGAGAAAGAGAGGCAAAGACTGAAAGAAAAAGGCAGAAGGAGCCAAAGGGAAGGCAGACAAAAACAGAGAAAGAGGAATTACCTTAGGCACATATACAGAGATCACACAGATACATACACACATACACACAAAGACAGGGAACACACACACACACACACACACACACAATCAGAGGACTACATGGCACCGCCACTTGATATCATTTGAAGTCCTGCAACCATCCATGCCTAAGACAATATCTGCTCATTGTACTTCTTGGTTTTAAGAGCCAACATTTCTTAAGTACACTGGGGTTGGAGTCCTAAACAATTCTAACTAAGAATCTGGTGTTTCTGGCCCCATTTTGGTCATTCAACCAGCTCTGTGCCTCTCTGTATTTCAGATTCCTTAGTTTTCTCATCTTTAAAATGTAGCAGTGATACCTGCTTCACCTGTCTCCAATGTTGTGAGAGCTGATATGATGGGGCCATGAAAGGGGCTTGAAAGCAAAAACAATGTTATACCAATATATGAACACCATCATGGAACATCTCTCATGAAAAAATTGCCATGGTAGGAGTTTGGATATTGTTTTTTAAATGCTGTGGTTTTCCCAGTGGACAAAGCTGGAGAAAAAGCTAATCCATACAGGTGATGCTTTTTGAGGTAACAGAAAGCAGCTATTAAAGGTGTCAAACATTTGGGGAGCTGATGTATCAAATGGGAGGGAACTGCTTTGAACAGAGATGATTGCTACTTTTAAGGACACTTTGAGGAAATGACCCAGAAAATTAGCATGATCACCTGCTGCAAAGTGATTCTCGCATCTCCATTTGCTTTCAGATGAAAGGAAACTGGAGGAAGGACACATAATCCTAATATTTCAAATCCTTTTTCTTTTTTTTTTTTGCAGAGTTAAATCTTTGGTTAAAAAGAAGAAAAATATTTCTCTGACTTTATCCTCATGCCTCTCTGATGAGACATGTTTTGCTTGTAATTTGTTGGGTTCCCTAAGTAGAAGTATTGCTGTACTATTTTTTGTGATAAAGAAACAATAGATATACGGCAGTTATTTTAAACAGGTTGCCTTCTAAAAGCAAGCTGAAATTTTATGTAGAAAATCATCTCCAAATTTAGTCCAATCACTATATTGTATACCTGAAACTAATAAAAATTTGTATGTTAAAAAGTAATAAAATTATTAACTCAAAGAGAATATTTGACATGTATTGAGTGCAGGACAGCAAAATAGATGTTTCATGTTCTTTATCTCCTTTAACACTCACAGGTATGGGATCACATCTTATAGATAAGGACACTGAGGTGTAGAGAATCTAGGGCAGAAGCTCTCAAAACTGGTGGCCCATCTGTATCACTCAAAGTGCTTGTTTAAAAATCAGACTCTTGTGGCCCCTGGGTGGCTCAGTTAGGTAAGGTGACTCTTGATTTCAGCTCAGGTCATGACCTCAAGGTTTGTGGGATCAGGATGGAGCCCCGTGTTGGGCTCTCGCTAAGCATGGAGACTGCTTGAGATTCTCTCCCTCCCTCTTTCCATGCCTCGTGCACACACACCCTCTCTTTCTCTCTTTAAAAATAAATAAATAAACCTTAAAAAATACCCAAAAAACCCAACAACAACCAGATTCTTTGGCTGAATCCCAAGTGACTCCGATGTGTGTGATCAGGTTTGGAAGAAATTGTTTTCAGTAACTTGGCTAAGATTATACTGCTAGTTGATGGGACCAGTATTTGGTCTAAGTCATTCTGACTCCAAATCCCACATTCCTTTTGTTTCATCATCTTTGTTGATGATCCTTCAAGGTAGCTTAAAAAAACAAGCAAACATACTCGACCACACACATCCTTTGTGTTGCTCCCTATACCTAAAACATTCCATCAAGAGACAGGAAGTCACAAATCCTATTGAGTCTACACTTCCGGAAAACAATTTTTCCTCCAGTGTCTATTTTAGACTCAACACAGGGCTAATTAAGTGCTCACTGTCTTTTGCCAGGTTTGGCAAGTGGCATTGGAGTGGTTTTCTGCTTACTGGTGAAATTAAGAGAACAAAACACATTCACTAGAGTGTGGAAGGTCAGCTCTCCTTAATAAAGTGTTTGCAGCTTTGTGAAATTGGAAAAGAAATGATGTATTCTGAAGCTATTTTCATCCCATTAACTTAAGTCAAGAAGAATAAAGTCAAATGTAGTTTCAAAGATTAGCCTCCAAATCTGATGTGCATTTAAGAGGCATAACGGACTTTTTTTTTTTCTGCCACCTCTACTTTCCTCTTTCCCTTTCCCCTCAGCTTAGAAACTTGGAACTGGAACATTCACAAATGCTGTAAGTATACTTGTACTTTTCATGTTTTTCTTTGACAAGACATACATTTTATGAGCTCAGGGTCTGTAATTCTGCTGATCCTTAGGGAAGGAATGAATTCTGTTTCCTTCTCTAAGTCCAGACACCCCCTCCACCATCTGTCTTCTTTATGACAGAAACCAAATAAATATGGGACCCCAATGTCTTCTAAAATTTAATTTGGAGCTGGTGGAAAACTTGCTTTAATTCAGTGTAATCAGGTTTTTCCAAGTGGTCTGTGTTATGATTTGAGACATTCCCCCCTGGCGGTTCTGGCTTTCTGAGAGTACCAACATAGAGAAAGGGATTTGAACTATAGGAAGCATGACCACAGCTCAAGCCCTTCTCAAAAGAGTAGAGACTGTTTGTGGTTTATAAACCACAGAAATACTCAAAGCACAACGGAGGAGAGGCATTTCCAGAGTGTGATCTTTTCCAACATGACCTATATATACTTGATATATACATAACCTTTCTAGTATTCACAGTAAACTGCAATTCAAGATTTTTACAACTCTCTGATATTCTGAGTCAAAGACTAGCATTTCACTTTTAAGGATCTTGAGTTGTCTAGTTTTTTAATATATATATATATATAGAGAGAGAGAGAGAGAGAGATGTATATATATATATATATATATCATATATATGTATATATATACACATCTCTCTCTGTATATGATATGTATATGATATATATACATACACACACACACACACATATTTTGAATGGATTTTGAACCAACTGCCTTTAGCAGTGAAATTCCTAGTGGTAGACAGGACCTGGGTGAGTGGGGAGAATGTAGCATTATGAAGTATGCTTTCTGTCTTAATAAATTATTCCACTTAATTTTGGTAGTGTGCCTTCATTATTTTAAGACACATCACTCCTTTGAAGAGAAATCCAAAGCTATGTCTGCTACAGAGTGGCTCGCTCGCTCTTTCTTTCCTTCCTTCCTTCCTTCCTTCCTTCCTTCCTTCCTTCCTTCCTTTCTTCCTTCCTTCCTTCCTTACAGAGTGAGCAGGGGGGAAGGGCAGAGGGAGAGAGAAAGAATCTTAACCAGGCTCCACACTCAGCATAAGCCCAATGTGGGACACGATCTAATGACCCTGGGATCATGACCTGAGTGAAAATCAAGAGTTGGATGCTCAACCAATGGAGCCACCCAGCTGCCCCCAAAGTGGGACTTTTATTTTTTTTAATTTTTTTAAATATGAAATTTATTGTCAAATTGGATTCCATACAACACCCAGTGCTCATCCCAACAGGTGCCCTCCTCAATACTCATTACCCACCCTCCCTTCCCTCCCAGCCCCCATCAACTCTCAGTTTGTTCTCAGTTTTTAAGAGTCTCTTATGTTTTGGCTCCCTCCCTCTCTAACCTCCTTTTTTTCCCCTTCCCCTCCCCCATGGTCTTCTGTTAAGTTTCTCAGGATCCACATAAGAGTGAAAACATATGGTATCTGTCTTTCTCCGTATGACTTATTTCACTTAGCATAACACTCTCCAGTTCCATTCACGTTGCTACAAAAGGCCATATTTCATTCTTTCTCATTGCCATGTAGTATTCCATTGTGTATACAAACCACAGTTTCTTTACCCATTCATCAGTTGATGGACAGTTAGCGTCTTCCCATAATTTGGCTATTGTTGAAAGCACTGCTGTAACATTGGGGTACAAGTGCCCCTATGCATCAGCACTCTTGTATCCTTTGGGTAAATTCCTAGCAGTGCTATTGCTGGGTCATAGGGTAGACCTGTTTTTAATTTTTTGAGGAACCTCCACACTGTTTTCCAGAGCGGCTGCATCAGTTTGCATTCCCACCAACAGTGCAAGAGGGTTCCCGTGTCTCCACATCCTCGCCAGCATCTGTAGTCTCCTCATTTGCTCAACGTCACTCCTCATCAGGGAAATACAAACCAAAACCACACTGAGATACCACCTCATGCCAGTCAGAGTGGCTAAAATTATCATAGTGGGGATTTTAAACCAGCTCAGTGAATCCACCTTCTAGGTAGTTCATAAAAATGGGTACTCCAATGGTATGCTCATGAAAACTCTTCCCTACTGTGTCTTTGTCTGGCTTCTCACTTTGTTCCAGGCCTCATGGGAATTTTTTTCCATCTTCAACCACCTAAGTTAGGCAGAGTTGATTTTCCCAGTTTTCTCCTCTTTTTCATACAACCTACACTTGATCTTCGACTTTTTTTTACACTAGGCCATTCTGAGAAACCACTTGGTTCACTCCAAATGCAGCTTCCAGGATCCTTCTAGCTTCTGGCTGTATCAGCTGATTTAGTTGGCATCCATTCATTCTTGCTGAAATTTTTGTGAGAGGCATCATTTCACTCCATTTTTTGCCAGTCAACCAGATAACCAGATCTCAAACTCCATCTGACTAATTTGCTATTGTGGCAAATGCCTCTTAGAAATCAATCAGAGACAAAAGTTAATCACATTAGGTTTGTGATGTCAAGATCCCAAATCACGAAAAGCGTGACCATCTTTTAAGTATAGTTCCTACTAATCTTGTCAGACCATCTCTCATTCATAGAGGAAGACTTACAGAAGCTAATAGTATTTAGTACTTTTCAGGCTCTGGTTCCAACTCCTTTATATTTTACATAACTGTTGAACTGGCCTAAAACCAACCTATGAACATATTTTTTACTGACAGCAGTGGCTGGCCTGAGTGTTTCCTTCAGTAGCACCCTGTTTCCTTCAGGTTCAGAGGAAGAAGTCCTTTAGGCTTCTAAAAGGAGGAAACAGGTCTCTAACCTCATAGGACCAAAAAGAAACAATACCATGAGAAAAGGTCCAAGAGAGAATTCCATTCGCCCTTTAGTTCCATTCACAATATATTACCCCCATTTTCTCCATTTTGTTCTTAAACCTTATTATGGTACCACCTTTACCTTGATGGTGAAGTGAAATAAGGTGTGGCGGACAGTGTGTGTGTGTGTGTATCAGGGGTTAGAATGTATGCCAATAATGACCTTGAGGTCATTTGATGAAAAGGAGAGCTGCATAGTGAAGGTGTGGGGGAAACCAGTCATTCTCAAACTATGCTGGTTGAAGGCACATTGATAAAACCTTGCTTGAGGAAAATCTGTTAATATGTATCAATTATCTTGAGAGCCTGGGTGGCTCAGTCAGTTGAGCATCTGACTCTTGATTTTGGCTCAGGTCATGATCTTACAGTTCTTGAGATCGAGCCTTGTGTCCGGTTCTGTGCAGACAGCACAGGATCTGCTTGAGATTCTCTCCCTCTCTCTCTGCCCCTTTCCCACTTGCTCTCTCTCAAAATAAATAAATAAGCATTTAAAATATATGTATCAATTATCTTTAAAATATGTATTTCCTGGGGAGCCTGGGTGGCTCAGGAGGTTAACTCTCTAACTCTTGGTTTCCACTCAGGTCATGATCTCACAGTTCGTGCATGGATCCCCATATTGGACTATTGACTCGGAGCCCACTTGGCATTCTGTCTCTCCCTCTCTCTATGCCCTTCCCCTTCCAGTGCTGTCTCTCTCAAAAATAAATAAATAGACTTAAAAATAAAATGTATGTTCCCTTCTTTAGGAATCTATTTTTAAAGAATTAAGAAATGCAGAAAAGGATTTGTGCACAAAGATCTGGATCTCAGCATCATTTATACCAATGAAAAAACTCAGGGATTTATTAGATAAATTATGAAAATATCCACACAATGGAAATCTGTCATTAAAAACACTGTTCCTGAAGAATACTTAATGGTGAGGAAATGATTACACTACATGATAAGAATAAGTATAAAACTATGTGACTATAATAGTTTTGCTTTTGGAAAATACTCTGTACAAAATGTTACTTGAATTTTAAGTGATTTTCCTTTCTTTGTATTTTCTGTATTTAAACACACACACACACACACACACACACACACACACACACACACGTATGCACACACGCACGCCCACACCTCCAAACAACAACCACTACATAACGAAAGAAAAAAGTAAGACTTAAAAGTTTATTAGATGAAGTGAAGGCAAAATTTCAATGCCAGGTGTGTCTGGGAAGTTCCCATTTGCAAATGATAAAAGCTGATCCTGATGCAATAAGTAAAAAGATTGTTGAAAAGCTATCTGGGACGTAGAGAATTGATGAGAAAACTGAAGATAAAGCTAGAGAAAGGCAAGTAAGCTATCCAGAACGTAGAGATGTCAGGTCAAGAGTACAAATGGAGGCCCATATACTTTATGTTTAAATATTTATGAGTTATAAATCAAACTAACAAACTATTACATGAAATATGGTCTCTCCTTTGCTCCTGACAAATAGATCTTAAAAAAATATACGTGCAAAGCAACAGTTACTTCCAAGTAACTGTGGCTGGCTTGTGCATTTGCTATGAGGATATGCAGACACAGCAGAAGCCAGGCAGGAATGGGGAGAGACAACAGAGAAAAACTTTTCCCTGACTTGCTGGCTCCATCCTCAGTTTCCACTTCTGATGTTTCAGGAAATCCCTGAGAAAAGCTCCCACAGTTTTCTTCCTCTTTGGACAGTTCTTGGAGGTAGGGGAGTTATTTATGCTCGAGCTTAGCTCTTTGCCCACTGATACCCCCTTACTCCCCACTCTAAGCATTTCATAAGCTACAAGGTTTCTCTTCACCCTACTTAGTTCAAACTGGGCAACCTCTGCCCACAAAGTGCCCCAGCACCCTTGGCCCCTGATTGCTCTTAGAGGTTTCTCAGAAGAACCTCCTATTCTTCTCTTCTTACCCATTCTCAGGCCCCAGCAGGGCCTTGTCAGTGCATGGATACCCTACATCAACTTATATTCACATCCTACTCTTCTTTACAAAAGCCATCCCATGGCCAATCTTAGGTCCCAGGAGTGTGTGTGCAAGTGGCAGCATGGTCCTCCCTCAGAAGTAATAATGTGGGGAAGCAATGAATGCAGGATATGACCATGTGAGTAGGGACTTTTGGAAACTGGGCATCCAAAATGGGGTGGGTAAGCTCCAAGTGAGGATATCTCTTTAGCTCCACTGGAAATAGGAAAAGGGAAACGGTGAAAGAAAAAGAAAAGGAAGCAGGAAACCAAGGCTGTCTAGTCACCACCAGAAGAACCTGGTCAGGAATAACTGGTTATGGTTACTGCCACTTGGTGCTAGGTCAGGATTCAAAATCCAGGGAGAGGTCTTCTGACTGGGCACACTTGGTTTCCTGACAGCCCCTAACTGAACTAGGTAGCAGGTGGAAGAAATATGCTACTGGGCACCTGGGTAGCTCAGTTGGTTAAGCATCTCACCTCGTCTGAGGTCATGAACTCTCAGTCTGTGAGTTCAAGCCCTGCGTCGGGCTCTGGGCTGACAGTGCAGAGCTTGGAGCCTGCTTCAGATTCTGTGTCTCCCTCTCTCTCTGCCCCTCCCCCACTCATACTCTGTCTCTGTCTGTCTCTCTCAAAAGTAAACATTAAAAATAATTAAAAAATAAAAAGAAATATGCTACCATAGTTGGAGAGGGCAGGTACTGGAAAATGTCCTTCTGCCAAGACAATATACAATGGAAGAGGAATCTTCCAAATAGATATAAGGAGGCCACTCAAAAGGGGAGTGGATTCTGGGGTCATCACAAAGAAAACAGATCATTTATCTATAAAATTACTAACATAAGAGAAGGGCACAGCTGGAGCTTTTTTTTCTGAGACGATTAATTCGGTTATAGTACACACTATGGTCTAAAAGTTTGTGTCCTCCCAAATTCATTTGTTGACATCTTAACCCTCAAAATGATAATAGTAGGGCCTTTGGGAATTTAAGTTATGCAAATGGAATTCTCATGATTAAGATTAGTGCCTTATAGAAGAGATCCAGAGAGATCTCTTGCTTCTTTCACCATGAGAGGAAACAGAGAGAGTGCTGGATAAGAACCAGGAAGAGGATCCACACCAGAAAGTGACTATGTTGGTGCCTAGATCTTGGACTTTTCAGCCTCCCGAACTATGAGCAATGCAATTCTAAGCTACCCATTCTATGGGATTTTGATATAGCAGCTTGAATGGACTAAGGCAGTGCAGAAGATAAATGGAGATAGGAAGATAAGTTAGGAATGCTCTCTGCCTTGGAGTAAGTGTTCATGGTTATTTAAAACTATGACCCTCCTGGGACATGTGAGTGGCTAAACATCTGACTCTTGATTTCAGCTCAGGTCATGATCTCATGATTCATGAGTTCAAGCCCTGCCCCAGCCTCTGTGCTGACAGTGTAGAGCATGCTTGGGATTCTCTCTCTCCCTCTCTCTTTGCCCCTCCTCTGTTCGCACTCTTTCTCTCTCTCAAAATAAATAAAAATAAAATTAAACAAATAAAACTATGACCCTCACATTGCATTTGGGGACATGGACTCTAGGTAGTTACTTCTAATCCTCTGGAATTATGGACTGACTGTCTTGCCCATCTGGTTGGACTGTAAATGATGGTGGGTGAATTAGCTTTCTGCTTTCTTCCAGCTCAGAAATACATTTAGAACACAGAGACAGACAGGCAGTTTTGTGTATGGAAGAACTACCGATGAATAGGAGAAGTAACATAAATCCCCACTGTGTCTGGGAGCACTGAAGTGCTTGCCTATCAAGGACTCAGTGGGCCCCTTTGAGAGTAGGTCTGTCTAACACACACATACACACACATGCACAGAGAGAGAGAGAGAGAGAGAGAGAGAGAGAGAATATATACTGAGGGGACCTGGTAACACATAGCTGCAATAAGAGAATTTATGTGTCAAATTCCTTTCAACTGACCTCAACATTTGTATGTGACTAAATGTAGGGAAATGCATGGGGGAAGAACCCTTTATTTCATACCTCAACTTGTGAGTATAAGGCCTAACTTCTGGTTCAGACCTTCTAAAAATTGAGAGAGAAGATCTCTGGGATTAGGAATTACAAATTTTCTCCTTCAGGATCAGTTATTTCAAAAACTGTAACTCTGGTGTGTAAATGCCTGTGCTTCTGGGCTGAATGAACCATGGACTCTAAAGGTTGAAGCAACGATGATGTTTCATACCTTATTGACTTCTATTTTCTCATTCTTTCTTTGTCCTTCCACCCGAGGCTTCTTTCTTTTTACTTTCAGTTTCCCTCTTGCTCCAAATTAGCCACCTTCTCAGACTTTGCCATTTCTGTCAATAGGGCAATTATTGTCTTATTCAGAATCAATGCCTGGTTGACATAATCAATGCCTCCATTTTCTTCACATCTAATCCATCACAATTTCTGCCAGTCCTGTCAATGTTGTCTGTATGACATCTCTGACATGCTGCCATTTATCCATTCCCTGCTATCATCATATGGTCTCCATAAATCCTCATCCTGAAAACCTCAGGCACATTTTTTACCTGATTATCTTTGCTTCTGCTCTTCTACCTGCCTGAAATTCTCTCCCTAATGTTACTGCACCATTTAAAGACAATCTCAAACCTGACCTTTGCTTTGGAACATTTTCTGGTTCCCTAACTTAGAATATTTTCTTCTCCTCTAAATACCTATATGAACTTGCTCTCTTTAGCACTCTATCATTTTAATTTAATGCTAACTAGTTGTAATGTTATTTCTCTGTTAATAGAAATACCCAGTCTTCCAGCTATGTTGTATATTCCTTGAGTGTATAACCTTTCTTTTATATTGTTTTGACTTGAAACTCTAACAACAATTAATAAAAAGAATAAGAGCAACTATCATTAGGTGCTTGCTATATGCCTGATACTGGGCTAAGAGTTTTATGCTTATGATATCACTTGACCCCTTACATCACTAAATGAGGTAGGCACTGCTAATCTTTCCCTTCATGCACAAGGAAGCTGAAGCTTAGAGAAGGAAAGTCATTTATTTGAGGTCACAAAACTAGTAAGTTATAAAGTTAGTATTTGAACCTTGATCTTTCCTGCAGCAGAGCCGAAACTTATAAACTTGTTTTCTATACTGAACCTCTACTTTTAAATTCAGTGTGCTACATTCTAGGAATTTTCAAGGACCAACCAAATACCAAGTATTGGTTTTATAAGTTATTCGTTGATATGATAACTACAAATAGCTAAATGTAGCCTGCTGAAATGGGCTGCTTCCTATGAAGGCACACAACATTCAGAATCCCAAGTACTTCCAGCTACCATGCAGGATTAAGGATAGCTTCCAATTCCTTTCTACTCTTTTCATCAAGAAGTCTAATTCTCCACCTCTTAAAATTAAACTGGATTTAATGAATTACTTCACTAGTAGATTTGGGGCAGAAGAGAATGTAGTTGCAGTTTCCAGCCTGGGACTTTAACACATTTGCAGCTTTCACTTCCTCTCTTAGAATACTTTCTAGGGGATCTTTCTTTCTTTCTTTCTTTCTTTCTTTCTTTCTTTCTTCTTTCTTCATTTATATGAAATTTATTCTCACATTGGTTTCCATACAACACCCAGTGCTCATCCCAACAGGTGCCCTCCTCAATTCCCATCACCCACTTTCCCCTCCCTCCCACCCCCCATCAACCCTCAGTTTATTCTCAGTTTTTAAGAGTCTCTTATGTTTTGGCTCCCTCCCTCTCTAACTTTTTTTTCCCTTTTCCTCCCCCATGGTCTTCTGTTAAGTTTCTCAGGATCCACATAAGAGTGAAAACATATGATATCTGTCTTTCTCTGTATGACTTATTTCACTTAGCATAACACTCTCCAGTTCCATCCACGTTGCTACAAAAGGCCATATTTCATTCTTTCTCATTGCCATGTAGTATTCCATTGTGTATACAAACCACAGTTTCTTTATCCATTCATCAGTTGATGGACATTTAGCCTCTTCCCATAATTTGGCTATTGTTGAAAGCACTGCTGTAACATTGGGGTACAAGTGCCCCTATGCATCAGCACTCCTGTATCCCTTGGGTAAATTCCTAGCAGTGCTATTCCTGGGTCATAGGTTAGACCTGTTTTTAATTTTTTGAGGAACCTCCACACTGTTTTCCAGAGCGGCTGCATCAGTTTGCATTCCCACCAACAGTGCAAGAGGGTTCCCGTTTCTCCACATCCTCCCCAGCATCTATAGTCTCCTGATTTGTTCATTTTAGCCACTCTGACTGGTGTGAGGTGATATCTCAGTGTGGTTTTGATTTGTATTTCCCTGATGAGGAGTGACGTTGAGCATTTTTCCATGTGCCTGTGGGCCATCTGGATATCTTCTTTAGAGAAGGGTCTATTCATGTCTTCTGCCCATTTCTTCACTGGATTATTTGTTTTTTGAGTGTGGAGTTTGATGAGTTCTGTATAGATTTGGGATACTAGCTCTTTTTCCAATATGTCATTTGCAAATATATTTTCCCTTTCCATCAGTTGCCTTTTAGTTTTGCTGATTGTTTCCTTTGCAGTGCAGAAGATTTTTATCTTCATGAGGTCCCAATAGTTCATTTTTGCTTTTAATTCCTTTGCCTTTAGAGATGTGTCAAGTAAGAAATTGCTGCGGCTGATGTCAGAGAGGTTTTTTTCCTGCTTTCTCCTCTAGGGTTTTGTTGGTTTCCTGTCTCACATTCAGGTCCTTCACCCATTTTGAGTTTATTTTTGTGAATGGTGTAAGAAAGTGGTCTAGTTTCATTCTTCTGCATGTTGCTGTCCAGTTCTCCCAGCACCATTTGTTAAAGAGACTGTCTTTTTCCATTGGATATCCTTTCCTGCTTTGTCAAAGATTAGTTAGCCATACTTTTGTGGGTCTAATTCTGGACTCTCTATTTTGTTCCATTGGTCTATGTGTCTGTTTTTGTGCCAATACCATGCTGTCTTGATGATGACAGCTTTGTAGTAGAGGCTAAAGTCTGGGATTGTGATGCCTCCTGCTTTGGTCTTCTTCAAAATTACTTTGGCTATTTGGGGTCTTTTGTGGTTCCATACAAATTTTAGGATTGCTTGTTCTAGCTTTGAGAAGAATGCTGGTGCAATTTTGATTAGGATTGCATTGAATGTGCAGATTACTTTGGGTAGTATTGATATTTTAACAATATTTATTCTTCCAATCCATGAGCAGGGAATGTCTTTCCATTTATTTATATTTTCTTCAATTTCCTTCATAAGCTTTCTATAGTTTTCAGCATACAGATCTTTTACATCTTTGGTTAGGTTTATTCCTAGGTATTTCATGATTCTTGGTGCAATTGTGAATGGGATCAGTTTCTTTGTCTTTATGCTGCTTAATTGTTAGTGTATAAGAATGCAACTGATTTCTGTACACTGATTTTGTATCCTGCGACTTTGCTGAATTCATGTATCAGTTCTAGCAGACTTTTGGTGGAGTCTATCGGGTTTTCCATGTATAGTATCATATCATCTGCAAAAAGTGAAAGTTTGACTTCATCTTTGCCAATTTTGATGCCTTTGATTTCCTTTTGTTGTCTGATTGCTGATGCTAGCACTTCCAACACTATGTTAAACAACAGCAGTGAGAGTGGACATCCCTGTCGTGTTCCTGATCTCAGGGGGAAAGCTCTCAGTTTTTCCTCTGGGGGATGTCTGAGCCACTCTGAAACAAACCCAACTAATTGAAGACTGCCATACTGCAGAGGTCATATGTAGATAGTCAGGTTGACAGTTTCAGCTGACCCCGGACTTCCTCCAGTCTTACCAAGGCACTACATATATGAGCAGAGCTATCATGAACCCTCTAGACCAGTCCGCCTGCCAGCTGAAGTAAGTAACTTCAGTCAATGACATATGAAGGGAAACCCACCCACTTAAGCTCTGCCCTAATTTCTAACCCACAAAATCATGAGATATACTGAAATTGTTGTTTTTCAACGTTTATTTATTTTTGGGACAGAGAGAGACAGAGCATGAACAGGGGAGAGGCAGAGAGAGAGGGAGACACAGAATCGGAAGCAGGCTCCAGGCTCTGAGCCATCAGCCCAGAGCCCGTTGCGGGGCTCAAACTCACGGACCGCGAGATCGTGACCTGGCTGAAGTCGGACGCTTAACCGACTGCGCCACCCAGGCGCCCCCTGAAATTGTTGTTTAAGACCCTAACTTTTGAGTTAATCTGTATGGCAAGTGGTAACTGAGATAACTAGAACCAGGGACTGTTAAACATAAACTGCTCTTTGGGCCTACAGGGCCTTCCATCCCTTTTCCTTGTTAAGTGTCCACGTCATTCTTTTCCCTTTCTATGGAATGATTTCCTGTTTTCCTGTGCATATAGCAGGAACTGGTCATAGCACAGTTCCCTAGTTTATGTATCCTTCTGGTTCAATAGATAATGGAAACTCAATAGTATCTCTTACTTTAATTCTAAATTTCCATAGGAGAGAGTTTTAAATTGGGCTCAGTTTGAGTTGGTTTCCAACTCCTGCTACAATAAGCTGTAGCTAAGGAGAAGTGATCATATAATGCAAATATGGCTCCCAGAATCCACAACAGTGTGTGTGTGTGGTGGGGGGGGGGGTGAAGCAATTATCAAAAATGCTCAGTTATGCTTCACTTAAAAGTCTACCTTCCTTAGTTCTGGATCCTTAAATGACGCTGCTCTCTGGTTGTAGCCTGAGAGGTGTATCAACCTTCTAAAATGCTTCACATGCTCATTAGCACTATATTGATCTCTTCAGTGGCCTCCAATACTCACTGTCCTCCAATAGTTCTTTAGGAAGCATAGGATTTGGCATGTAGACATAGTCAGCTTCCTCCCTCTCCTCTTCTTTCCTTTTCTCAATTAAACATTCGCCTAGAAGCAGTGGTTGGGATGCTGGTCCAGAGGAAGAGTAGCAGAGTGGTTAGGAAGGGATTTAACGTATTTATACACGTTCCCTAACGCAATATTTTACACACATTAGTCATTCATTTCCACATGTTGGATTCAGGGCCATTCACATCTACTAATAATACTAATATTTACTTCATATTTTCTTTTAAATAAATTATTCATACACACACACACACACACACACACACCACACACACACATACATGCAATTATTTAAAAGGTAACTATTAATGGGCACTGGGCATTGTATATAAGTGATGAATCACAATTCTATACCTGGAACTAACATTACATTGTATGTTAACTAACTGGAATTTAAATAAAAACTTGGAGAAAAAATATAAAAGGTCATCATTAGGACTTCTGGCTTATGGGTCAGCCTGTAAGCAGCTTGGAAGTCACTACTCTGTACTAACAAGTAAAAAACTGAGCAGAGTGAAAAGTCCTCACACCTTCTTGGATCCATATCAGAGATGAGGACTCAGGGTAAACTGCTGCCCCTGAGACTTGAGAAACAGATGAATACAGGGAATCACAGATTACTAGAGCAGAGACTCATGAGTAGAAACTGCCTTGGAAACTAGAGTCCTGCAAATGACAAACTGCTAAGAAAACCTGACTTGCAATTGACAAACTGCTGAAAGCTCAATGTGGCCAACTCTGAGAGTTAAAAACACCAGATGACTCAGTCATGGGAGGAGTCACCTTTTTGCGAGTTTTACCTCTTGGAGTCCTACCATATTCTCACAGCAAATATCAAAGAAAAATCTCCTCAAGATTCCTACAGGGGGAATGGAAAGGGAATCAAATAACCAGAGCACTCCATTCTTTTTTTTTTTTTTTTAATTTTTTTTTTCAACGTTTATTTATTTTTGGGACAGAGAGAGACAGAGCATGAACGGGGGAGGGGCAGAGAGAGAGGGAGACACAGAATCGGAAACAGCTCCAGGCTCTGAGCCATCAGCCCAGAGCCTGACGCGGGGCTCGAACTCACGGACCGCGAGATCGTGACCTGGCTGAAGTCAGACGCTTAACCGACTGCGCCACCCAGGCGCCCCACTCCATTCTTTTTTAAGTAATTATTTTTTTTGAGAGAGAATGAGCAAGAGCATGAGCAGGGGAGGGGCAGATGGAAATGGAGAAAGAATCTTAAGCAGCTCCTTGCTCAGTGTGGAGCCCCATATGGGGCTTGACCTCACAACCACAAGATCATGACCTGAGCCAAAATCAAGAGTTGGACACTTAACTGACTGAGCCACCCAGGCACCATCAGAGCACTCCCTCCTCCTCCTCCTCCTCCTCCTCCTCCTCCTTTTTTTTTTAATTTTTAAAATGTTTATTTATTTTTGAGAGAGAGAGACAGAGACAGAGTGCGTCAGCAGGAGAGGGGCAGAAAAAGAAAGGGAGACATAGAATCTGAAGCAGGCTGCAGGCTCTAAGCTGTCAGCAGAGTCCAATGGGGGGGGGCTTGAACCCACAAGGTGAGACATCATGACCTAAGCCGAAGTCAGATGCTTAACCAACAGAGCCAACCATGTACTCCAGAGCACTCCCTTCTTAACAAGGTTCCTACCCTTAGAGGAAACGAGTCAATCCAGGGCCTAACCTGCTCAAGTATTATCAGAACGTACCTGACCTAGGGAAAGGAAAATAACCAACTCCAGTCAGCTCTAATTTCCGTGTATGTTAAAGGAAACATTCAGTTCCTGTCTAGGCTAGCAATCCATGTGTGAGGAGGGAAATACCCAACTCAAGCTCACTGTAGTCATCCTGTGCCAACTAAGGGGGGGAGAGAATGTAAAAATACATGTGAAGTTCACAGTCCAGAGGCACAGGCTTACTAGAAGACTAAGACCTATTCATAGGACTATGGAACACTTCTCTTCCATACATATACCTCACCACTACATTATTAAAGGCCTAGTCATAGTACTTTCTTTTACCTGGTACATCATATCTGATTATCAAGAAAATGATGTTACAAGGCATACTAAAAGGCAATGAAACAAAACAAAACATAGTTTGAAACAACAGAGAAACTATCAGAACTAGCTATGGCAGGGATATTGGAATTATCAGACTAGGAAGTTTAGTGACTACAATTAATGTAGTAGGGCTTTGATAAAATAGAAATGCAAGAACAAATGGTAAATGTTAAGCAGAGACATGAAAATCCTAAGAAAGAAAAAACTATTAGAGAACAAAAACACTGACAAAATGAGGACTGCTTTTGAATGGCTTACTAGAAGACTGGACATACCTGAGGAAAGAATCTCTGAGTTTATGGATTTTTTTTTTTATTGTTATGTCCAAACTGAAAAGCAAAGAGAATAAACACTGGAAAACAAAAACAAAAACAGAATATCCAAGGACAACTTGACAACTACAAAAGGTGTAACGTTTGCATAATAGGAATACCAGAAGGAGAAGAGAGAAAAGAACTATTTGAAACAATAATGACAGAATTTTACCCAAATTAATGTCAGACATGAAACCAGAGGAAACTCAGAGAATACTAAGCAACATAAATACCAAACAAAAACACAAGACAACAAAAAGGTTATACCTAGCTATATCATTTTCAGACTACAGGAAATAAAAGATAAACAAAGAAGCCAAAGGGGGAAAACACCTTAAATACAGAAAAACAAAGAATTGTACTCAACTTCTCAGAAACTGTGCAAACAGTAAGTGGAATGAAATATTTAGAGAAAAAGACCCATCAACCTAAAATCCTGTTCCATGTAAAATTATCCTTCAAAAGTGAAGGAGAAAAAAGACTTTGTCAAACATACAAAAATGGAAAGAATTTCTTGCTAGTGAACCTGCCTTGCAGAAATGTTAAAAGAAGTTCTATAGGGAGAAGGAAGATAATGTAGGTCAGAAACTTGGATCTACATAAGAAAGGAGAGCATAAAAGAATAAGTGAAGATAAAACACTTATTTTTCTTTTTAAAAATTATATATTATATATATACATAGACTGATATACACTAATTTATACATATGCATATATATGCTTATATATAAGTGAAATGAACGACAACAATGATACAAGGGATGAAAGGGAGGAATTAGATTTTTTTATTATAGCATACCCATACTCCCTGTGAAGACTTATAATTTTATTTGAAAGTGGAATTGAATTAGTTGTCAATGCATATTACTAACTCTATGTTAACCACGTAATTTTTTTAAAAGGTATAATTAATACAATAATAAACTAGAAAGTGGAGTCATGTAAATACTCAATTAAAATCACAAAAGGCAGCAAAAGCAGTTCTAAAAGGGAAGTTGATAGTGATACAGGCCTACATCAAGAAACAAGAAAAATCTCAACCTAACCTTATACTTAAAGGAACTAGAAAAAGAATAATAAACTAAGTCTAAAATTAGAAGGAAGAAAATAATAAAGATTAGAGAAAAATTAAAGAGACTGAAAAACAATAGAAAAAAAGCAATGAAATCAAGAGTTGTTTCTTTTAAAAGAAACAAAACTAATAAACCTTTATCTAGACTCCTTAAGAATAAGGGAGACTCAAAATTAGAAATGAAGGAGAAATAACAACCCATACCACAGACAGAAGTCCATGGTTTCACTCTACCAAACATATAAAGAAAAGTTAGTATCACATCTTTTCCATGAGCACAGGATGATGTCCTCATGGATAGTGTTGAATTACTATATTGTACACTTGAAACCAATATAACATTTTATGTTAACTAACTGAAGTTAAAATAAAAACTTTAAAAAAAGAAGAGTTAATACCTATTTTTCTTAAACTATTCCAAAAAACAGAAGAAGAAGAAAAACTTCCAAATTTATTCTATGTATCCAGCATTATCTTGATACCAAAACCAAACACTGCAATACAAATGATCAAACAAAATACAGACCTATATTCCTGATGAACATAAATGCAAAATTCGACAAAATATTAATGAACCAAATTCAATAATACACTAAAAGGATCATTCACCATGATTAAGTGGGATTTATTTCAGAGATACAAGGGTGATTCAATATTCACAAATCAATGAAAGAGGAAGGATACAAGACTATATGATCATCTCAGCAGATACAGAAAAAGCATTTGTCAAAATATAGCATCTGTTTATGATGAAAACTCTCAAGAAAGTGAATTTAGAGGAAACATACCTCAACATAGTGTATGAAAAACTCACAGCTAACATCATACTCAATGGTGAAAAACAAAAGTTTTTTCTCTAAGATAAGGAACAAGACAAGGATGCCCAATCTCAACACTTTCATTCAGGAGTAGAATTCCTAGCTGCAGCAATCAGACAATAAAAAGAAATAAAAGTCATCCAAATTGGCAAAAAAGAAAGTAAAACTGCCACTATTTGTAGATGGCATGATGCTATATATAGAAAACCCTAAAGATTATACCAAAAAAACTATCATAATAAATGATTTTATTAAAGTTGCAGGACACAAAATTAATATTTAGAAATCTGTTTCTATACACTAATAAGAAAATAGTGGTACTGGAAAGAGAAATTTAAAAAAATAATCTGACTTAGAATTACACCTAAAAGGAGTATCTTCTGGATTAGGTGGAAGATGGCAGCGTAGGAGAGTGCTGGGCTCACTGCGTCCTGCTGATCACTTAGATTCCACACATATCTGCCTAAATAACCCAGAAAACCATCAGAAGACTAGCAGAAAGTGGAGAGGCTGGATTCCATGAGTTCTAACAGCCAGAGGGACTTAACATCTGGAATGTTATTAGTCAACAGCTTTGCTCAGTGAGCTGGAGGGCAAGAGGACACTGGGAGGGAGAGGTGTTGAGCCCTGGAAGACAGAGCTCAGCTCAGCAGGGAGCAAAGGCACTGGGAAGCACCATCTCCCTTGCCCATTCCCCAGCCAAAATCCCAAAGGGAACCAGTTCCCCTCACCGAAATTGCTTGCACCGTGCAAACACCCAGTGCTGTGCTTCTGTGGATCCATTCCTCCAATGGGTCTGCCTGCCTCCCTCCCCGTGCTGCAGGGCCCCTCCCGCAGAGGACCACCCATGGCAAAGCAAGCTAACCTCCCCCTCCTGGCCCTATGCACCTGTGGATCCACCCCGGCTAATATGCCAGATCCCATCGAAGCAGCACCACAAGCCTGGCAGGGTCCAAGTAGCCCAGACAGGGGCCACACCACTCCACAGTGAGTCCTGCTCCTGGGAGAGGGGAAGATAAGGTATACACCAGTCTGACTGTGGCCCCAGCAGTGGATTGGGGACAGACATCAGGTCTGACTGTGGCCCCACCCACCAATGCAAGTTACTCCAGACAGCACAGGAGAAGTGCCCAGCAGTTCCAAGCCACCCCAGGAACTATCCAAAATGATGAAACGGAAGAATTCTCCTCAAAAGAAACTCCAGGGAGTAGCGACAGCTAATGAATTGATAAAAAAAAATGATTTAAGCAATATAATGGAACAAGAATTTAGAATAATAGTCATAAAATTAATCACTGGGCTTGAAAAAGTATAGAGGACAGCAGAGAATCTATTGCTACAGAAATCAAGGGAATAAGAAATAGTCATGAGGAGCTAAAAATGGTATAAATGAGGTGCAAAATAAAATGGAGGTGACCACAGCTCAGATTGAAGAGGTAGAGGAGAGAATAGATGAATTAGAAGATAAAATTATGGAAAAAGAGGAAGCTGAGAAAAAGAGAAATAAAAAAAAATCCAGGAGTATGAGGGGAGAATTAGATAACTAAGTGATGCAATGAAAGGGAACAATATCCATATAATAGGAATTCCAGAAGAAGAAGAGAGAGAAAAAAGGGCTGAAGGTGTACTTGAACAAATCATAGTTGAGAACTTCCCGGATCTGGGGAAGGAAAATGGCATTGAAATCCAAGAGGCACAGAAAACTCCCTTCTGACCTAACTTGAATCTATCTTCTGCACGACATATCATAGTAAAACTGGCAAAATATAAGGATAAAGAGAAAATTCTGAAAGCAGCTAGGGATAAACACGGTCTAACATATAAAGCGAGAACGATAAGACTAGTGGCAGACCTATCTACTGAAATTAGGCAGGCCAGAAAGGAATGGTAGGAAATCTTCAATGTGATTAACAGAAAAAAAATATGCAGCCAAGAATCCTTTATCCAGCAAGTTTGTCATTCAGAATAGAAGGAGAGATAAAGATCTTCCCAAAAAAACCAAAACTGAAGGAATACATCACCACTAAACCAACCTACAAGAGATCCTAAGGGGGATTCTGTGAGTGAAATGTTGCAAGGACCACAAAGTACCAGAGACATCACTACAAGCATGAAACCTACAGATAACACAATGACTCTAAATCCATATCTTTCTATAATAACACTGAATGTAAATGGACTAAATGCTCCAACCAAAAGACATAGGGTATCAGAATGGATAAGAAAACAAGACCCATCTATTTGCTGTCTACAAGAGACTCATTTTAGACCTTAGGACACCTTCAGATTGAAAGTGAGGAGATGGAGAACTATCATGCTACTGGAAGTCAAAAGAAAGCTGGAGTAGTCATATCAGACAAACTAGACTTTAAAGTAAGGCTGTAACAAGAGATGAAGAAGGGCATTATATAATAATTACAGGGTCTATCCATCAGGAAGAGCTACCAATTATAAATGTCTATGTGCAGAATACGGGAGCCCCCAAATATATAAAACAATTACTCACAAACATAAGCAACCTTATTGATAAGAATGTGGTAATTGCAGGGGACTTTAATACTCCACTTACAACAATTGATCGATCATATAGATGCAGGATCAATAAAGAAACAAGGGCCCTGAATGATACATTAGATCAGATGGACTTGATAGATATATATAGAACTCTGCATCCCAAAGCAACAGAATAGACTTTCTTGTCGAGTGTACATGGAACATTCTCCAAGATAGATCACATACTGGGTCACAAAACAGCCCTTCATAAGTATAAAAGAATTGAGATCATACCACGCACACTTTCAGATCACAATGCTATGAAACTTGAAATAAACCACAGGAAAAAGTCTGGAAAACCTCCAAAAGCATGGAGGTTAAAGAACACCCTACTAAAGAATGAATGGGTCAGATAAGTCGAAGATGGCGGCGTAGGAGGACGCTGGGCTCACCGCGTCCTGCTGATCACTTAGATTCCACCTACACCTGCCTAAATAACCCAGAAAACCGCCAGAGGATTAGCAGAAAGGAGTCTCCGGAGCCAAGCGCAGACGAGAGGCCCACGGAAGAGGGTAGGAAGGGCAGCGAGGCGGTGCGTGCTCCATGGACTGGCGGGAGGGAGCCGGGGCAGAGGGGCAGCCTGTCGGCCAAGCAGAGCCCCCGAGTCTGGCTGGCAAGAGCGGAGGGGCCGGACGGAGTGTGTTCCGACAGCAAGCGCGACTTAGCGTCTGGGAGGTCATAAGTTAACAGCTCTGCTCGGAAAGTGGGAAGGCTGGAGGACAAAGGGAGGGAGAGTTGCTGAGCCCCCGGACAACAGAGCTCAGCTTGGTGGGGAACAAAGGCGCTCGCCAGGGCCATCTCCCTCGCCCATCCCCCAGCCAAAATCCCAAAGGGAACTGGTTCCTGCCAGGGAACTTGCTCGCTCCGCGCAAACACCCAACGCTGTGCTTCTGCGGAGCAAAACCTCTGGCAGCGGATCTGACTCCCTCCCGCTGCCACAGGGCCCCTCCTGAAGTGGATCACCTAAGGAGAAGCGAGCTAAGCTTGCCCCTCCTGTCCCCGTGCACCTTGCCTACCCACCCCAGCTAATACGCCAGATCCCCAGCACCACAAGCCTGGCAGTGTGCAAGTAGCCCAGACGGGCCATGCCACCCCACAGTGAATCCCGCCCCTAGGAGAGGGGAAGAGAAGGCACACACCAGTCTGACTGTGGCCCCAGCAGTGGGCTGGGGGCAGACATCAGGTCTGACTGTGGCCCCGCCCACCAACTCCAGTTATACACCACAGCACAGAGGAAGTGCCCTGCAGGTCCTCACCACTCCAGGGACTATCCAAAATGACCAAACGGAAGAATTCCCCTCAGAAGAATCTCCAGGAAATAACAACAGCCAATGAACTGATCAAAAAGGATTTAAATAATATAACAGAAAGTGAATTTAGGATAATAGTCATAAAATTAATCGCTGGGCTTGAAAACAGTATAGAGGACAGCAGAGAATCTCTTGCTACAGAGATCAAGGGACTAAGGAACAGTCACGAGGAGCTGAAAAATGCTTTAAACGAAATGCAAAACAAAATGGAAACCATGACGGCTCGGATTGAAGAGGCAGAGGAGAGAATAGGTGAACTAGAAGATAAAGTTATGGAAAAAGAGGAAGCTGAGAGAAAGAGGGATAAAAAAATCCAGGATTATGAGGGGAAAATTAGAGAACTAAGTGATACACTAAAAAGAAATAATATACGCATAATTGGTATCCCAGAGGAGGAAGAGAGAGGGAAAGGTGCTGAAGGGGTACTTGAAGAAATAATAGCTGAGAACTTCCCTGAACTGGGGAAGGAAAAAGGCATTGAAATCCAAGAGGCACAGAGAACTCCCTTCAGACGTAACTTGAATCGATCTTCTGCACGACATATCATAGTGAAACTGACAAAATACAAGGATAAAGAGAAAATTCTGAAAGCAGCAAGGGATAAACATGCCCTCACATATAAAGGGAGACCTATAAGACTCGTGACTGATCTCTCTTTTGAAACTTGGCAGGCCAGAAAGAATTGGCACGATATCTTCAGTGTGCTAAACAGAAAAAAATATGCAGCTGAGAATCCTTTATCCAGCAAGTCTGTCATTTAGAACAGAAGGAGAGATAAAGGTCTTCCCAAACAAACAAAAACTGAAGGAATTTGTCACCACTAAACCAGCCCTACAAGAGATCCTAAGGGGATCCTGTGAGACAAAGTACCAGAGACATCACTACAAGCATAAAACACACAGACATCACAATGACTCTGAACCTGTATCTTTCTATAATAACACTGAATGTAAATGGATTAAATGCACCAACCAAAAGACATAGGGTATCAGAATGGATAAAAAAAACAAGACCCATCTATTTGCTGTCTACAAGAGACTCATTTTAGACCTGAGGACACCTTTAGGTTGAGAGTGAGGGGATGGAGAACTATTTATCATGCTACTGGAAGCCAAAAGAAAGCTGGAGTAGCCATACTTCTATCAGACAAACTAGACTTTAAATTAAAAGCTGTAACAAGAGATGAAGAAGGGCATTATATAATAATCACAGGGTCTATCCATCAGGAAGAGCTAACAATTATAAATGTCTATGTGCAGAATACGGGAGCCCCCAAATATATAAAACAATTACTCATAAACATAAGCAACCTTATTGATAAGAATGTGGTAATTGCAGGGGACTTAAACACTCCACTTACAGAAATGGATAGATCATCTAGACACACGGTCAATAAAGAAACAAGGGCCCTGAATGAGACATTGGATCAGGTGGACTTGACAGATAGATTTAGAACTCTGCATCCCAAAGCAACAGAATAGACTTTCTTCTCGAGTGCACATGGAACATTCTCCAAGATAGATCATATACTGGGTCACAAAACAGCCCTTCATAAGTTCACAAGAATTGAAATTATACCATGCATACTTTCAGACCACAATGCTATGAAGCTTGAAATCAACCACAGGAAAAAGTCTGGAAAACCTCCAAAAGCATGGAGATTAAAGAACACCTTACTAAAGAATGAGTGGGTCAACCAGACAATTAGAGAAGAAATTAAAAAATATATGGAAACAAACGAAAATGAAAATACAACAATCCAAACGCTTTGGGACGCAGCGAAGGCAGTCCTGAGAGGAAAATACATTGCAATCCAGGCCTATCTCAAGAAACAAGAAAAATCCCAAATACAAAATCTAACAGCACACCTAAAGGAAATAGAAGCAGAACAGCAAAGGCAGCCTAAACCCAGCAGAAGAAGAGAAATAATAAAGATCAGAGCAGAAATAAACAATATAGAATCTAAAAAAACTGTAGAGCAGATCAACGAAACCAAGAGTTGGTTTTTTGAAAAAATAAACAAAATTGATAAACCTCTAGCCAGGCTTCTCAAAAAGAAAAGGGAGATGACCCAAATAGATAAAATCATGAATGAAAATGGAATGATTACAACCAATCCCTCAGAAATACAAGCAATTATCAGGGAATGCTATGAAAAATTATATGCCAACAAACTGGACAACCTAGAAGAAATGGACAAATTCCTAAGCACCCACACACTTCCAAAACTCAAACAGAAAGAAATAGAAAACTTGAACAGACCAATAACCAGTGAAGAAATTGAATCAGTTATCAAAAATCTCCCAACAAATAAGAGTCCAGGACCAGATGGCTTCCCTGGGGAATTCCACCAGACATTTAAAGCAGACATAATACCTGTTCCAAAAAATAGAAAGGGAAGCTGTTCCAAAAAATAGAAAGGGAAGGAAAACTTCCAGACTCATTCTATGAAGCCAGCATTACTTTCATTTCTAAACCAGACAGAGACCCAGCAAAAAAAGAGAGCTACAGGCCAATATCCCTGATGAATATGGATGCAAAAATTTTCAATAAGATACTAGCAAATCGAATTCAGCAGCATATAAAAAGAATTATTCACCATGATCAAGTGGGATTCATTCCTGGGCTAGAGGGCTGGTTCAACATTCACAAATCAATCAATGTGATACATCACATTAATAAAAGAAAAGATAAGAACCATATGATCCTGTCAATCGATGCAGAAAAAGCATTTGACAAAATTCAGTAACGTTTCTTAATAAAAACCATCGAGAAATTGGGAATAGAAGGAACATACTTAAACATAATAAAAGCCATTTATGAAAAGCCCACAGCTAGTATCATCCTCATTGGGGAAAAACTGAGAGCTTTCCACCTGAGATCAAGAACACGACAGGCATATCCACTCTCATCGCTGTTGTTTAACGTAGCATCAGCAATTAGACAACAAAAGGAAATCAAAGGCATCAAAATTGGCAAAGATGAAGTCAAGTTTTCACTTTTTGCAGATGACATGATATTATACATGGAAACCTCGATAGACTCCACCAGAAGTCTGCTAGAACTGATACATGAATTCAGCAAAGTCGCAGGATACAAAATCAATGTACAGAAATCAGTTACATTCTTATACACTAACAATTAAGCAACATAAAGACAAAGAAACTGATCCCATTCACAATTGCACCAAGAATCATGAAATACCTAGGAATAAACCTAACCAAAGATGTAAAAGATCTGTATGATGAAAACTATAGAAAGCTTATGAAGGAAAATTGAAGAAGATATAAAGAAATGGAAAAACATTCCGTGCTCATGGATTGGAAGAAGAATTATTGTGAAAATGTCAATACTACCCAAAGCTATCTATACATTCAATGTAATTCCAATCAAAATTGCACCAGCATTCTTCTCGAAGCTAGAACCAGCAATCCTAAAATTTGTATGGAACCACAAAAGTCCCCGAATAGCCAAAGTAATTTTGAAGAAGAAAACCAAAGTGGGAGGCAACAAGATCTCAGACTTTAGTCTCTACTACAAAGTTGTAATCATCAAGACAGCATGGTAGTGGCACAAAAACAGACACATAGACCAATGGAATAGAATAGAAATCCCAGAATTAGACCCACAAAAGTATGGCTAACTCATCTTTGACAAAGCAGGAAAGGATATCCAATGGAAAAAGACAGTCTCTTTACAAATTGTTCTGGGAGAACTGGACAGCAACATGCAGAAGGATGAAACTAGATCACTTTCTTACCCCATTCACAAAAATAAACTCAAAATGGATGAAAGGCCTAAATGTGAGACAGGAAACCAACAAAACCCTAGAGGAGAAAGCAGGCAACATCTTTGACCTCAGCTGCAACAATACCTTACTAGACACATCACCAAAGGC
Source organism: Lynx canadensis (assembly GCF_007474595.2). Classification (NCBI taxonomy): domain Eukaryota; kingdom Metazoa; phylum Chordata; class Mammalia; order Carnivora; family Felidae; genus Lynx; species Lynx canadensis. Next base: position 187,617,157 of record NC_044303.2, on the reverse strand, counting down.
ATGGAATTAAAAGCAAAAATGAACTATTGGGACCTCATGAAGATAAAAAGCTTCTGCACTGCAAAGGAAACAATCAACAAAACAAAAGGCAACCAACAGAATGGGAAAAGATGTTTGCAAATGACATATCGGACAAAGGGCTTGTATCCAAAATCTATAAAGAGCTCTCCAAACTCCACACCTGAAAAACAAATAATCCAGTGAAGAAATGGGCAGAAAACATGAATAGACACTTCTCTAAAGAAGACATTCAGATGGCCAACAGGCACATGAAAAGATGCCCAACGTTGCTCATCAGGGAAATACAAACCAAAACCACACTGAGATACCACCTCATGCCAGTCAGAATGGCTAAAATGAACAAATCAGGAAACTATAGATGCTGGGGAGGATGTGGAGAAATGGGAACCCTCTTGCCCCGTTAGTGGGAGTGCAAACTGATGCAGCTGATCTGGAAAACAGTGTGGAGGTTCCTCAAAAAATTAAAAGTAGATCTACCCTATGACCCAGCAATAACACTGTTAGGAATTAACCCAAGGGATACAGGAGTGCTGATGAATAGGGGCACTTGTACCCCAATGTTACAGCAGTGCTTTCAACAACAGCCAAATTATGGGAAGAGCCTAAATGTCCATCAACTGATGAATGGATAAAGAAACTGTGGTTTATATACACAATGGAATACTACATGGCAATGAGAAAGAATGAAATATGGCCTTTTGTAGCAATGTGAATGGA